>NW_026889750.1:23840000-24440000 GCF_033153115.1 Saccostrea echinata
ATTAGAAACCCAACCCCAAGAGAGTGAAACAAAGTTTAAAATAGGTGATTAATGACAAGAGTTGGGTCGCAATTTTAATTCTTTCCTATTTTAATAATAAAAAAAAGGGTTCATTATCCCTCTACTCAGTCATATAAAAATTTTTCCTTAATGCTTATGTTTATCCAAGAAAAATTAAATTTATAATTAAAATGCGCACACTTACAGCATACCTTGCGGGGCAAAATTTGACTTAAATGGCCTATTAACTTGACAGTTTTATAAAGGAATAATAGTTATTAGTAATGTTAACATACAAACAAACAAACAACAAAACTTTATGATAAACATGATGACTTCAGCTTTTCTATCAGCAACTTCCCTTATTTATGTAGCAATAAAATATCATTATCACCCGCATGTGAAGTTTATGTCTCCCAGTTGATTCGATACGCAAGAGCATGGTCTACCTACGAACAATTTCTAAAACGAGGCAAGCTATTGTCAAATAAATTTATGAAATAAAGAAATGAGATTGATTGATTGATTGTATGTTGTTTAACGTGCCTCTCGAGAATTTTTCACTCATATGGAGACGCCACCACTTGCCGGTGGAGAGCTGCAAAGAACAAGGTACGGTTTCAATACAAATCTTGCCCTGTGTTTTTCTTAAAAATAAAAGTGATGTAAAAAATTAAAACTCATGCTTTTTGAATTATTGAAATTCCATGCAGAAAGATCATACAAATCTTTTTTCTCACATGACCTTCCAATTGCTAATTGTGACGTCATAAACTTGTGCATTTTCCCGTATTTTCTTAAAAAGTTGCAGAAGACATCAATTTTCAATGGAATTTTCTTTCAGATAATATTGTCCACAGGCATCGCCCACAAAGATTTTGAGATATGTGATTTTTCAAAGAATTTTACATAACATATCTAAAAATTAACGTGGGCGACGGCTGTGGACACTATTTTCTTAAGGAAAATAACCCTTGAAATGGGTCATTTTGAGCCTTTTTCTGTTTAAAATAGAGAAATGCATCAAATTTATGACGTCATATATCCAGAATGGTACTCCCTCATGTTATATTCTTTCTTGATTTATTACAGTCATATACTCAACTAATATTTAAACCAGTTTCAAAACTTTTTGAAAACATTAAATTTTTAGGGCACAATAAAGCTAAAACCATACCTTCTTCTTTTGTCCTATACTTGGCACTTACAACCATTGAGCAGTGAGGGATCATTTTCGTGCCAGCACCTACTGCCACACGGGACCTCGGTTTATACGGTCTCATCCGAAGGACCGGTCTCCACGTCCCACAGTGGGATTCGAACCCGCGACGTAAGGATCAACTCCTTACATCGCGACTCTAGAGCAGACGCTCTAACCACTGCGCCACGCTGGCGACTAAAGAAATGAGAACTCTCATTTAAAATCAACATTTATCAAGTTCTATTGTTGATACAATGACTTTGTTAACAAATAACAATCTATAGTTAAGTCAAGTGCTGACTGACATTTTTCATACTTATTCTTTGGCCATTATTTACAAGCTGAATTGTCTATGGACTTTTCCGTTTTTCCCGATCATGACAAGGAGCATATAGCGGGTGTGACTGGTCGACAGGGAATCTTACTCCTCCATGACACCTGATCCTGCCTCTGGTGTATTTAGAGGTTCGTGTTTGCTCTGCTACCAATCTGTACTGTTTCAATAGTCTTTTGAGCTTGATTACTGTTCGTTATCCTTATATTTCACCTTTTGTGTTTTCAGCACGCAATAAAATCGCAAAATAGATAGTCACAGTGGCTATAAGTTAAGGTCATACGCAAGGTTCATGTTCAAATACTTTACAATGTACTTTCCCACTGATAATTTTCCGAGATTATCTTAATTGAAAATCATAATACTATCAGATGTTCTTAAGCAAAAAATCAGTTTACATTACAAGGAGTTTTGAACAGATATCAAAATATGAAAATCCTTGTGTTTTTAAAGAAAAATGAAAAAAAAGTTTTAGCAGGTATATATATATCCACAAAATTTTACTTAGAAGAGGTGTACAGTATTACAAGTCATCATTAAATCCTACAAGGTCTTATATTTATTAGAACTTTATACGGTGAATAAAAAAAAATAAATTTCAAAACTACTTTGCATATGTTCTTAATATCATTATCTTAATCTTTCTTTATCATCCGTTTCATATTTGGATATTAAACTGATTTTAGGCGTTTATGGCCAACTAACAACTAACTAAATGACAAGGGGGTGATTTCCGAATCGGATTTTCGCCAATTTCGAACATGTATATATTTAGTAATATTCCTTTATCGTCTGCAAATAGTGTTTAAGTCTCCTAATTTATTACCCCAAAACAACCAGGAGTTACTGAGTTTTCATCTTTTTTTAATCTAATACTAGAACTTGCCTAATAGGGCTCATGCAGCTAGGTTATCTAACACACAGTGATCTAAGTATTTATCAGCAGCATCGAAAAAGAAGACTCAAGTGATGACTTAAACAAGATAGAACTTACTCTTTGGAATTGGATAAACAACAGGCTGAGAGCGAGTGAAACTTGCCTGTATGAAACCTGCTCACTAGCACCTGATACATGAAGGCTGAGGGCAAGGAATGCTTGCCTACATGATCATGAGCTATGTCCACTATCATGAAACCTGCTCACTAGCACCTGATACATGAAGGTTGAGGGCAAAGCAAGTTTGCCTATATGAGCTATGTCCACTAGCACCTGTGTAAGGAGCAGAGTAATCCTACCTGAGTAGAGCAATGCTTGCCCAGGATGCAATATTGATAAACATACAATATCCCATGTTTGGGAGAAATTGAATGGTAAACATACCATGAAGTAATATGCAATAATTAAAACATGTTGTGCTAAACAAGACGAACACAATCAAAGTTAAATCATGAACCCTTTTTGCATGTCTTGTACCCAAGCAAATGGTTGGTGGATGGGGAGGAGGAGGTATGAACAAATAGGAACTGTATGTAAACACAACTGCTGAAACCTCAAACAATGTAAACTGATCTGATTGGTCAATTACATCACGTGATTCTTATGTAGTGGGCTCCCTAAGGGGTAAATATCCTGGGGAAATTTTCTAAATAAAGTTGTGTTTTTGGGAATAAACTCTGATTATAAACATAATCAATATTTTATTACCCAAAAACAACAAGGGAGTTACTGAGTTTTCATCTTTTATTAATCTAATACTAGAACTTGCCTAATAGGGCTCATGCAGCTAGGTTATCTAACACACAGTGATCTAAGTATTTATCAGCAGCATCGAAAAAGAAGACTCAAGTGATGACTTAAACAAGATAGAACTTACTCTTTGGAATTGGATAAACAACAGGCTGAGAGCGAGTGAAACTTGCCTATATGAAAAATACTCACTAGCACCTGATACATGAAGGCTGAGGGCAAGGAATGCTTGCCTACATGATCATGAGCTATGTCCACTATCATGAAACCTGCTCACTAGCACCTGATACATGAAGGTTGAGGGCAAAGCAAGTTTGCCTATATGAGCTATGTCCACTAGCACCTGTGTAAGGAGCAGAGTAATCCTACCTGAGTAGAGCAATGCTTGCCCAGGACGCAATACTGATAAAAATACAATATCCCATGTTTGGGAGAAATTGAATGGTAAACATACCATGAAGTAATATGCCAAATTATGCAGGTGAGTAGCAGCTGCATAAGCCCCAAGTATGGGATTGATAGATCCTACCTGAGTAAAGCACTGCTTGCCCAGGATGTAATATTTGATAATTATCATTACAGGAGTACTCAAAAGTGATGCTGAATGATAAACGTACAATATCCCATGCTTGGGAGAAATCGAGTGGTAAACATACCATGAAGTAATATGCCAAATTATGCAGGTGAGTAGCAGCTGCATAAGCACCAAGTATGGGATTGATAGATCCTATATAACAAAGAGATGTTCATTTGCTAGTGGTACTACATGCTTTAGAATATACAGTTACTTAGCATATTCAAAGTATTGACATAGAGGTCAATAATAACATTGTTTCAAAAAGTGAGAACAGTCCATCAGTGTTACATATCAGAATCTATGTGAATTATTCATAACTTGTACTAATTGCTACACAATGGTTACTTCTGTTTTTCTACACATATAATCTCATATTTTGTTAAGGGTAGTAGTACTAGTTGCCAACCTATATTGAGCGTCTTTAATCACATCCTCCGAAGTTCGTATATATCGTCTATAATAGTCTGATGACCACCTTCCAAAAGTCTAAAGTCTTTATTAAGTGATCTTCCATTCTTGCTGAAGCTGCTGATGTTGCAGCTCCAATTCTGAATGAATGTCCATTATATTTACTAGAATCATATCCATTTCTTTCAAGAATGTTTTTCAAATATTAAATAAAATATGTCCTAGTTACTGGCAAATGACAATTTGTAACAAAAATGGCTCTTTTGGGAAGGCATTCCTAAAATTTCGAATTTGCTTGTACAGGCACAGAGACTTAACAAAACAAGTATATGTTTGATTCATATGCAAGGTTATTGTAGTACTTTTTGAAAACGGTCTGTTTTTGATTGCTTTAAAAATATCTTAATGCAGCTTTTCTCTACAAATATATCTTCACAAGTTAAATGGTATTCAGGGTCAAAATAATTCTGAATTGTTAGTTCTCCACATCTAAAATACCCATAAAAAGCTGTGACATACATTGCTTCTAATAAAACATTTGTGTGTTTGTCAAATGCACCTTTTCTTAAAGCAAAACACATGCTGTGTAAGATTTGATATGTGATTGGTAATCTTATTTTGGATGTACAAGTATTTGATTGAACTTTTCTTATGCCATTCAAAATCAGGTTTAATATTTCCATAGACTGACATTTTGATTCAAATTGGTTTGATATTCCGTTTTCTATGTATGCAAATCTAATGTCACACAAATATAATCTAATGGTGGAGTATTTTAGAGATAAATTGTTTTGACAATACGCTACAAAATAAAATCAAAATGTCCTGAGAAATTGGTGGAAAATTGTCATCAAATTGAACATTATAGAGAGCTAAAAATTGTTTGTAAGCATTATAACCTTGCTGGTATACGTGTCTTATCAGAAGTTATTGCGTTTTGCCACAAATTGTCAACTACTTGCTGAAGTTCCACATTACAAGGGAAATTGGTGGAACTGGAGTTGCCTATTCGTCCGCCTGTGGTGCAGCTGCTCGGAATCACTTCAACTGTAATCGAGAAAGAGAGTCAGCAATTACGTTGTTTTTCCCAGGCACATGTTCTCTGTATATATCAAAATTGTGTAATGCAGCTCTATAACAAAATGTTCTCATTCTAGAAATGGGCAGGTCTGAGGACATTTTCTAATTTATAATTTCTACAACTGCTGCATTGTCACAGTGAAATAATATTCTTTTCTTGAACCACATATTCCCCCATAATACGGCAGCAATTACAATTGGGTAAAGCTCTCGAAATGCTATCGAAATGGGTTGTTTCAACATGGTGGATAATTCCTATGGCCAGGGCTCGGAAAACCATCTGCGTTGAAAATAACCTCCATATCCTAATGATGAAGAAGCATCAGTATAAAGTTCCATATCTGCATTACTTGTTAGAGTTGTTTCATAGAAAACTGAAACACCATTCCATTTCTCCAAAAAAACTAACCACATTTGCAGATCTTCTCTACTTTGTTTTGAGAGCTTGACATAATGATGCAAGTCGTTTTCTGTTGTGGATAAAGCTATAAGGTAAGAGGTGAAGGCTTTGACTGGTCTTATAACTTTGGCGGCAAAGTTGAAATGGCCCAGTAACTGTAATAAATGGAATATATTAGAAATTCCATAGTTGCTGCGAGCAATCCATACTATTGCTTTTGACAAATGGTCAAAAATTTTTGGTGAACTTCTGCTGCCAAACGGTAAGCGAACAAAATAGTAATATTTATTTCTCCATTTAACACACAACAAATGCCACTGTTCTGGTGTCACTGGAATAAGTTTGAAGACATCACTTATATCAGTTTTACATAGAATTGCGTTTTCTCCCAATTCTTTGATCTTGTTGATGGCATCATTAATTTTAACATATTTCAGCGAACACTTTTCCCTGTCTATCAAGTCATTGATACTTTCCACATCTTCCTTTTGGTGAGGAAAAGATAAGTACAAAATTAAACGTTTTTTCCCAGAGTATTTTCCTGTTGCCAGACCTAATGGACTTACTCTGTAAGCAGGGAATTCTACACTGTCAAAAGGACCTTTGACAAAAATTTTTGTACTTCTTTCTCCAAGAGTTTACACTGTAGTTGGATCCTCTGGTGCAGATTTTAAATTTTTACACTCAAATGAGTTATCTATATGAAAATCATCACCGAAAAAAAATGTCGAAACCAAATTGAAGACCATGAATTAAGTAATTTACAAATTTTTTGTCAGTGTGTTTTTGTAATTCATGTTTTAATTGTTCAATATTGATAGGAGTAGTGGCGTTGGATAGGTTATCTAGAGGTAGTCACAAGTTTTGATTTTTTTTTTTTTTTTTTTTTTTTTTTGTCTTGCTCATCTCAGATGTTGCAGATTTGCCTGCCTCTTGCTTGGTACATTTGTTTTTTCCATCTCCAGATGAAAAACAGGTTGCACACACATGGGCTTTCCTGCAGTATGGCAGTGCACATCTGTTGTAGTTGAAATTGTTACATACAGGTTGGCCATCTACGTAGATAATTTGTCTGTCGTAACGATCTTTGTGACTTGACGATCTTGACTGTTTTGCCTTGTCTTTGTACTCTTCTGGTTTTGTGTCAACATACATAGCTGTTGAATGAGTTGTTGATCTGTATGTGTCACATTTGCTTACTTCTGCACCTGTTACAACTCTCTTCAATAGTTCATCATCCCCTTTGCTCCAGTTGATGAGTACTTGGTTCTGCTTCAGTGCTATGGCACACTTCGCAGAAAGAAGTTTGTGGTACTCAAAAAACTTAGATGGCCACACATTGTGAATTTCAATGATATGGGCCAAGTAGCCATCTAGTTCTTCCTGTCTCCAAGGATATGCATTTGGTGCGCACATAATGCGCTTGTAAAGCTCAAATGCAGTCACAAATTCGCTAATACTGAGATTCCGAGAGAGACGTTTGTCTTGTTTGTCTGACAAAGCAGATGTTGGTAGCTGCGTTTCGTATGCAGGTATCAGTAACGCACACAAGTTAATGTCGTCACCTCTTAGGATTTTTCTCCTGATGTCGGGATTTACTAAGTCTATGTGTCCTATGTCTTTTGATGAGACCCCTACATTAACTGTATTATGCGTACCTGTGTTCTGAGTTTGGAGTTCCAGGAACGAAGGTGTTGCGCCTGTGGTTCCTCTTCCTGGGGCTGCGCTTGAATTTATTCCCAAATTTGTAACATGTCTCTGCAACGGGTTTTCTTCGTCTGACTTTTTTTCTAGCAGTGTGTTTACTGTTTGTTGGAATGCAGTACAGGATTTTGCCATTAGCTGTAAAGTGGATAACAGCTCCCGATTGTCGCTGGCGCCATTGTTGTTGACATTCACCACGTTAATTCCGTCAAGCAGTGATGATTCCCTAGAAGTATTATTAGATAGTGTACCGTCACATCTGCTCAAGTCTCGCGCGTCTTCCCGCGAAATTTGCAGCTAGTTTGTCACGTGATGTTGATTTTTGTAGACATTTTCCATATATAATTGTCTTAATGACGTTGCACTGAAACCTTTAGGCACAGAAATCCCCATCGCTTGTAATTTTCTGCCTCTGTCCAATTCAGCGGATTCGTAATATCTAATCCTCATATACTTGTCCTATTTTTTTCGGAACTGTCTGTACTACGAGGACGAGAATCATCATGTTTCTTCGAGTATCTTCTTGCACTCCGCGGCATAGTAGTAAACGTTAATTTTCCAAACACAGATAAAAAACTAGGTATACCAATTGATATTCAAATGTACGTAGTCACATCAAAGTTTATGTAACATGGTCATCATATCAGATTTCAAGTTGCCAACTGTACCAAGTTTCCTGACCAGGATAACGCATATGGAATATTAAGTCTCCAACTTCACATTTTGTCAGTTAGATCCGATATTTACAGATATAAGTCCAATAAAACGAAAGTAAAAGATGTATGGAAAAGTGTATATGAACAAATAGGAACTGTATGTAAACACAACTGCTGAAACCTCAAGGAATGTAAACTGATCTGATTGGTCAATTACATCACGTGATTCTTATGTAGTGGGCTCCCTAAAGGGTAAATATCCTGGGAAAATTTTCTACATAATGTTATGTTTTTGGGAATAAACTCTGATTATAAACATAATCAATATCTCATTTTGTACGCTAGATCATGCCTTAAGTACGATCAGCTTTCATACAGAGGCAGGATACTGACAAATAAGATGATGTTACAAGGCTTTCAACAGTTTCAATCAAAGTCAACATTTCGAAAAGTCCTGGGTCATTTTAATGACTTTTAAGCAAATACATTAATTTTTGTTTCTCAATATTTTCATTTTTTAAGGTAAGTTATACATTTTGTAATATTGTTTTATAATCTTAATAACTTAAAAAAATTACAGTAATCGTTGAAAGCCATAACATCTATAAATACAGAATATAATGCAATAGTACGGTGTCGTTGAAGCCCAGAAAAAATATATAATTATTGGACGAATTTGATATATGTTCTGACAAATAAGGTAATAATTCTGACGAGTTTGTTCTGCGTTTGATAAGATATATATGTGGAAAAATTAAGTTCTTCCTACGGACAAATTAAATATATTTTAAAAAATTGAAACTAGTTTTGATCGGAATTGTTCGAACGAACTGGATATTTGCTTTGCCAACTTTACGAGATACATATTTGTTCGAACTGATTTGACGTTTCTTCTTTATACAAGATTTATCCGACAAATGAGAGCACCCGAAAAATCAAATCTGTACATAAATGAAGCGCACGATTAATTGCCTTTTGGAGACGAGATATGGATAACTGCATGATCAAGTGGGGTTTTTTTTATTGACTCCATTCCTTTTCAGTTTTTATGGTTTCAGGGAACCACCGGTCATTATTCTACGGGGGTCATTTTTCGTGTTTACACCGGCAATGAGAATCATATGTTCCAGAAAGTGGTATTGCAAGTCACAAAATTAATGGAAAACAAAACGAAACGCAACACTACGTATTCATTTTCGATATTTTAATTGCACCGATTTTAAACTATCCTTACAAAAACATAATATATATTTTACTATAGTTAACATTAGTTTACTATAGTTTACTATAGCTAACTATAGTTTACTATAGTATCAAAGTTTTTTACTATAGTAAAGTATTTTTACTATGGATTTCAGATTGTTATATTTTTTGCTCTTCAACTCATACATGCACATTTTTATATTAAATGGAATTATTATGCTTCCTGTCAGTTTGTCTCTACATAGTCAATACCCAACTATTTTCGCATAGTGGTCTAAGGATTTATATAGCGTAAGCATATTATGCCGAAATAGAGCACGGCTTCTTTTTCTGAAGAAAATCCGACAGGCCCACGCCGGGGATCGAACTCACGACCCCAGGATTATCAGTCCGACGCGCTACCGATTACGCTAGAGACGCCGTTATCTATAACACTGTATTATAATATATATAAACTTAGTTTCAAAGATTTTACACTAAAAGAAAAAAAAATAAACAGAATAATTTTTATAAAATAGTATCTTGCAATTTTTTACCCTTCACACAACTAAATTTCTCAACTATTTGTACATGTAACATTCAAAATATTAAAGACAAAAGATTATGACGTACATGTAGCACAACGTGACGTCATAATAGGGATGTACTAACATAAATGTAAGAGGTGATGAAACATTGGAAAGGGAGAAAATATTGTCGTTTTTATACAACAGTCGGCATAATAATAACAATAGTGTTGTACTTTGCATGCACTATGCCTAAATAGTAGTCAGGGTTTGACACATGGTGCACGAGCCGGAGGCTCTATTATATAAGTATTATTTCTATATTCACATATTATTTCCAAATTTTACATAACTGTTATCGCATTTAAGACATTTTAAGCTTTGAAATCTCAAAAAGGTTTCAGAGTAAAGTTTCATAATAAATCAAAGTATCAAAGTTTTTACTATTATAGTAGTTAATTAAAGTAAACTATAGTAAATTTTTGGTAAGGTAAAATTTATATATACACATAATAAACAAGTCTGTGTTCTATTTCACCGTAGATATATACTGCTGTTCAATAGATTGTTGGGTTTTCATGTTCTCTTGTAAGTTAGCCTAAAAGTTTTGTAGGACTGAAACAATCTGACTGAAACAATCTGACGCAGTTCTTGACAACCACATTACAAAGTCTACTAGGACGGTATAGATATTAGAACGATACTCCTAGAAATAGCATTCCAGTAGTTGCAAACCTGCTACGATGCATAAAACTTCTCCATCAGTCATATGAAACGAGGCAATCACTATATGGAAATAACTTCGAAAGTTGTTATAAATATCAATCCACTCTGTCTTGACTACGATGAGGAAGTAAACTGAAAAATATTGAGATTTTTTTCAATCAAACAGATAACCATCAAATATCCGTTTGGTTCTTTGAATTATTATAATTAATCACCGAAACTTGCTTTTACCTTTTTAAGCTGAAATGCCTTTGACCGGTGATAAGCTGCATCAGACGATTCTCGCCGAAAAAATCAGCACTTTTGAAATCGTACATAGCCTTTGATGTGAACATTATTCAGACTAACCTTTATTGATCACTACAACTATCATTAATCCATCGACTTCCAAAAATTACACACTAAACATTTAAATATAAGAGCTTGTCTAACTTATATGACCTGTTTACTACCGAGCGGAGGGCATGCGGAGACAAGAATTTATGATAAATCTTTAAAAGGCACAGATTTCATTTTAAAACAAATCAAAAATTTATTTGTTGTATGCTGAATACGTAAACATAGCCTTACTTCAGTTTTACAATGACATTTCAAACAATTTTGAAGAAACTACTTTGCAACATTTTTTTAGGTCACTGCTCGTCGCAAGGTATGAAATACAGAATATAATGCAATAGTATGGTGTCGTTGAAGCCCAGAAAGAATATATAATTATTGGACGACTATATATCTTTTTCACTTTCAACATAGGGTACCTAGTATTTAATCCCAGGAAAAAAAATTCAAAGACAACTAAATGCTGATGAGCAGAAATCACTGTTGTTTACATTAGTTGGTAAAATGCATGCAAATAAAGTGTTCAGTTAATATTTCTTGGGCTATTAAAATGTTAAGAATGCTTGATTTCAAATTGAGTCATATGCTGTAGGTTTCAATTTATCTTACTTTTTATCTAAGAGCAGATCATTCTACTTAAAATACAACAAAATCAGAACTGTAGAGAGTGTTTTCGAACCTTACAAGTCTGACTTACGAATAGAGCACTGCTCTATTTCTTAATATAAGACTTAGCTGACATTTTCTTGTTAGCCAATGAAAATTAGTCACCCAGTGTCAACCTATTTTCACACGAATAAACACGTGGATAAATCGGGGTATTGGTCGTAGAACTCTTGGGAACTAGAGTTTCTCTACTGCCCCAGTAGAGAAACTCGTAAGTTTGTGAAAGGAAGAGGAAAGAATCTGTACTGGTTTTGAGAACCAAATACACTGTTTTGGAATAAAAACACGTGGAATTTATGGTATTTTGATCATAATATTGACAAATTGTGTGTCGCACGGCTTGTAAATTTAAACTTTTATGTTAAGACTTGTAAGGCAAGCCTTACTGTGTGTATCGGTGTAAAGACGAATAATCACCCCCCATAGAATAATGACCTAGGGTCATTTTTCGACGTCGAAAAATGACCCCCGGCAAATATTCGAAGTCGAAAAATGACCCCTTTGCCTGTAGAAAACGTGACATCACCTACAGGGGCACCTTATCCACTCTGTTCTCTACTTCACATATAAAAATACACAAGGGAAGTATCGAAAGTAGCACACGATTTGATTGATTGATTGTATATTGTTTTACGTCCCATTCGAGAATTTTTCACTCATATAGAGACGTCACCATATACCGGTGAAGGGCTTCAAATTTTGACCTTTACTCGGCACTCAGGGCCATTGAGCAGTGAGGGATCTTTATCGTGCCAACGCCTGCCGTGACACGGGGCCTCGGTTTTTAAGGTCTCATCCGAAAGACCCGCAACTTTCACTCCAAAGTGCCGAGCGCATGGCGAAGGAACAGTTGCTACCTATTTTTTATCGACTTAGGTCTGTCGCGGCCGAGATTCGAACTCACGACCTCCCGATCACGGAGCGAGCGCTCTACCGACTGAGCTACCGTGAACGGTATAGCACACGATTTGTAAACAAAGTCAAAAAACAACTTACTTGAGAAAAGTTACACAAATCCTTACATGCACTAGCGCAAATGATGTCCTAGTACTTACTCGACAACTTCCGTTTTTTCTTTTTTCATAAATTCTATAATATATTTATTCGAATTTTAAAATCAAATCTGGTGCAATAAATTTTGATAATTAAATGACTCTAAAATTATATTACCTTCATCTTTACCACAAGACAAATATTTTTTCAGACATTTCACTGTCGAATTAGAATTTACCACTCTCAATACAAAGAGTCCCGAAAGTTTCCGAAAAACGATAGTTGTCGTCTGTGGACGAGTTATCTTTTCTAGGGCGAAGAGTTTCAAACTGTGCAGAAAGCTGGAGTTTTATCTTGATAAAAGCTATTTACGTTGGATATATTTGGAATATTTTTTGTAAAATTGTTAAAGTTATCAAGATTATAAAATCATAAAATGTATTTACTAACAAGGTCATTACATTGAACCAGAAATTTTAGAAATGCTTATTTTGATTTAGGCATTGAAAGCCCTGTAACATCAACTTATTTTTTCATTATCTTGTCTGTTTTAATGTTGATTGTACCCAGACCAAGCTCTAGAGTACCAAATAAGTTGGGAGACATAAACACCATATGCAGACGATAGTAGAATATTGCTACATAAATACATGTATTAAGAAGTTGGCGATGGAAAAGCCGATTCTGAAGTCATCCCATTTTTTAGTTTGCCATAAACGTCTACTTTAAGTAAAATATTGAAATATGAAACAGATTGTAAAATAGATTAATACCAGACTCTTTGCTATTGCAAGCAATAGACAAACGCAATGACCAATACATAATGATCACGTGATGGCAGATTTTTTACCTCCCGGAAGAAAAAAAAACTCGAACTGTACACGTTATTTAACTCGTTCGTTGTGTGAAAAGTTTTTCCAACCGTTTCCATGGCAATGGTAACAATTTTAAAAATTTTAAATGTAAATGCATTTGTGAAGTTTCATAAAGATTGTCAAATCCAACCGTGAGAACATTTTTTGAAGTTTATCTTCATTCCAGATCATTAATCATTATTGGCCACTACATTGCTTCCATCAATGACTCTGCAGATCAAGCAGTAAAATACTGTATTCACTTCCTGTATTACGACAGAAAGTTTAATTTATATTGATTTGTAAAAGACAAATTCTGATTTTCATATTTTAATTAAAAGAATTTTTTTATTGCATCGATCTGAGAGGATTCGATAACTGCATTTTCATATATTGGGACATCTCTCTCTCTTTCTCTCGATTGAACCTTTGAATACCCAGTTGTAAGATATATCTTGAAAGCAAGGCCAATTTAAAAAAAATGTTTGCCCTCTCCCGACTCAGGGTGAAAAAGAAGATGGGCGAACAAGGCGAGCGAAGTGCCTATAGTGCGACAAACATAA
The DNA here is from genome assembly GCF_033153115.1 of Saccostrea echinata. Taxonomy (NCBI): domain Eukaryota; kingdom Metazoa; phylum Mollusca; class Bivalvia; order Ostreida; family Ostreidae; genus Saccostrea; species Saccostrea echinata. The sequence goes on from NW_026889750.1 coordinate 23,853,895, forward strand.
GGTGAAAAATTGAATCTCAATAATAACAAAATTTCTTTGATATTTCATCTAACATTAAAATATACTTTATGTAAAATCTCCAAAATATGCAAAGATCTCACAAAGTTTGAATTTTTTTGCCTATGAAATAGCATACACACAATAAAGAGGGCAAAAAGGGTCATTTTCTTATACTATAACACAATTTTATATATATATATATGAGTGAGTCTTCGCTCCATTTTTTTGAAAGTTTATCCTCAAAGTTTGCGTAAAAATAGACATATTTTGGTTAACAAAAACATGGAGCAAAGACCCACTATACCTTAAAAATACACTTTTATGACACAACATTCGCATCTTCCGAGAAATACTTGAAGTCCATTTAGTCAAGGGTCATATCACAAACGTGATTTAAATGCTATTATTGATAGATTATTTATTTTCTTGGTATTTAATGCTGACAAAATATGAAATATGAAATACAAAATATGTATTGCGTTTAAACGCAAAAGATTACGTTTAATCGCAATCTTCTGTGATTAAACGCAAAGTGTTTTGCGATTAAACGCAATATACATTGAAATAAAACGCAATCTTTTGGGTTTAAACGCAATGATTATTGTGATTTAAAGCAATGTTTTCCATTTAAACGCAACTATTTTTGCATTTAAACGCAATAAAAAATATTCCTTTCTCTGAACTGGCCTCAAGACGGAAGACCGTGTTTAAACGCAAAAGATCGCGTTTATTCGCATTTATCATTTCGTTTAAAAGCAAAGCACTTTGCGTTTAATCGCAAAAGATTGCGATTAAACGCAATCTTTTGCGTTTAAACTCAATATTTTTGCGATTAAACGCAATAATGTTTTTGTGATTAAATGCAATAGTTTTTGTGTTTACACGCAATAATATTACGATTAAATCTAATACTTATGCGAATAAACGCAATAACATTGCTATTAAACGCAATACTTTTGCGATTAAACGCAATAATTTTTGCGTTTAAACGCAATAATCATTCCTTATTAGGATTTGTTTTGCATTTAAACACAAAGATACTGTAGTTTCAAAATCAGACATCAATTAACCAAAGCTTATAATTACTAGGATCAGAGACTCAATTGATTGATTGATTGCATGTTCTTTTAGGTCTTGTTCGAGAATTTTTCACTCATATAGAGACGATACCGTATACCTGCGAAGGGTTTCAAATTTAGACCTTTACTCGGCATTCGGGGCCATTGAGCAGTGAGGAATCTTTATCGTGCGAACGCCTGCTATGACACGTGGCCTCGGTTTTAAGGTCTCATCCGAAGACCCGCAACTTTCACTTCAAAGTGCAGAGTGCATGGCGAAGGAACAGTTGCTACCTATTTTTTATCGACTTAGGTCATTCACGGCCGTGATTCAAACACACGATCTTCCGATCACGGAGCGAGCTCTCTACCGACTGAGCTACCGTGACGTTTCAGAGACTCAAAGAAGATCCGATTGGTTCTGTGTCTTTTTGCAAAATTTTCCAGTTTTTGAAAATTGTAGTAAAGCAATGGCATCCTAACAACCTGAATGTCTTAACTGTATTAGAACCCAACGCTCTTAATGAAGTCTTTCGATCAATTGCTTACGTATCACAACTTATAGAGAATGTTTCAGTAGTATTAATAGCACTTGTCAATTTGGTAGTACACATTGATCAATCTGTTTTCATTTGATTTTGATTTTGAACTCATATGAATCCATCACCTATGTTCTTGTGTTTACTGTATGCAACCATAGGAAGGGTTGTGAATATACATTTTAGTCTAAATCATCATGTTGTACGTAATTCCAACATTTCAGCAGTCCTTTCTTAAAACCCCTTTATACATGGGTTAAACTTTGTAACCGCAACATAAGGGATAGTTTTTTAACGAAGCAACTGACCAAAACATCAAGAATATAGAGATCTAATAATTTTAAGACATGTCTCGTTCTTAGGTTGCCTTTGTTTTTACAACCAGACATTTTTTTCTCCTCTATAAATTCACATAAGTGATTTATCCTTTCAGAGAGCGTTTGCTCGGAGAAATCTGATTCTGATAAGCTAGACAATACAAAATTTCTTAATAAGTGAAAAAGAGAAAGAAATAAAAGATATCGGTAAGGGTGAGTCCATAGTACTCGGCAAAGGTTTCATACAAATCATTGCCTTTAAACACAAAGATTATTGCGTTTAAACGCAAAGATTATAGCGTTTAAACGCAAAAAATTTTGCGTTTAACCACAAAAGTATTGCATTTAAGAGGGCCGACTGGGATTTTCATTGCGCAACACTTCGTGCAGCATAGTAAAATAAAGCGTATTTACCCTTTTAAATCAACTGTTTTTACATAATTTATAAAAATTAACAAATTTAGGAAATCTCAGGTTAAAATATCTAATTAAGTTTTTAAATTACTGATTTTTTAAGCGATTTTTCAAATGATGTGTAGATAGACGTCATAATAGTGTGTTTTTGACGTTATGAATAACCGTAGTTCTTTAAGCGGGGTCATTAATTATATCATAAAATAAAAAGTATAAAATACATGCTCTTGAAATTTTAAACATAGGAAATCTAACAATCATTTTTATTATTTTTTATGTAAATCTGTGGTATCTGTCATGTTTTGTTGTACTCCATAAAAACAGGAAAATATCATGAATTTTGACATTTTGAGATGCCCCCTCTGGAAATCAGACGGTAGAATTTTGTGTTTCTTGCACAAAATGTACAATATAGTATTACCCATCAAATAATTTAAATTGAGCAAAAAGTCTATGGTAGCATTTGTATAATTTGCTCCGAAGTGCGAAAAAATGGTATTTTCCTATATAATCCTATAGTAAATGTACCTGTATTTTGAGATGGTCCCTAAAAAATAACCTGACGGTAGATTTTCACTAAACTTGGCATGTATACCGAAGTCAATGTAAGGTACATATGGTATAAAATTAAAGAGTTTCTCTATAGCAGTTTTCACACGATAAAACCCCAGTCGGCTCCCTTAAGCGCAAAAGTATTGCGTTTAATCGCAATATTATTGCGTCTAAACTCAAAAACTATCGTGTTTAATCTCAAAAATTATTGCGTTTAAACACAAAAATAATATTGCGTTTAATAGCAAAGTTATTGCGTTTAAACGCAAAAGATTGTTAATCGCAATCTCTTGCGATTAAATGCAAAGTTTATTGCATTTAATGATTATTACGATTAAACGCAATCTTTCAATCACAGGAATGGTATCAGGAGGAAAAAAAATATCACAATGAAATATTTTGATAAATTCACGATAACAAATTTGGGAATTTCTTCTCCCTCATATCAAGTTGATGTAGTGAATATTCAGCAACATTTTAACTTGCAAAATCTCTAGCATTCTAGAGATAATTTGCTATTTATCAGCATTCCATGACCCCCCTCTCTCTCTCTCTCTCTCTCTCGACTACATGGTTATAATGAATGTATAACATAAATCATGATATTATATGAAATTATATATTTGCAGGCTGTGGTACGGTAATCGGCAGTTTTCCACTACTGATACTCGGAATTACTTTGTACATTTTCCTACAGAATTTTGAATATAATACGTTTCGAAACTTCGTTCACTCAGAAATACGATAACCTCTTTCTAACATGCAAAATTGCGTATGTTTTAGCAAATGCATATAAATTAACCATTTGGTTGTATATTATTCGTATCAAATATACATTTTGGTGAGTTGTGTTCTGAATATCGAACATCTTGTACACATGCACTGTGTTGATGAGTTCCAAACAAAGTATATCTATACTTGAATGGAACTTCTGGCAAGAATTCAAGCCTAAAAAAACGGACAGTGACTGCTGGGTGGATTATTTTAAGGTTTGATTGTAACAAAACGCGATTTTTTTTAATTTGGTGTTTTGACAAAAAACCAAATTAACTCTTTAACATGTTGTGTCAATGAAAGTTATGCTATTCCGTTTTTAAAGTCTGTTTTGTTCTTCCATATACAAACTAGGATATGTTATTAGCTGATTTACTATGAAGAAGAGAATGAAAGTCCTATTCAGGCAAAAAAAACTTTTGTCAAAATTAAACTGTTCTAATCATTATCAAAATCTATTGTTATCTTCTTAGTTTTTCTCGGGGATGACGTTAAGTTAGAAAGGGATGCAATATGACTAAAACTGAAGTTCTGTTTATTAAAACATTGACCTTATTGCTGTTGTCCTATATGTTCTTTGTCTTGGAAAAACATCAGTTAGTGCTTATAAGACATGACAGAAACGATGACAAACATCGAATCTGTCGTCAGTGCAGTTGTACTGACAAACAGTACCCATCATCAGGGTACAATTCAAGACAAACCATTGCATTACAGTTTAGGGGGGCATTACCAAAAATTTCCTGACAAGCAAAAAGAAAAGGTCATCAACCACTAAAAAATACCTTGACAAGCAAAAAAAAAAAAAAGGTCATCAAACGTTTTCATTGAGGGGGCACAAGCATATAGTATCTATGTTTACTATAGTAATCTATATATCGGCAAAATTATTGGGGGGCACGTGTCCCCCCCCCCCGGTTCCTACGGCCATGTAGAGACCTACGAACTCATATCCTCCGCGAAATGTTAACATTACAAATATATATGCTTCTTCAACCACGAAAAAAAAACATCACGAATTAATAATTTTCCCCAATCAATGAATATTTTACCCAATTAAAGAAAATAAGTGATTTTATTTAGTATTCGATTCATCAAGGAATTATCATTTAAAGGGACATGTATTTTCCGAGCAAGAGAGCATTGTAGAGGGGTTACATGTGGTCCAACGGATAAACTATTCATGAATATGTTAAAATCCCTATGTTAATGAAATTTCTTTTTTATTTTGTTTTAATCCAATTCAAATCCATGAAGTAAAAACAATCTCTTCAGATTTAAAAAGATAATATAGAAAACAAGTGGCATTCTTGATGACTATAATAAGAAGGTCTACGGATACCTTTTCTGAGTATATGTATATGTTAAATTGAAAATTTAAATGTCTTATCCCCCATCTTTACCCAATCTGTCTCATAAATGCTAAACCTGAAATATATAATGAATGTATAAAATTTGACTCCCGGTGGAGAAAATTTACCCGAGTACGAGAAATTTGAAACAAAATAAAATTAAACTCAAAGAATGAGAAAAGACAACAAATTTATAACTACGTCATCATAATCCAAGGTGACAATGTCAATTTGGAATGATTCGAAGAACGAAATTTCAGAAAATGTAAGACTTTAGGAGTTACTGCCATTGGTAAACTTTCACTTTATATTTTCTTAAGATGACGACATCAAAGGGTTTGTATATAGACCGAATTGCAACCTGCATTATTTTGTCAATGTAACATAAGATTAATCTGAGCGATTAGCCGGTGTAAAGACGAATAATGACCCCCATAAAAAAAATCCGGAGATCATTTTTCGACGTCGAAAAATGGCCCCCGATCATTATTCGACGTCGAAAAATGACCCTTTTGCCTGTAGAAAAAGTGGCATTACCCTTAAAATCTGCATATCCTACGTGAAGAAAAATGACCCCCGTAAAATAATGAGTTTAATGACCCCCTGTAGATTATTTTAGGGATATACATGTATTTTTATTCTTGATTTAAAAATTATAAATAAAAAAGCCTGTTGACCAAATTGCTCACCTGAGGTATACGCAAAATGAAGATACAGGATGATATATTGGTCTCATTAAATCTTTCGAATGAAATGATCTGTTATGATCAATTGACAACAATAATCGACTTTAATATACACTTTGTGGAAATGCTTCCATTTTGATTTGACAAATGCATCATTGTTTTATGAAGATTTAAAAAAAATATATTCCAGAGAGAAAGAGAGAGAAAAAATTTTGTTTATAATGTCTATCTATCTGTCACTAATCAACAATGTTCAATTGCCAATGTGTAAAAGACTAATTAAGTGATATATTCAATACTGTTGCTTTCTTGGTCCAAGGCGCTACTTATCCTACTGACTTGCAGTTGTAATTTTAATCATGTACTCATTGGAAATTGACAGTTGTTAATTAGTGAATACATATCTGTTAACAAGTTGCATTTGAATATATGTATTTTTAATGCAGTAATTTTAACACTGAACAAGCATGTAATTTTTGGACGTATAGCAAAAGTATCTTACAATTGGAATAAGAGAAATTGCGGAATGTCTTGGACACTTTTGGTGCATTATAAATTAATTATCCATTGTATATAGCAAACAAAAGTGGATATACAAGCAATTTTAACATAACTGCAAGTAAAACTTCCATGAAACCCCAGAAATCGCAAAGGAATGGAACCAATTAAAAGACATGCAGATATCCATATCTCGTCCCCAAAGTGCAATTAATCCAATTGCTTTATACATGTACCGTCTTTGATTTTCATCTCCTTTATCATAGGAATGATAAATCTTGTATAAAGAAGAAACATCAAATCTTTTCGAACAAATAAATATTCGCTTAGTTGTCCAAGCAAATATCCACTTCGTCTGAACAATTCGAAAACATTTTAATCTTAGTCTACTTTCTTCTAAGTGCATTTAATATATACGAAGCAAAAACACTCGTCCACCCAAATATTTTACTCGTCCGAACGAAAAACAAACTTGTCAGCACCATTACCTTATTTATCTTTATTTTCCCAAACAATGATATATTTTTCTGGGCTTTAACAGCACCATACTATTATTCCGTATTTATAAAAGTAATGGCCTTCATGGATTTTTGAAATTTGTTAAAGTTATTAAGATTCTAAAATTTCAAAGTGGATAACCTTGCAAAATTAAAAAATGGAAAAATTAATGTATTTGCTAACAAGGTCATTATAATGACCAGGGATTTTCGAAACGCTGACTTTGATTGAGACCTTTGAAAGTCCTGATACACCATCTTATTTGTCTGTTTAGAAGTAGATCGTATACAGAGCATGCTTTAGCGTACCAAATAAGTTAGAGACTTACACACCATATGCAGGTGATTGTAGAATTTTACTACATAAAAACAAGTAAGAAGTGGCCGATTCGGAAGTCATTCCGTTTGTCAATTCTGTGGAATCGTTAAAATTCTTGGGGTCAATTTTTGTGGATTGTTCAAATTTTACGGGTTCAAGGGGACGTAATTTCGCGTCCTCACTCATATGTACAAAAGGAAAGATGACTCTTAAAACTCCAATTATTGATGCGTTGAGGATGTGAATTCTTGGGTGCAGGGTACCCACGAATTCCACGAATATTGAGCCACCACGAGATCTAATGATTCCAAAGTACATGTACTTTAGTTGTTAGTTTGCAATAAACGTTTATAATTAGTAAAATATCAAAATATGAAACGGATGAAAACGAAAGTTTAAGATAACAGTTTTATCCAATAGGCATTGTGGCGTACCTATTGTGCGATTTTTATTCTTTTACCAGAGTGTATACAAAGCGGCTATTCACGTGTACATGGAAGTGTTTGACTCGTGACCAGGTAATTGTTTCCAAAACAAGCAAACTCAGATTATCGGACAGCACAAGTAGCTGGCCTGTTAATGAAATTAGTAGCTTTTGTTTTTTTGATGATTGACAAGCGGTATATTATTATTCTCGAGTTGGGTAGAATTTGGGGGCGTTAACGTAAAATTTGGTGTTTAAGAATAATCTGAATTTCATAGCAATGTGTATCGGTAACGATCCTCTAATCAAACTAATGACCAAATAGCTGTACCCCACTCCCATTCTCAGTGACTCTGTAGTATAGGACGGCGTAGCAGGAATTCCATCGGCATCGAAAACAATTTTTCGACTTGTCTAGAAACAGAACACAATATGGCTACTCTCTTTTATAAATAATTTTTGATGAAAGAAATATATCTTAATTCGACTTTTTAAAAACATAGTTTTTTTTTTTTTTTAAATTTGACAGTTAGCAATTTGTTCACATTGTATTATATATTAAGCTATATAAGATTAGTACTTAATCTAAGCATATTGAAAATCAAAAATCGAAATTTCGGTCTCGTATATTTTCAAACAGAGTAACCAAATATGAATTAGAATGTTGGGTTTTTTTCGATTAATTTTATCATCATTATAAACACAAATACAATTAATGTACTCTTTCTTTAATGACAGATTTCAAACAGTCGCCATTGTTAAATATATAAGATAAACCGGAAAAATGCAGAAAATAAAAGGTCTAGAAAAACAACAAGCCCAGTATGCTATAGTTTGTATGATAATATAAGCAGCTATCGAACATCGATAAAAGAGGCAAACATTTATCCAAATTGCTGTTGGACGACGTTGACAATCATTCCCAGGATAAACAGAGAAAAACTGCACGTCATCGAACCACAACCTGGAAATATATACTTGTATTTATAGATAAAATATTTTTGTCAAGAAAATTGTAATAAATAAATAAAAGAACAAAAAGAAGAGAGTTCCTACAAAGATTTCTTTAATTTTTTTTTTTTTTTTTTTTTTTTGTTAAAACAAAAGTTTTTTTTATATTGAAAATATAGAAAGCAGTAAAAGTATTTGTATTTAATATCTGTAACCTGATCAATTTTTGCAGTAAGAAATGTTTACAAGTATACAGCAAAATCAATAAAAAAAAAGTTGTAAACACGAAGAAATTTCCATTAAAAAATCATTAAAACATTTTATTCGTGATACCAATCATACAGTCACATATATCACACTATAGCACATAATTTGAAATTTCTAAGTGAAAAAAATATTCAAAAATATTCAAAGTATTTGAAGTTTTAAGGAAAGAATACTCCATTTATATGAGACCAATATCTTCGATATTGTAATTGAACTTTTACATTAATAAAGTATGACGGTCAGCTCCATGCACAAAGATATTAACTCCTAGTCAATATTTAAATTTAAGAATAATATGATAAGATAGTGGTTATTAAAATTTGATGATTCTCAACCGTTTTGTCTTGTATACTTGTTTCCATTGTTTATAAAAATTTTGATTTTCATACCAAGGAAAAAAAAAATAAACCAGTTAGATGAAATCCCGTACGGACCTTTTTTTTCAATTCATAAAATGTTGTTTGCTTATTCAACCTCATTGCAAAGAAATATCTTTTCTAGGTTTAATTTTAACAAAATCTTTAATTTCGTTTAATTTAACAAACCTCCACATGAATATTCCTCCATAAATTTTTTAGAGGTTGCTATCATTTCGCTTCCCTCAGTCATATTGCAGTTTTTTATAACCTGGTCTAGACAGGAAATGAACGTTTTTGACGCACTTTGAATAAAAACAAAACATGTTACAAATAGTTTCCAAAATAGTGCTCAAATCTTCAAATATGCTGTAATAGACTTCCAATTTAAAAATAACATAGATACTATAAGCTAGTCTACACTCTTAATGAACTGAATGAAAATTTTACATATTAAGTAATTTATCAATTTTCCTTAGAAAAATTGATATATATTTACCTGCATACATTTTCAGGAGAGGAGTCAATTCCTATTTCGGTTGTAAAGTTGGTTTGGCATTTTCCAATATCTGAACCAGGGTCAGGGCATGTCTGGGAAGAAACTCCTAAAATAAATACTTTAGAGGGTTACTTTATAAACGTATACAGAAGAATTCAGGGTTGAGATGACTGCACCTACCACATGAGTAAATGAAAACAAGAAATAAAACGAAAGTTGCCAAGTATTTCATCATTGCTGCAGCCAGTGTCATATTCCATATAAGAATAAATTAATTCAGATGCCGACTTTCTCATAAATTAATGTAGATGGAATTTTCTTTTGTATAAAAAGGAAACTTTTTATAAGAAAATAAAGGTGATATCCTTGCTTATATCAACAAAAACTTGTTTATCGAGCTTTCATGCCATGTTTGAAAAATCGATTAAAAGGGATGAATTTTTCAGACATGATTGATTTTGAAAACATTCTAGATTGTTTGAAAGTTTAAGCTTTTTGTTAAAATATAATTGAATATTACTACGCAATACATTAATATTTCATACAAAGGAATATTGAACTCCTAGTCCAAAAGCTTTTAAATGATTTTACAATATTAAATAATTAACCCCTCCCATATTTACTTCAACGCCATATCATAAAAATAATTAGTTTTTCAGCTCATCTTTTATAAATTACGCAATATGTAACTGTAAACAGTCATACTGTTTATTTCTAAAAACAGTGGAACATGAACAAACAGTTTTTCTGTTAGAAGTCCGTTGACTTTGTATAGAGTAAACAATATACGCTCTTTTAATTCATATGCCTGGATAGTTTTTCCATACAATTGTCTGTAAACAGTACTTTAATCATGTCTCCTTGCAAGGGAAACTCCAGGTTAACTTTTTAACAAGCTTTACAACAATTTTCTCTTTATACACAAATCCTATATTGCACATGGACTACTTTCTTCAGTCTTAACTTGGAAGGACCGATATTTTATAGATCAGAGGGATAAATATCATTATATATATATATATATATATATATATATATATATATATATATATATATATATATATATATATATATATATATATATATATATATATATATATATAATTATTTTATAAATTTTAAATAAATTAAATAAAGCTCTACAAAGGTCTGATATAACGACTATACATGTATTTTGAATGGCTTGTAACTTAAAATATCCTTGTACAGAGGATAAACTTGTGGGTATGGTCGTAGAAATGAGACCACCATCTTCTCATTGAATTTCCCTGGTGTCTGACTTACAGTGTTCACTTATATGTCTATGTCATTGACGCCAGGAACGAACTAATTAGACCAACAACTATAAAACCACTTGATTTTTAAACTGCAATTCGACCTTTCAAGTAGAATTGATCGACGTCTCGATAAAGACCAGCCTTCCAGCAACATTCAATTGAATATTGTGCCCTTCGTACAACTTCCATATACTTTGGTTGTGCTGAAGTATTGAATATAACCTGATCAGATACAAAGATCACCAGAAAAAAAAACAGGAAACAATGGCAAGCAAATTTAGTATTGCATTTTGGCCATTTTGAGCTGAAGCAGGGATTGCAGCAGCTATTCATGCGAGTGGTAAAAAATCAAATTGTACAGACGCCATATATAACTGTATATGGCAGATTCTCGTCACGTACTCGTCATTTCATATCCGCAGCAATGTGTCATAATGCATCATCTGTGATTCTAAAAAAAAAATACCACGAGAAATTCGTTTAGATTAGTAAACTTAAGATGACAACTCTTAACTATGATAACAAATGTTTTCATAATTGATAACTTCAGCACTGGATTTAGAAAAAAAGATAATCTAAGTTTAACGTATGAGAAACATATTTAAAGAACAGAATCACAGAAACATATTTTAAGGACAGAATGATCTCAAAACTCGAAGTTCCGTAAGAAATATGTTAAATAATGATTTCGTTTGAAAATCATCCAGGAACCCTAGTAACAACATAATGGACTTGCCTCTTCCGATTTGTTACTAGAGATTTTTTTTTTAATTTAAAAATCATCGTTATCGTAATTTTAAATCCAAAAACTATACATAATATTTTTTATAACATCTTTCCACCATAATTTAAGATTGTTAACTAATAGTTTATGACGATAAATTGTAATCATGTTTATTATATTTTGATTTATCTCTCAAACCTTGGCTTATATATTAATGACAATAATAAATTATTGTCTATATCTGTTGAATATGCATGAAGTTCTTGAGTATAAAGAACTGTTGACTAAAGCTTACGACCAAAAACTACATGTATTATTTACAAATGTATAACAGTTTATCTGATGAATATACTTTCTAAAGCGATTTTATTTATCAGAAACTATATTAATCATAATAAAGGCAAATAATCTTGGGTTAACATTCAAAAACTATAGTTTAAAACCATTTTATATAGTTTTAGAGATTACAAATCGGTCCTAAAAGTATACGATTCGTAAACAGTAATTTACAATTGACGAACCAAGATTATCAAATGTAAAACTATGTCTCTCAGTAAATTCAAATGCTTTACTACTGATTGTGAAGAGGTTTGATAGAACATTTGCTTTTAAAGCACTAAATTTCTAATATAACTGTCTTGGAATAATAAAAAAAATGTTAAGATAAAGATGATAATAATAAACGATAAATAAAAAATAAATGAAACTTAGTTAATGTAAGTACTGTCTGTACAATGCATCGCAATAAAATATATCAAAAAACATGAGATGCCAGAGACTGGATGTGCAAAATTTTTATTTTATTTTTATTGTGCGCCTCCTTTTTAGCTATGGTTTATGTGATAAAATTTATACAACATTTCGGGTAAAAGAAAAAAAAATTCCATACTAATTTAAGTTAATACTTAATTTATCTTTCAAAAAAATTGCAGTACACGTTTAATTGTCGGTCAATATCATCATCTCTTGAATCATCAAAAAGATTCGTATTTGGTTTACTGGCAATCGTTTCCTGTTAAAACAAGTGTACTATAGGTAAATCAGAATTAATGTAAACTATAACTTTTTTCTAAAACGAATTCAAATTTTCAAAATATCCAAAGATCAATCAAAAACGAAATTGCGTAGTAATTCATCATGCTACAACTTGCATCCGCTTCATTTTGCATCCGTTTACATTCCCATTTGTAGCTTATCAAATATATATATAATTTTAACCAATTATTGCACAGAGTTCAACTGTTTTGGCATTGAGTTAACATTCAAAGTTTTCGAGAATGTCCAGGCAAATAATTTTAAGAGCTTTATAGCATCTAAAAAAAATTAAATATTGAAACTGAATACTAGTATATCAAATCACAATTATATATGAAAGTAAATCAAATATATCAACTTAAATCTTTTTGCTATACATGGAGATTTGATTTTCATGTTCTATTACAAATACCATCATGGTTATTGAACTGAGACAAAATTCAGAACAAATATAACGGATTAGTATGTGGTGGCAAGATTTAGTTCCCTCTCCTAAATTTAAAAAGAAGCGGATTAAAAAATACAATTTAACTTCAATTTTACAACAATGTTCTCAATTTCCAACAAATGAAAAGTAAATATGAAGTAATGGTCTGATTCTGAGGACATACAGCATGTCGTCAAAATTAAACGTGATTCGCTAAGCATTCAAAAGTAATAATATACCTGTCTATTGACACGTTGTAGTTAAGAAAATACAGTGTTGAAATGTAATATTGCATTTCCAGAATATTCATATCCGGATCATATCTTTTACGCTGAGGGGCTCATGATAAACTAACCCTTTCAATTAATCTATCTTTGGTGATGTATTGAATGCCATCCTTAATAGACAGAACTTGAATAGATTATATTGAAATGCACACTAGTGTAGATAAACAAGATAAATATTCATGATTGATACGGGACTGTCTGGTCATATCCCTTCCAGAAACAATTGATGAATATAAAGTATATATTGAATTATGCGTACGTGAGACGGGTCTGGTGTGAAGTAGTATATATATGACATCCATATCTCCTATTTCACAACTTACATCAATAACTGCTGAACTTCTCTTTGCAGCTAAGAATGGTCAAGATTAAGTGCTTACAGTTTGCTGTTGTTTCTTGTATCTATTCTTTCTGTCAGTGCAAGTGATCGTGTTATCTACAACACTTCAACACAAACCAAGTGTACAGAAGTCGAAAGAAAAGCAGTGTTTAGAAAAGAATGCGGATGGCACGCGGGTCTGTACCGAAACGTTGACGAGTTCTATTTGAAAGGTCGAATTGCAGCATACAAAATTCAGTGGTTTAATGGTGGATGGTCACAATGGTTTGTTCCAGGCGTCAATGACATTGACATCAAATTCAACATTCGAAGTGCAAATTGCAAAGATTTTAAAGTCCCAGGCAAATTCGATGAGAAGATGGTGGTCTTACTTCTATGATCACACCCACAAGTTTATACTCTGTAAAGACTCTTAATTTTCGCTGGGACATCCGATGAATGAGCTGATGCAAATCCTTCAGTACACAAAAATTGATGTTGGGAGCGAAAATAAATTTTCTCTCTTAGGGTCATGGTTTGTTTTTGTCATTCATTTCAAAAGTCTACGAAAATATATTGGATGTAGTTAAAATATAGTCTTTAAAGGAAGGGTTTTCTGTTTCTTGATATCGTTGTAATAAATGAAAGGAAAATAATATGACTTCGGAGTTTAAAGATATACATGTTAGAATTCGTCTTTCTTATACTATTTTATTCAGAGGAAACATTTTAAAGATTTAGTCAAACAAATTGGTGAACCCGGTTACAGCATAAACTCACTTCTTTGGCCCTTCTTTATGAACGTGTGCTGTTCGTTTTCTTCGTACCAATAACCAATCTTCCTATCCATTAGTTCAAGTCGGCGAAATCAGTCATCAGGCTTCTTTGTGTTCATTGTTCTTAAATACCATTTGTTGCATATATACATTTGTATATCCATAAATATTTTACATTAGTTTGCTAAAAGATCTAACACATCAAAACATCAAGACCATATCCAACATGAATTTCCCAGTATACCAAGAGCGTTGGTATGGTTTGTAGATGCTAGTGTACCAGAATAAAAGGAACCTAAGAAGGACTAAGTGTGTTAGCTTCACGAGAGACAATTCGGAAAGTTCTTTTAAAGTAAATGTCATAATATTTATCCTGTGTTTTTGATACTTACAAATGGTTTGTTTAATTCATTTTAAAAATTAGGTTTTTAATGTTAGGTTTCATTACTTGCTTGGAGTCACCGGTTTCGTCTGTGAAATTGTGTCGGTATGTTTTGATTGTCAAAATATATTGTTACATCTATAACTAAATGCATATTCGGGGTCATTAAAGGGGTTTGATTGACACATATCCTGGCTCTTTCATGAAGTTAACTTTATCTTTGATACTTAAGAAAAGTAGAAATTTTGTTACGTATTTATGAAAAATATTAAAACTATAATACAGAAAATTTAGAGTAGAAAGTTGAAAAGGCAAAACCAACTCACCAGTATTGTCAGCCGTGCTCAGTGATGTGTGCAGAGCAAACAAATTGCACACCCCGTAAAACGTAAACATTAACAATAATAGAACTCGTGCCTTGTTTTCAAACACAAATGTTTGACGTGATGTATAGAAGAATGTCTCTGTCATTAAATTTTATGAATATTAATGAAAGTTCAATTCATTAAACTGGTGTTATTTTTTGAATAAACAAAAACATTTAAAACGTAAATAATGCAACTGTGTCCAGGTCCCTTTAAGGAAAAATTAAGCAAACGTAAGGTATTTTTTCTTGCAGTCGAACATTAAAATTAAGAAATTCGTTATTACAGCCTCAAACTCAAAAGGATTGAGAAAATGCAATAATTCTTTGAAAATCCTCTTCTTTGCTCCTGGGTTTAAAGTAAAAACCAAGTGCATGCTTATGATGAGCAAGGGTGCCTCATCCAAAATTGTGAACCTCATGGCCCCTTAGTCAGTCTTCTTCTCTGCTCTTTTGTTTTAAGCAGATAAACTAAGTGCATGCTTATAATGAGCAAGGGTGCCTCTTGCGAAATTGTGAGCTTAATGTTCTCTGGGTCAGGGGTTTAGGTATTTGGATGGGTTGGTATTGATTATATAGAGATAATGCATCGATAATTTGGAAATCTTCCCTGCTCCTGGATATTTAGCAGATAAACAAAGTACATGTTTATGATGAGCAAGGGTGAATCTTTCAGAATTGTGGAAGTCATGGCCTCTTTGTCAGAGGTTTTGTTGTAAGAGCGGGGTTTTGTTGATAATATGGTAAAATGCATGAATTCTTTAAAAATCTTCTCATCCCCCGGTTATTAAGCAAACAAAACTGCTTTTTGTAAATGCATGGTTATGACGAGCAAGGTTGCCTCTATCAAAATTGTGAAATTTATAGCTCTTGGGTCTGGGGTTTTGGCGTAAAGGAGGGGTTCTATTGATTATATAGTAAAAACGCATTAATTCTTTGAGATTCTTCGATCTTCCTTCTCCTGGGCAAGAAAAATGCAAATAGAGTACAAAGTTGTAATTAGCAAGGGTGTTTTTAAGAGATTTGTGAAATTCTGGATCACTGGGTCAAGTGTTCTGATGCTGGGCAGGGCTCTATTGTTATTGTAGGGAATTTTGCACTCTATTGAGAGAAGATTTACCCCTTTGATATTCACCTGTGATACTCAATTACTTTGAATAATGTAATTGATAGGTCAAACTGCATAAAAGAAATAAATAAGATTTTTTTATAAACTATGCAAAAAGTATTTTCATAGCTTTTAATGGCCATGTAAACTTGTAAATTATGGATAAATAAAAATGAGACAAAAATACCATATATATTCTTCAAACACCAAAAAAAGACCAATGCATTAGGGAATGAGAAGCGTTTACTCCATGTTCTCAAGCACCATAATACTGCTTAGTCTGCATAATGATAGTGAGAAGAGGAAGTTTACTAATACTGGCAAGTAGATATGCTCTATGATTTATTACTGAGTACTAGACTAGCTATGTTTTGATCACTGATCATTCTAGTTCTATTGCTTGGGGGTAACATATCTTCATATTTCAGTTTATTTTATTTTTTGTTTCTAACTTCAGTGTTGTATTATACTCAGGTGACCAATACTGCCCATGGGCCTCTTGTTCATCCTAAGTTTGCGTCGGCTATCAGTCATGAGCTAATATCTAACAAACCCTAAAATAAAGTACATGCACAACTACAACTAACAATAGAGATTGGATCACTCAGCTCTTTTCATATAACCTGAGTAAACGCTTAATTGAAAAATGACGAACAAAAGTTTAATGAGCGGAGAACCTAAAGAAATGATAAATAAATGGTAAGGGATCGGAGACAAAATTATGTAGATGTACCCATATACACAACATAAAATAAAATGGATTTAAAAGTACTAAGGTAGTGGATGCTAACAATTCCCAAATGTGTAACAATATTGAAAACTAAATGTAAACAAACATGCCAAACCCTTGCGTTGACGGGTTGTTTAACAGTTTTATCCTGTCTGCAAATATTTATAGTAAAATTTTAGTATATTCATTTTTCACACCAGGAGTCTACAATCATAAAACTGTTTCATTAACAAATCTTAAGGAATGTACTGCAGATCAAAGGGACTCTATTTTGGAAATTTATTGCTTAAAAATACAAATAGTGTTCGTATCTTCTCTGGTTGAGTTTGAGTTGATGCACAATTGGTGTATCAAAATCTAAAAGTAGGACACAGTGACTTCTTTTTCTGCTGCATATTTTCAAATTGTGTCAATTTGTGTCTTCATGATGTTTTTTTTAATCAGTTTTAAACAGATTTCATAATTTTTGTTTGAAACATTTTATCATAATCAACAGAGTAGCATTAGAAAAAAATCCACATCTGTTTCAAAACTATCTCTTGCTTAAAACGATTTGCAAAAAGTGTAGTCTATCATAGTAAAAATAAACCCAGTAATTCGGTAATAAGTTTTCTTGTAAACAGATTTAGAATTCCATATTTCTGTTTATCGAACTGGGAAAAAAAGTAAACTTAGAGAGATAGGGCTAAATGGAATTTTAAAAAATTGAAACAGGCACTATTGATATTGTGCGGGTAAAAAAAATGAAGGGTTGGCATGATTGAAACACGATTATCTTGCCCTTCCAGAAACAAATGATGAATTTAGCTGTCAAATACAATGCATGAGTAAGTGTCTCAGGTCGGCGGTGAAGTAGTATATATCTGTGACATTCAATGTGTTGTTTCAGCTTCAGTAGCTGTTGTAACCCTTATTGCAACTCAGAATGACCAAGATGCAGTATTTACACTTCGCTATTGTTGCTTGTAGCTTTCTTGTTACCAGTGCCAGTGATCTAGTTATATACAACACTTCAACCCAAGCCAAATGTACAGAAGTGGAAAGAAGGGAGGTATATGGTAAAGAATGTGGATGGTATGCGGGTCTCTACCGAAACGTCGATGAATTCTATTTGAAGGGTCGAATTGCAGCTTACAAAATTCAATGGTTTAATGGCGGATGGTCCCAATGGTTTGTTCCAGGCGTCAATGATCTTGATATCAAGTTCAATATTCAAGGTGCAAATTGTAAAGATTTCAAAATCCTGCCAAATTCGATGAGAAGATGGTGGTCTTACTTCTACGATCACACCCACAAATATATCCTCTGTAAAGACTCAACTCCCAAAGAACAATCTCGTCCAAAAGCTTCAGGTTCCGCTGTACCAACTAAAGGTCGACCTAATATTATTCCTACAGGAAATAAGAAACATTGGGGCAGGATGCCTTTGTAAATCGAGAATAAATGTGTTCTTAATGGTTATTGCTTTGACTTTGTTACTTATCTAATATATAACTCTGACAATATACTTGTATAATAATTGTCTTTTGCAATGTATATTTTGATGTATATTTTGAGAAAGGGTTTTTTTTTTTTATATTTATCAATTATGAAAAACAATAGAACTAGGGTACTAGAATCTTGAATGCAGGAACTGAAACAGCTAGCTTTAAAGCAAAATGTGTGTTTTTCAGTCAAATTTACCCAAAATATCATTAAGAAATGAGGTATAGAGTTGAAGTCAACAGTTTGAGAAACATGAATATTCTCTCCTCAAACAAAATTAACGTAATTAGAATCTGCCGGAAATCAAAGGGTCCTACAAACCAGAGCAATCTTAGCATGCTTAGATCTGTTTATTTGTACCACGTGAATTATGAATGACACGTGTCTGTACTGTATAGTTTACATGAGGTGAAAGCAATTCTCAAAAGCAAAATATTATAACTTTTCCGATAAATTATTAATCGTGAACAAGTTAATCTGCTTTCAGACAAATTTTAAAGAACTAAAATTACAAATATTGGGGTCGAGAAGGGAAAGTCACCAAATCATGCGTTATCGCGTCAAAACGTCAAAAATATTTTCAGGACAGTTGTACATTAGATTTTGCACTTTAAATGACAATAATCTTTATATATCATAGGTGTTGAGTTAACACTGCTTTTTTCTTTGAAAGCGATGGAGATATGAGAAATGATAGCATGTATCAACAAACCTGTCGAGAACCTTCGCGAGCCCTGTTTGAGTCTCGCCGATCTCCCGTTTCTTCCTCCACCAATCCCCCAAGTAAAATTTGGTAAGGAAATTCGTTTTTTCAAGCTCTATTTTCATTTTTTTTTCTTGGTCTACTTTGTGAAGGTAGCAGGCCTACCGGGCTACCCTCTTTTACCATGTTGTTTTGTTTATGATAAGTATGCATGTTTGAATGACATGGAATGTGGAACCCCTAACACATTGTGATGTATATATTTATGGTCCGTAAATAATTATTAATTTTAATGAAATAATCAAAATCATTTAGTTATGAAACTTGTAATTTTCTGAAAGTTTATACATTTATGGGTAGTAAAAAAAATACCAAATCCTATTGGAAAATTTTATCAAGTCTGTTTTTGATGAGATGCGCCTTACTGTCTCTTTAAAAAGACTGAAGATTATTTTAAATCTTTATACAGTTTTCGGGAAATTTTGGGGGGAAAGGTAAGACCTTAAATATGAAGGCTTTTTTTTATTTATACATAATTTCATTCACATAAAGTGAATGGGATTAGGCAGCAGGCATAGCCTATTTTAGCCCTCTCCCTACAGCAAGGTCAAGGTAAATACACTGCATAACATTAATTAAACAAACATTTAAAAAATGCGAGGAAAAAGAACGGGGAAAAAATACAATGAAGTACCGGTTTGGAAAAATTGACAAAAGTTATATATACATTTACATGACAGTGTTCAAGTAAAACGTTTTGTTGCTGCTATATATGCATGTACTGCTTCAAAAATTTGTATATTAATATTGAGTCCATGATCAGGACTACCATATAATAATAATTTAAGTTCAGAAACCTGATTACAGTCAATAATATTTTGAATTCTTTGAAAAAGTATATCTCGATAAGATGTATATTTTGAACAAGCGATGAAGTAATGATAAGCATCTTCAACAGAATCAATATGAAGGCTTGGCATGTAACTTAAGTTTATTAATATTAATTGAGATAATAACTTGCTTTTAAACTGTACAATCGATAAAATTTGTTTTGCCTATGTTTGAATATTGTTTTCCTTCCTGAATTTTTTTTCTATAATATGTCAATTTCAGGTGGAAAAATAGGTACACAGTATTGTATTCTGATATTTCAATTTGTGTAGGGAAAAATTATTCTGAATGTTTCTGATTTTACACAAGGAATTCCAAGACTCCATTTCAAGAGGAAAATCTCACAATTTCATGATTTTCTAGTCGGAGTTTGATCTTAAAAAACACTTTAAATTTTGTCTTTCCTCTACCATTTTTTCGAAGGTGGAAATAGCATTTAAAAAACACGTCCAACAAACTTGGTGATACAGTAATCCAATTTCTGTATAAAACTCCATTCTTACTATCTGAGCTTATATCATTTATTAATCGTTTGTGGTTATTTCTCGTAATGGTTATCTTCGACATGCACTTCTGCTATAGCTCAAATGTGCGTTGGAGAGGCACTAAAAACAACGGATAAGAACAAATAGATTTAATGTCTTTCAAATAAAAAAAATTGTCACAGTAGTCAAGTGGTAGGGCGCTCGCTGTACCTGGGTTCGATTCTCATTCGCCGCGTCAAACCTAAGACGAAAAGTACAAGTCACTGGTCTTTTGGATGAGACCTTTAAACTGAGGTCCCATGTCAAGGTAGGCGATGGTTTTGTTTGTTTGTTTGTATGTTGTTTAATGTCCCTCTCGAGAATTTTTCACTCATATGGAGACGCCACCACTTGCCGGTGGAGAGCTGCAAATTTTGTCCTATACTTGGCACTTACGGCCATTGAGTAGTGAGGGATCTTTTTCGTGCCAGTACCTACTGCGACACGGGACCTCGGTTTATACGGTCTCATCCGAAGGAACGGTCTCCACGTCCCACAGTGGGATTCGAACCCGCGACGTAAGGATCAACTCCTTACTTCGCGACTCAAGAGCAGACGCTCTAACCACTGCGCCACGCGGGCGACTGTAGGCGATGGTAGAATGAAAAATCCTCACTGCTCAATGGACCTGAGTGCCGAATAAAGGTATAGTACAGAGTGAAGCCCTTCTTGCATATGGTGACGTAGGAGTGAAAAATTCTAGAATGGGTGTCGTAGTGGTCGAATTGTAACTCCGTTGGCGGATCCAGGAAAGGGGGGTTCGGATGTTGTAACCCCTTTTATTTTTGCAGAAAGAGGAAGAGAGAGAGAGTGTGTGTTTTTTCTGTAATATAGATATCTTTACGTCTAGTATTTTCAATAAAATAAGTACTTCAATCTCTGCCCTTTCTGGTCTCTAGATAGAGTTTTGCTTATTGCTTTTCTTCTTGTACTTTCACAACCCCGGCCCCGGGCCTCGACCACACACATGTAACATGAAAGATTTCACTTCGATATCATCGGAAGATTTCGGCGAACGTACATAGCTATTTTTGGACCATCTTCTGAAGTAAATAACTTTAAGAAGTATGCATAAAAAGTCTTGAAAGGGAGTATGCAAAAGAGAATATTTTTAATTTCTCCTTATATTCTGGAGATATTTTAATCAATAAAGAGAAAGGTTCAAAATGTCCCCGTAGTATGTTGGGGAGGGGGGCTCACATTTTCTCCGAAAAATAATTTGTTGTTATAATTTGAATATATAAGTTTTGTTTTGATTTGATTTGGAAGCACCCCCGCACTTTTTGTTGCGGGAAGATTCAAAATACGGAAAATCAAACATGAAGAAAAGAAATCAAAATGTACCGAAAAGTTTAGACGAAGCCCCCATCCCCCCCCCCCCCCCGAAATAGGATTTACAGTGTGGTGCACAGGTTGTTATTTTAATTTCTTTATTTATTGTTGCTTGTCAACTCTTTTTGGAGGTTGCCCCTTTTGAAAACCGTTTCTACGTGCTGGCAGTGTGACCTAGAACCCCCTTTTCAAAATCTGCTGCATCCGACCCTGTACTGGAGCTCTAGAAGGGTCTCGAGTTATCTAAAACGATGCTAGGTAATCGATTAACTCGATCAATTTAAAAAAAAAACACAGAAAAATTAATTTTATGTGTGTTTTTTCTCTGTCTCTTTTAAATAACGTAATGGTTAATATACAACACCTGCAATCGTAACTTCTCGGCAAAACAACGTGTTTTCCGAGCTCGCCCGAAGTTCTGAGAAGATACGATTGACAATCTCATCGCAAGTGTGTAGACCTAGGCTATTTGGTCTTGCAACCACAGGTGTGTGCACTCAGTGGCGGATTTAAGGGGGGGCGCGCACCCGGCGCACCCCCCCCCCTGAAATTGTCAAAGTTAGCGTAAATCATAGTTTCGTCGAGAAAATGTAAAAATGTCTACTCGGTAGACCTCATTTTTACCCTAAAAAATCTCTAGAATCCAGGAGCTTCGCCCCCTGGACCCCCACCAGGGCTTCGCCCTGGACCCACTGGGGGCCTCAAGGCGGCCCCCAGACCCCCTGCCTACTTTCTGCGCCCCCTCTAACTTCAATTCCTGGATCCGCGCCTGGCACTGTTTGCTAGTGACGCTTAGACTGGTGACGGTATTTGCTACGGACACGAAGAACTATACACCAGTTTCATAACATGTGCAGTTTTTTTTTCTGGTGAATATTTGAGTAAATTTAAAGTCGAATATCTTGGATATGGAGTAACCCATATCTATTCTTGTTACAACGACCGTCAATGCATCCATGGACGAGTTCATTGGTTACTCTACAATGACTGAGTGATTGTACTTTCATAGCAAAATTGTTAAATTTTATTCCCAATTGGCCTATAGTATTGTCATTAAAAAATCGGGCTACGATACATGTAACCCATAACGGCTGGGACTTGACATCTGCACTAAATTTATACGGAAGATATCCTATCATTGAAAAGATAGATGGTACACTTGTAGCACAGATCTGTAGTACGCAGACTTGTTTTTGATGTCTCCCCCCCCCCCATGGAAAAACGTTGCTACAGGCCTTTATCAAGCTATATCTGGATTGCTGTTAGTCAAATTATTTTGCGAACCTTGATGCACAAAACTAATGCCGGTAAATCGTAGTTGAATTAAGTTTTTAATTCAACATGTTCAAGCTGTTTTAAAAGCTATATATATAAGTTTTTCCTACTTATTTAAAATGATTGTACAATAGAATTTATTTTGTATATAAGATTATACGTATTAAAGAGAAATTCAGATCTTGGTTACGCCAAAGAATAAATAAATACGATGTGCAGATTTTAGAGCGAGATTTGCCAATGATTGGCATATTCTAAATAATTCGAATAGGGCGAATTGTTCTCAGGGCAAGTTGTCTTAGAGCAATTTCGCGCATGCGTAGCCTGACGTAAGCCCATGGTATCCGGTTTAACCCCACTAACATATTTTCTGCGTGGACCTCAGGGGCCACGCAAGCACTAATATCGCCACATGCAACAGTTCCATTATCGCTAAAAATAAACCCTTCTGTTTCGTTAATTGTTTGTAGTTATTTAACAGTTTCTGCTCATTTGCATTAGGCCCATGAAACTTGTTTTGCATTGTATTTGTCTTATTTATCTTTAAAAGAACTTTTACCTGGTCGAATTACAAACTAGAAATGACCCATCTACCTTTTTAAGGCACTAATAGGTTTAGCGTTATTGCAATAAATGCTTTTGATTTGTATATTTCATTTGCAAAAATTCTTGAATTTTACATCAAGTTTGAAAAATAGAACATAAATCTATAGATGTTCTATTTTTACAACATGTGTATCGGAATCTACTTTCGTATTTTCTCAAATATTTGTGTGGGATTTTGTATTTAAATCTGAAAAAATTAAATGACCTACGTTAAAGTGCGTTTCTCCAGGAAAACCATGCAAAATGTACAATAAATTTGCCTCAAAACAAGGTTTTTAAATTGACATTGGTCGATATTTGATTCGGAAACATCACAAGTGATGTGAAGTTTTGAATCTTTATTTTTAATTAACAGCATATTTCGTTTACTGGCCATAGGGTTAGTGAATATTTTTTATTAGGAATTTTGCTGAAAAATTGAAATTTATATTTAAATCACAAGTACACATTGTTTTTGTAAAGACGTCTTAAAATATCTTCTTCTTTTTTTTTTTTGCATTTCAGTGCCATACTTGGACAACTTTTAACAAAAAAAATTATGGACCTTTTGCACTTAAATTGGTATTGGCAAGGTGCCAGACTGTTCAAGTATGCAATACTATAAAACAGACAAGTCTTAATTCGATGATCATAACTTGTAACGAAACACCTCAAATGTTATTGTTATAAAGCATTAATATTTTGTAAAGATTATGGCTTTGTTTTTACACAAAATTAAGATTTTGCTGCTTAAATGATTACTTCCCCCTTGACAAGTATTTCAATATGTTTAATATTTATTAGTTTCTTAAACAAAAATCACCGCTTTTCATTAAAACAAATACAAAGAAAAGGATGGAAAAGATAGAAATAAATATATCTTTGATGAAACTATTTTTCACTACAAATTACGTTTGCAGGCACGTAGTATCGGGTGTGGGGGAGCAAGAGGGGTCTGGCTTAAGAGAAAACTATTTTACCATCACTTCCTTCAGATTTTAAAAAGATATCAAAATAATTCCATAACATTTTAAAATTGCTACAAAATATAATCAAATTACATATACTTTTGAAATTCTAAATGAGGCTGGAAATGAAGTATTGTAACCAAGAACCATTAAGCAACGGTACGGTGTCTTGCAAGCCATGATGTCGCCTCGAGTTAAACCTGGTCGAGTTTTCATAGAAAATAGTTTCAATCAACATGTATTTTATAATGTGCTTTTTTTTTCTCTCGGGGAGTGAACAAAAGGATTGATGTTTACAGATGTACGTATTCATATGAAACTAGTGTTATTAAATGAATAATTATGTTTATTGTATCAATTGATCAAATTTAACTGACGTAAAATCACCTTTTATTAGTAATCGCAATAATTTTTAAAATAACCATGTATGCGAGTTTCAAAAATGCCCATTGTAATTTGACTTGGACAAAGTCACCATTTTTGCAAAAGCACTTGTTCCAGTTTTCAAATATTGTTATGGTTCATAAAAACGAATGACCTAAGGGCATAATGGGAATATGCAAGGAGGTACAGTACAGTTTTTGTTTATTCATTCATTTTTGTTTTTGTTTATTTTTTGGTTATTTGTTTGTATTTGTTTTGTTTTGATTTTTTTTCAAAAATAATGGGATAACGTTGTCCATAATATTACTAGGTCCAAAATTGTTTAAATGCAATATATGTATACTTATTTACCCCACATCTGTTGATTTTTCGATGAAATCCTGGCTTACGATTGGTTGAAGTCTGTCACGTGAAGGGGGTGTATTACTTATACCAAGTCGATTGAAAATCAATACATGGTCGATACGGAGTTATCGTTCTTTTGTAACGTTCGAACAACAACGAGTTCACGAGGTTTGCCGAGTGTCTGTTGACAATTTAACAATTAACTAATGTAAGTAACGAGATGGAACCTTTTTCTCCCTTTACTGAAAGTCTTCAAAACTGTCAGTACGTTATTACAGGACGAAACACTCGCAAAACAACATTACGTAACACAACGTGACGTCATAATAGACATTATGTGAGTTTTATACAAAGACATATTACAGTGAACCTTGCGCGCATAAATTCTGCGCAGTCAATATTTTGTTTTGAATATCACCCGTCGTCAAGCAATGTTGATTGCTGCTACGCTGGAGGGCGTGACTTTATTATTCAGCGGGTAATAGTGTTTTTTAACAAATGTTTCTCGACGAATCAGATTCAACTAATTTACATGAAAGTATAATATACATGAATAGTTATGCATGTACCTTTAAATGTAATTATAACTCCTTATTTGATGGGATATATTATGAGAACACGTTTCCTGTTTGTTCTTTCTTTTCTTAGCATCTTTCACTCTGATAGTCTAGGACCATCAGACTTGTTTCATTGATACATATGTAATCTGAGATGTATTGCACCCTGAGGAGTCCCCATTGTGAAAGTTTATTTAAAAAAAATGCATGCAGTATTCGAATCATACATCTGATACGGTTTGATTTGAAGCGTATTTAGGGATTTCAAAACCCAAAAGTAAGACGCAGTGACCTCATTTTGAAAGAACTATGTAAATTGTACGGTATAGGATTATTCCTGCTCCCTTAAAAAAGTCAAATTTTGTAAATCTTTTAAATGTTGATAATTATATATTTAATTGTGTATATATATAATTGATTTGGGAAACATTTTTTGCCATTTTTGTCTCTGTGACATCACAAACATTTGAGATTTCTCGTTATTTTTAAAAAGGGGGAAAATATGCACAAATTTTTGTTCAATTTTGACTTAAGTTTTTATAGAGTTGCTTGCTCACGAATCATTTTCAGGTATTTCATTGATATATTATCATTCTACACATTTTATCCAAAGATGGAGTCAGAGCAAACCAAAATATGAACGTCCAAGAAATGACTTCAAAACACTATTCTTCAACTTAACAAGCAAAACAAAATAGACACTCATTTTTATTATGTGGAAATGAATCGTTGTCTACCGATGCAATTATTCAAATTTTCTCTACTGTCCAGAAATTTATTCGAGAATCTGATAGATTCTAATTCAAAACAGTGTCTTTGATTTCAATATGTATAATTTAGTATGACAATCAAATTGTATTCATTGTTTGTATAACAAGGAGAGGATCTATTAAGATGAAATAACTTGTATCCAATCCTTTTGTAAAAACTATACAATAAAAACGTTCAAATTAGAGCAAACCTGTGCTTGATATTTTTCAATCAAAGAAGAAGGTACGGTTTTGGCTTTATTATGCCTTAAAAACTTAATGTTTTCAAAAAGTTTTGAAAGTAGTTTAAATACGAGTTGAATATATGACTGTGAGAAATCAGGAAAAAATATGGTATGAACGATGACCATTCTGGAAATATGACGTTATTAATTTGATGTATTTCTCTGTTATAAGCAGAAATAGTCTCAAAATGACCCATTTCAGGGGTTATTTTCCTTAAGAAAATAGTGTCCACAGCCTTCGCCCACTTTAATTTTCGGATATGTTGTGTAAAATTCCTTGAAAAATCACATATCTCAAAATCTTTGTGGGCGATACATGTGGTCTATATTACCTGAAAGAAAATTTAATTGAAAATTGATGTCTTCTGCAACTTTTTAAGAAAATACGGGAAAATGCAAAAGTTCATGACGTCACAATTAGCATTTGGAGGGTCATGTGAGAAAAAAATATTTGTATGATCTTTACGCATTGACTTTCAATGATTCAGAAAGCATGAGTTTTAATTTTTTACATCAATTTCATATTTAAGAAAAATACAGGGCAAGATTTGTATTGAAACCGTACCTTGTTCTTTGTTTTTTCGCCGTAAAATACCTTATTTTCTTCAAAAATTATTAAATTGGCGAATTATCGTTAATTTTTGACGTTATATTTACCTTATATTGTCATGGAGCAAAAAAAAAAAAACAATTAATGCTTTAAAGTCTGACTTTTCTGTTTTTCACTCTCTATGAATTTTAATTTTTTTTCGAAGGGAAGTGGAGATAACGAAAACAAGTAGATAGGATTACCATTTTTAATGCAGCAACTGAATCGTCTATAATAGTTTCAAGAAAAAAAAAGATGATTTTTAAAAAAATTGAGAAAGAAATAAAAATCGATAAGACAAAAATTATAGATTTAAGCCAATTTTCAATAAAATTATAACATTTTATTTACTACAATATGTTCCATTTTGTAATTCTATGGAGGAGGTTGTTCAAAGTAAATGTCAACTACATGTATAATCGTTTTCAGAAACGAAATGAAATCCGTCAGAATATCCTGAAGATACATCAAAAAACAGATATTCCGTGGTAAGTCGTTATGCTACAGCTTGTACTCGCTTCATTTTACATCCGTTTACCTTTACATTTGTAACTGTTCATTTAAAAAAAACAAAGGATATTCATTTTCAAAAACATGCATTCATTTTGTACACATTCTCCTTTTGATATAAGTCAAATTCAACATTTTTGAGAATGTCCTGGCAAATAATTTTACGAGCTTTATAGCAATTTAGAGTTAATTAAATATTGCAACTGAACATATCAAATCAAAATTAAATACTGAAGTAAATTAAATATATCAAATGAATTGCCGTATTAATTGTTTTGCAATGAAAATCTGGTTAACATTTCTAAAATACTATGGAATTTGCTATAATAGACAAACTCCATGCTTATCTTTAATAAACCGTTTTTTTTTAATTTAATGATAGTTATAGTCACATCTTGTATAAATATGCATAGCATTTTTTTCTTCCATGAAACATAAGTAATATTTACATGCATTGAATCTGTCATCAGTGGTGGAAACAAATATTAAAGTAACTTGCAATTCTCAGCGCAACAAGAAGAAAACTAAAAGCCGAAAGTGGCTATCAAAGCCAACCAAGGCTATATAGTAAACGAAAGAATAAATGAAATCCAAACAAAGGACGAGTAAATTTTACACGATAGAAAAACGCAAGAAGTGTAAGATAATAAATGATGGCTTAAAGAAAAAGTTGATCAGGCTATTATTAAGCTTTTTTTCTTCAATATTCTTAAGAAATATAAACAAAACTTAATTAATGTAAGTAATACTTTTTCTTGCATGTCTGTAATGACCTGAATTATATCAATAAACATGAGCTTACAGAGAGTGAATGTACACAATTATCATATTCGCTGACTCTCCGTTTGGTTGTCTGTGATAGAATTTTATACAATTGTAACTTTTATAACCATTTGAAAACTGGTTTTAATCAGATGTGGATACTTCAAGATTCAAAAGAAGTTTTAAGAAAAATAGAATACATAAAATTTTATAAAATCAAAACATTTTATCAAAATAATCAAAACGTATTACTTTTCAACACTTTATACATCCATTCCTTACGACAAATGAAAGTCCAGGATTTTTTACTTCATTTACAACTCCTTTTGCAATAAAAATGGATCTTTTTTACTTAGTTTAAATAAATTTAAGTAAATTAAGTAAGTAAATTTACTTACCTTTAATATATACAGATATGTTTTTTTTGTCACTTGCCTAGTGCTACAATTAAGTAGCATACAAAGAAAAATCTTGTCACTGGTCTGCAAACTTATTTATTTAAAAAAAAATATTCTGATTCTACACTCAGTCGTACTCAGAAGTTGATATTTAAAAGATACTTGAGTTTCTGATTATTTTTGGAGACCATGTCTTCCATTAATCTGTTTGAATTCCCATGGGACTACATATGTAATTGAGCCCCGTTATTTGCAGACCTGTTTTTGTGTTCATATGAAGCTGAATTTATTCGAAAACTTCTTTTTAAAAAAAGAAGCTAAATCTCTTGATGTGCCTTCAATTCGACTTTAGATAAATCGACGACGTTTTATCAATTAATAGTATCCATTTTCATTCTTATGTTTTCTATACATCCCTTTGCACTTAAAATAAAGACACCCTAGAGTATGACACATCTGTTTCATTTTTTGGATATTTTACTAGAGAAAGACATTGAGGGCAAATTAACAACTAAACTTAATGATAAATGTCTTTACTTTAACTTTTCTATCCTCAACTGCCCCTTTTTATGCAGCATTATATCATCATCACCTGTATAGAGTTGATATCTCAACTGTAATATCTTGATGGGCAAAGGCATGTTTTACGTAAAATTTCTAAAATGAGGCAAGCTATTGACAAATAAGTTGATAATACAAAGATATCAGCAAAGATACCAGCAGTCTCATTTAAAGTCAATATTTCGGGTCATATTCGTATTCTTTTATTTGGTGTATATATATTTGAGTGCATATTTTAAGTTGTGTCTTCCTATTAGCATAAGTGAAAAACATGACTAACTATTAACCAAATCGGTGGGTCTTTGTAGAATATGAGTTTTTCTACGGAGAAACCAGCCAAGTTTTATGGGTTTTTTTCTTCAAATTTTGAAATACTAATGATCGGAAAACATTACCCATGATTCGACCTACTTAAAACTTTTTACACTTACATATAGTCCGCAATTTAAAATTAATTTAGAAAAAATAAAACAAATTTTGGAGGATTTAAACATTAAAAGGTGACAAAACTTGTTCAAAGATTAAAAAAATTAAAATTCAATAATATTTTCGTCTACATTTTCTAGGCAATAATGAATTTTAATCAAATGCAAACAAGTTGAATAATGCTTGTGCACATTAAAAACTATCAGTAGCTAATTATCTTGTCAGTCATTCCTCTTTTATGCTGCTTTTTTTTCAGTTAAATCGTTCCAGTGTGATAAGGAAACTGAAACATTGCGGATTTTGGTTGTAGCTTCGCACACTAGGAATGGTGGTAGTCATGTGTGTTCTATTTATACTAATGAAACTATATAGTCCTCTGCTAATCCATAACGGCACACATTTTTAACTTACTAACTATTGTTATACATGATATAAAGATTTAACTCCCAGGTTCTCTACATCTTTAAATTTAAATTGAACTAATATACCATGTCAACGCTAAATAAACAAATGACAGAGAACGCTAAATGAATAGAGAACGTAAAAAAAACTAAAAGTGAAAGATGAAGGAACGGAGACAAAACTCTGAAAAAATACAACTGAATAGTATGTCATGGTTAGTTAAGTTTCCTTTGTAGTAATTAACATGAATTGGGTTAAAAAGTATACATTAAGTGAATGTTAATCACGATGTTTTCAATGTGCAACAAGTGAAAACTAACTGCGTACTAATGATCTGTTGTGATGACGTATCTTGTCATCAAACGCGATTCTTTAAGCATGCATGTGAGAGTAATATGTCCGTCTTTTGACAGGTGGTAATGTGGTATCACGTTTCCAGAATATTCATGTTTAGATTGGTCAGGATAAACTAACTCTTTCAGTTGATGCATCTTTGGTGATGTATTGAATTTCATCCTCTACAGACAGAACTTTAATGTATTACAGTGAAATGCACACTCACGATACCCAGCAGACAAACAAAATGATAAAGGGGGAGTTTCGATAAGGCTGTTTTTCGGCCCCTCAAGAAATATAATGAAATTGTGATATGTTGTAGATAAAAGTGTTATCTTCCTAAAAATATGAAAAAAAAAATATACTGCACATTTTCTGGTCACGTGATAATTAAAAATTTAAGTATACCCTCTTCCCTATATTTTTGGAGGGGTCATATTTAAAGGGGTTAATGGAGTTTATTTTACGTCAAAATCATAAATGAAATATTACAAATGTGAATAAAAACATCAAATAACCAATTTCAATATTTGTCTTTACAGAAAATTAATGATGTTTATTTTATTTGAATGCGTTTTAAGGTGCAAGATTTTTCTCGTGTTTTAATTGTAACTCTTCTTTCAAAGAGGACGAATGTAACATATAAAACGTATATGAATAATAAAGACAGGAAATTTCAAAAAATGAATTAATCGACAGTTTATACTTAGACTTAATAATCAATATATAACATTTTCCCGTACGTAGAAAAGCAAATGTAAAGATATATAGACAAGAGATAGATAAACTTAAACTGTCATTGACAGGTGTTTGACACTGTTTGCAACACATTTTTATCAACTAAAGTTATTGTGCTAAATATAGTATAAATAAAATGTACCGTAATAGCATTAAATTGAATTTTTTTTAAAAATCTTGAAATTAACAGATTTCGGAATTCTGTACGAGTAAAAAATGCAGCTATTTATATTCTTAAAGTATATTTAAAAGAATCATACTGCAATGTACATTGTGTTTGATATTACCAAGCGTATTACTACCAGTCAAAACATTTTATCAAGATAGTAATTCTTAGTTCCATATCGGAAGCCGGAGGGGTCTATAGGTTTCCTCATCGTCTGTCCGCCTGTTTGTCCGTCCGTCCCTCTGTCTATCTGTCAGTCTGTTCCACTTGGTTTTTCGCACTTTTCTCTAAACGCTTGCAGATATTGAGCTGGTTTTGGTGTAATCTCAGCGAGATTCGTAGGGACCAAAAAATTTGGTCTGGTGTCCCTACGAATCTCGGAACAGTACCACACAAACTGATTCGGGTTTTCTTGCCCCGACTTCGACCGCTTGTTTCAATCAATACGGGCTGAAATGAACTAGCTGCCCGCTTCAACTTTTTCCTTTGGACATCCTTTTAAGTCTCTATCACTACAAAACTTTCGTTTCTTACCTTTAAAAGGTTTAAATCCAATAAAATATAAAGTTGTTGATTTTTCATAAGAATATCCTATTCGTTTAAACCACCGATGCTGAAGAGTTCCAGCAATAGTCTGTTTCAAATACTTCGTACTACTACTATTTCCTATAGAAATAAAACATAGTACGAAGTATTTGAAGCAGTTTGTGTTTCAGTTTGTGTGACACTGTTCCGAGATTCGTAGAGACACCAGACTAAAATTTTTAGTCCCTACGAATCTCGCTGAGATTAGTTTTGGTGTTTATAGAGTATCCTGATGAGAGGCAGAGTTTGAAATTCAAGTTTGAATTTCGTTAAATTCTGCTTCATTGATTTTTGACGGAATATTACAAATTCAAAAAGAAGAAGGGGGGGGGGGGATTCGGCTTTTTTTGTTTTGTTTTGTTTTGTTTGTTTGTTTGTTTGTTTTTAAATCGCATATATTGAGCTGATTTTTGTTTTGATATATGTGTTAAACTTGAGTTATAGATCAAGTTTGCATTTTCTTCTGCTTCAATGACTTTTTTTAAATAGGGCATTTTCAATTTTTAATGGAAACCAGGTTATACTTAGTGTGCCGATAGTGGACTATTATTGCTAATGCAGTGCTTACAGAATGTGTGAATAAATAGCCAAATGATAAAAAAAACTAAAATACATTGAGTGCATGTCTTCTATTCATTCTTAAACTTAAAAGTATTTACGCACATAAATAGGTGCATTATGTTTTCAGCAACAATGAGACAATCAAGGCAAGCGAGGACCTACATGTAATTCCTCGCGCTTCCCAACTATACCTTTTGATGCTTATGTTGTTTCACCAACTCTATTCACTATTTGATTTGCTAGACCATAGCCGCAATTTAAAATACATTTGTAAATACCAAATGTATGTGTTAAAGCATATCCTGCAGAAACGTCCAAATCAACATCAACATCCAGTCTTAAAAGCAATCTACGTTCCCTACATGTAGACCACACGGAAATATATGTGAGGAGAGTTTCTATTCAAAGGAATGGCTATAACCATATCCATGATAAAGAACGTTAATGAATGGACTGATTCTTAAACTTCTCTTTAGTTCAGTCAGTCATTGCAAAATGTAAGATCCGGCATCTGTAACAGTTCTGGTAATGTGTAACCCTAAATGCATCATCGATGCACATTTCTTCAAGATAGGGATTATAGTTACATGAAAATGAGACATGTTCCAAAATATATACCCTAAACATTCATCAAGAAGTAAGTCAGATCTAGCATCTGAAGCAAGTCTGACAGTGTGCATCCGAAGATGCATCATGAAGCACGTCTTCTCAATAAGTACTTATAGCTGCACTGCTCCATAAACATTAACCTGCTTTAAAAACATTAACCTGGACATTCTTTAACTGAAAATGCAGCATCTAAAACTCGACCGATGACAAGAAAACACACTAGATCAGGCGACTCTGATGATATGAAAAAATTGATTAAAACTTTTAATAACCTATACGCCTATAACGATGGTATTTCAAAAGCTCCCCAAACTTCGTGTAGGTGAGCTAAATATGTGACGTTAACGTTATACGCGAGCGACGGAATAAGTAGGGAAATAACGATAGGATACGATTATGTTTTCTTATGTTAATATTTTCAAGAGTTCTCTTTGGTTAAGAAAAAATATGCTACTTTTGGCTTTGTATTTTAACACGGCGTCAGATCAAGTAACCAGGAGCATCTAATTTTAGATATGCAAATTTTAGACAATTTTCAATTTTTGTATATGAAGTGCACACGCGACACTCATCATATTTTAAGATATTAGTGTACAGAGTATATCTAATTACTAAGCAAAACTAGGTGAGTGTCCCTCATGCACTTCATATTCTAACCATCGATATATAAATGCCACCCTCTTATATTTTCCAATTAGCCTAATGTTAAAGCATTTGAGGGTACATCTAAGAATGTGCCAACTACGGCGTCAATTCATCTCATATAAACTCTTGAAACATAAATAACAAAAATTAACATATATATCTTGAATTCTAAACCAATTTTGAAAAAATAAAACGAAATTTATTTTTCATGAAAATAAGTGGGCCGATAAGTGGCCTTATCGAAACTCCCCCTTTAATGATTGATAGACGATTATCTGGTTCTGTCCCTTCCAGAAACAATTGATGAATAAAAGCGCATATTAAAATATGAGTACGTGGAACAGTTCTGGGATAAAGTAGCTATATATATATATATATATATATATATATATATATATATATATATATATATATATATATATATATATATATATATATATAGATATATATATATATATATAGATATATATATATATATATATATATATATATATATATATATATATATATATATATATATATATATATATATATATATATATATATATATATGACATCCAACTCTGTTGTTTCACAACTTGCATCACTGCTGAGTCCTCGTTACAACTCCAAATGACCAAGATACAGTATTTACACCTCACCGTCGCTGCTTGTATCTTTATAGTGTCCAGTGCTAGTGATCGAGTTATCTACAACACTTCAACACAGACCAAATGTACTGAAGTCGAAAGAAAGGCAGTATATGGAAAAGAATGTGAATGGTATGCGGGTCTGTACCGAAACGTCGATGAATTCTATTTAAAGGGCCGAATTGCAGCTTACAAAATTCGGTGGTTTAATGGCGGATGGTCACAGTGGTTTGTTCCAGGCGTCAATGACCTTGACATCAAATTCAACATTCGAAGTGCAAATTGCAAAGATTTTAAAATCTTGCCAAATTCAATGAGAAGATGGTGGTCTTATTTCTACGATCACACCCACAAATATATCCTCTGTAAAGACTCAACTTTTGATGTTATTGGTGTTACACCCATAGAAAAACCTCGTACAAAGCCTACATCTCCTCCGCGAACATCCCCACTAGAACGACGTAATCCATTCATCACAGTAGAAGAACGTGGAAAAGAAGCGTTGTCGTAAAGTTTAAAATAAATGTTCTCTCAGTAGTTCATGTCTTGTCTTAGCCACTTACGAGGGGTGATCAAAAAGTTTGCGAGCTATCTCTATATATACAAAACCACGATTCAGATCAGAATGAAATTTGGCACACATATAGTAAAATATATGCTCTATAAAAAGAAGGTGTCATATTATACATATATCACATGGCTTCGAGGGTGACATAACACTCCAGGGCTTTCCTGTCACCGAGGGACAAACATTCTGGTATTGTCACCTGAGAAGTCATGTGGTATATGTTATATAACATTTATAAATTAAAAAAATCGTCTAGAATTGTTTAAGTTTAGGCAAATAATCCAAAAATGCTTTCATGACGTTAAGAATTGCGTCTGTTGATTACGTTTGCTTAGCAACCGACGTCATTAAATCTCGAACCCGAGCTACAAATGCGTAACACAAAGACATATATTTACATTTGCAAATGTTTTCCTTTAAATAACACTACTAAAAGCAATGCGTATCTATATCCGTATAAATACAGGTTCCTCGCGTCATAAACGCACGACGTAATTTCTCAGTGACGTCATAAAGGGTCGACGCGCAATCAATGGATTAAAAACGTGTCGTTGAGTTTGAAAAATAAAAACATTTCACACCTTAAAGATTATTAACAGGCAAATATAAAATATAAATAGGACACAAATGTAAATATAAGTAATGAGGTATCATTTTAAAACATCTATCGGGCTATAAATACGGGTTGGTACGAGATCAAATTTACCATAAAGCCCTTCGGGCTTTATGGAATTTGATCTCGTGACCAACCAGTATTTATATCCCGATAGATGTTTAAAAATGATACCTTATTTCTTAAGTGAAAGTGATCGAGAGGGTGTTATATTAACTGTTTTCGTCGGGTGATATAATAGAAACATTTATTCAAAAATGTTATATAATGTTTTACTCCATGTTTGTGACGTCATAATGTGAAAACCACGTCAATATGTAGGTGACTTGTGACAAAAAATGGTTGACTCAGTCGTACTTGAGCTACGAACGGCTGTAAAGTTTAACGTGTATCTTGGAAATTCAGGACTGCGCAGCCACAGGTTTTAGTAGTGCACCAAAAAATCCAAAAAAATATGAAATAGTTAAACCAATTAAGTGGCTACAACTATTTGTGAAGAACCTTTGTTTTAAATGTAAACTCACTACAATAGGTACATTTCTTTAAATGCATACTTGTTAGTTAAACAAGAAAAGGTTAGCCATGAAAGTAGTCCCAACCACATGGCAATGTGTTAAAAATAGAATTAAAGAGACTCACTGTTGATCTAAAAATTATAATAGCACTTTATATGAAAGCCCAGATATATCTAAAATATTACTCTATGGTGTGTACAAAACACAGGGAAATTAATGTTAGAAAAATAATTTCTCCTTAAAAAATATGCCAAATAAGATGTTAAAAATCTGCAGGGATAATGAAAGTGTGCAATTTAAATAAGAGGCCTGGCCCACAACATTAACTTGAGTCACCTTGGTATTCTTCAGATTTCTAAGACATTCTTATCCCCCTTAATTCTCATAAAAACAAATTTGAGCTAATATTGTGGCCCCACCCTGGGGTCATAAGGCCATGTCTAATCCAAAACTGATTCCACAACATGAGGATATTTCATTATCAATATGGCTAACATGGCTTATATGTTTTCTTAAGGTTTTTTTGACATGTATACATGCATTTACCAATTTATATATAAAATCTGATCTCAGATTTATTTGAAGAAAAAAAATTGAAAAAAAATACAAATAGGGAATATTTTAATATTATTATAATATTAAGTCTGGCCCATGATTTTGACCAACTTGAATCTTCACTACTTGAGGATGCTTGCATACATATGAGTAAATCATTACCTTGTTGTTCATTAAAGAATGATTTTTTCCTATCTATTCCCATGTCAAACTTTGATACCCCTATTTTAGGGTTTAATTTTTATGGATGACAGATGGACAGACACCAGAGACTCTTTGATCAGAAAAGTTCAATAGTGCCTCTGCTCAGATGAGCTAAAATGTAAATGTCTTTGATTATTGTAAAAAAAAGTCACCAAGAAGAACAAAAGAAAAGGATGATAAATGAACTTTTTTTAATTCTAAATCACTTCCAGGATATTATATTTCTTTTAACATGTTAATCAGTATATGCAAGTTTGACTATTTTTTTGTGAAACTTTCTTTAAAGATATAAGGTATTTTTTTGTGAAACTTTCTTTAAAGATATAAGGTATAATTTTATAAATTATATAAGCTCCATTTCTAACAATATAACTCTAATATAACTCTCCAAGATTTTTGAGACCTGTGTTCTTAGCATGGGTTTCACAAGAGTGACTTTAAAACATTTTTTTTTTGCATTTAATGCACTAAACAATATGAGTAAATTAGATAAAACACTATTATAATATCCTGTATCAAGATCCCAAAATGTTCTTCATTGTAAACTCGTGGAAAGTTCAAATATGTATTTTTGTTTGGTCATCATATGCTCTTTTTCAATGATGTTTGGAAAGTTCAATGCATTTGTTCATACAACCATGAAATCAAAAATATTAACTTTCTCTAGTCATATCATATGAAACTTAATCACAGTCTTCACATGTTGCTGATCTTTTCTCCAACACTGCTTTCCAAAAGATTAACTGTTGAGACAAACCAACATGGACCAAAACCTCTGTCATTTGAATATGATCTCCTTAACTTTGAAATCTGTAAAATATTAAATATAAATAATTTATAGCATACCACTAAAAAAACAATACTGTTGAACACTCTCAAAGAGGGAACTTGAATTGAAAGTTAAATCTTTACATCATGACTAAGTAAAAAGCATGCAAAGATAGACATGTAAATTTCAGGGTCAAAGGCTACACATCCCTCAGTAATGATGGTCACATTGTAAATGTTGGTTAACACTGATTGTTGCACTGAATATATCTTATTTTAATTTACAATTAGTGTAGATCAGAGTAGTTTAATCCATATAGACTATAGAGATAAATGAGTCTAATCTGTATGCAAAGAGGTCAACCATAAATAGATCAATTAAGGTAAACCCAAGTGATGGTCATGTCATCTTGCCTTGGGAAGTAGATGAGACAAGCATATAAGATCATAATTAAATAAAGCAAACAAGTATCGGTACAAAATCTGAAGGTTAAATGACAAGGTAAGGATTTGATGGCAGAATTTAAAAAACCTGATATGATGACACGTGTTAGTAAGCTACAAGAAGATGATCAGAAACAGTTCCTTCTAAAAGAGATTGAAGTTTGCAATTATTTAAAAGTAACCTCTGATGTGACTTCTTTTTTCAATCACTGTTTACCTAACATTCGTTTTTTTTATTGTTAAAGTCAACTGCAACATAAACAATTACTTTTATTGGGTTATAACGTGATATCACACATAAGGTTTGATTATTCATGATAACGATACTTAAATCGCTCAAGCAGCCTCGGGTAGGAGAGAGTTGAAAGTGGACTCCAACCATGGCTTGAGACAATGTGATGGACACATACACAACATTCACTTAAATAAGATCTTTCTTTTCATCCAACCACATATATATTTCTCATCATAAAAATTGTACATTCTTTCATTCTGTACACATAGAATAACATCTGAATCCAATCATACAGAATGAAAATTACTAGTCAGCTCACTTGATTATAACACCTAACTTGTACCCTTGTACTCTTATACACATGTCTATTAAATTTACAGAATCATTTCATTGGGATATAAAACTTACCTTACAGGGGAGGTTTTTGGGAGGGCTCGAACACATGTATCACATGATTATGAAATGCAGAAATTGGCAGTCCAGAGAAAATATCTGAACAGTGTTCTTTTTTGTGAAACAAGGCATTCTGTAAACATGGTAAACATAGTTATAATAAATTTTAGGAAAAAAGTTCAAAAACAATTCTTTTAAATCTAGATATTAACATTAATCTTTGTTGAACATGTTGAAAAGTGTCAGTGTTTTAACTGAATGGTATTTATTTCCTGAAACTGTGTCCGATAAAACTTTTTTTCTATGAGGCATTATAAGAAAGAGTTTTGCTATCTCTCGAACATCAATAAATTTGAATTTGATTATTGTTTGTTATCTTCATATTTCATTGAAAGTCTCTTCCATTTGACCACTTTTTTCTTCAAGCATTTTAACCTCAATGTGTCAAACTATACCAGATTTCATTTTTTTATTTTATTTGTCCCATCAGGATAGAAATAACAAGGTTTGCCTGTACCATTAAAATGCAGGTCCTCAAAAAAAAAAAAAATAAAAAATAACCTTTGAGATAAAGTGGTGGCTACATGTACATTCATTTTTTTCTTTCAATTTTATAGAAAAATCTTAGAGGTTTCTACAAGAATATTATGGTATTTATGGATCAATACCAAGGTTTACCCCCACCCCACCCCACCCCCAGCACCTTCTCTCTTCCTTCCAAGTGCAACCAACAACCTAAGTCTGATTGAGCATATGAAAAACTTTCATAAAATGAACATTCAATTAAAAATAAACTTGCTTGGTAGCATTTGATTCAGCATGCTCAATGGTAACTTAAGATCAGGTAAGACCCCCTTATTATACTCCCTTTTTGATGAAACCAATGCAGTTGCAGAAATTCAAGTTTTTAATCTTAACCATTTCAACTAGAGAATATTAATTATTAATACTTTATGCAATTTTCATCTAAAAAAAAAAAGAAGCTATTTTTCAATTTTGCTGCACTCTTTATTTGATGAACAATTTACATATCAAGCAATAAGCAAATTAAGTTGACATCCTTGAAAATTTTTATCGTTTATTTTACTTTTCCCCATGAGAACTACATATACTGCACTAATCTCCAAATCATCAGGACCAAGTCCAAAATGATGGTTTGTATACATAGAACAAACTTATGTGAAAATTATTTATATAAATTATTAATAATACTTGCAACTCTTTTACAAAAAGTAAAACAAAAAAGCAATCACATTTGAATATCAGAATTCTGATTTACAAATAACACATCGGATTTACCATATATGTGTACTACGTAGAGCCACTTCACTTAGCCGTCACTGGACATTAACTTGGTGTGTCTGAGGCTCAATGAAGGATCTTACACAAAAATCGCTCATTAATGAAAACAAAATTTAGTTCTTTACTCTACTCATAATATTTGAAACCCTGTTTTTGACTGAACTATATTTTGATACAATGTCGAATACTTTTAGTATTTTGAAACATAGTAACATTTATTAGAGGAACCTTAAATATTGCCCGCTAGTGAAAACTGTCGCTAGTGCTCAGAGTCGCTCTAAAAATAGAAATCCCAAGCGGTAGCCTTGCAATTCGTCACTCGTATAATTATACCCAAAGATTGTTATAACCACGTAATTTAGATGTTATTGGTGTTTAAAATGAAAAATTTTGAAGCAAAAAAGTTATAACACTCTTGAACAACTCTGTATTATTCAATATTTACTGCAAAAACCCTGAAAATAAGTAGATCTATAAGGTCATTTCTTAATTGACATTGGGCCGCGACTGACCTAAGTCGATAAAAAATGGGTAGCAACTGTTCCTTCGACATGCGCTCGGCACTTTGAAGTGAAAGTTGCGGGTCCTTCGGATGAGACCTTAAAAACCGAGGCCCCGTGTCACGGCAGGCGTTGGCACGATAAAGATCCCTCACTGCTCAATGGCCCTAAGTGCCGAGTAAAGGTCAAAATTTGATGCCTTTCACCGGTATATGGTGACGTCTCAATATGAGTGAAATATTCTTGAATGGGACGTAAAACAACATACAATCAATCAATCAATCATAATTGACATCGCGATCGCCATGTGGGCGACCCGCATCACGGCATGTGGGCTTCGTATCTTCTCTCTTACGTGAGAAGTTGGACAATTTGACTAATAAAATAAAATATTTAGATAGGTTATAACCTCTTATTGAAAAAAAGGCAACAACAGAATCGTACGTGGAATTATATAATAAAGTTTTCCGATTTTTGTCCCTAGAAATATTGAACTACACTCAAATAATCTACTTAAAATCAAAACTGCATCCCTTTTTTCACTATTTAATGTTGTAACAGAAGGCATCATACTAGTCGGTTCGTATGAAACAATAGAACATGAAACCATAATTTTGAAGAGGGATCTGAATCACCGACGCTGATGATTTGTTTAAGATAACTGTTTCTGCAATTCTTCACATTCAGATTTATTTAACTCAATTTATATCAGCTACATAAAATTAAAACTAGATAAATTTTTTTCTCTTTTTTCTTTTTCTTATCATTTCGACGGATAAGTGGCCAACCACCCTGAACGTATAATTATTATGTCTTCATTAATTATTTGTTCAGAATTATTTTCCCGTTCTTTAATTTATCTGTTAAATAAAAAATAGGTCGAAATGAGATAAGAATTACATGTATCTCTTTATATTCTGGTGAAATATCGGTATTTATGGTTAATTGCAGACAAAATACCAGTGTATATAATGAAGTGGTTATCAAAACACAGCTCACACCTTTGGTAAAAATTGACCATGGGGATCTGTGTTTGTGAGTTATTAACATACAGGTAATTGTTGACACCTGTCTAAGAAAACGCCCTGGGCATTGTTCACACCTGTTGAAACAAATGACTGAGAGATTGTTAACCGTAGCATGCCCCCCCCCCCCATTCTCTATTGAGAAGTTGATGGCTCGTTTTATACTCCCCCTCAACTTCTCTACGAAAGGCCTACTAAAAGCAGTTCAGAAATTGACTAAATGAAGAACCAAAACCGGGTCCCACTTCGATCGGTGTTTTAGGATTGATGCAATATCATAGACATATTTTGGATGCACAAATGTTGTTTTGCAATGGAAATGCGATTAAAAATACCGATTCTGCATCACGGTAGAAAACTTACTTGCGATATCTGTGTCACCGGATTCGTTTGAACCCGGTTGACCTCTAAAAAAGTCTAAAACTATTTTTCCGGATAACTAATTAACACTGAAACATTCCATCCAATTTATCCGGATAAAAAGTTTTAGATGTGGGGTTTTCACAATACTAAACTAATAGAGAAATTACACATAAAATTTTGTAAACATATTCTAAGCTTGAAAACATCAACACCAAACTTTATGGTGTACGGAGAACTAGGTAGACACCCTTTATTAATTGATATCAAAGTTAGAATGATCTCATTTTGGGGTAAACTTATTAATGCTCAGAGCTTTAAATTGTCTGCAAAACTTTTATGTGCATTGAAAATATGTAAGAATCAATGGTGTGATTTTGTTCAGAAAATTTTAAATGAATGTGGATTGACTTATGTATGGTATGAAAATTCAATTAATATATCTTGGCTAAAAAATAAGGTATATACCACTCTCTTAGATCAGTTAAGCAAACATGATATGGTTTAGTGATGTGCAAACTTCCCCTAAAGGTTTGAACTATAGAATTTTTAAAAAATCATTAATCTTTGAAGACTATTTGTTGAATTTGCCTCCTAAACAATCCAAGAAATATTGTTTATTTAGAACTGGGAATACAAAATTACCAATTGAGACTGGTAGATGGTTTAACATCCCTAGAGAAAATTGAATTTGTAAATTATGTAACAGCAACGAAATTGGGGATGGATTTCATTACTTAATTAAATGTACTGATGTGTCTATTACAGAACTCAAGAGTTATGTATTTGTCAAAATATTTTCATTTGAATCCAAATGTTTTGTTTGAAATGCTTTTTAATGTAACCAATACTAATCAACTTAGCAAAATTTGTAAATTGTTAGATATTATAATTGAGAGAGTTGGCTTTCTTGGTTGACATACTCTGTTACCCCTTCTTCAGGCATGTAATATTTTCTGTTTATTATACTGTACATATCTTCTCTTCACTGTTTTGTCAGTTATGAGAATAAAGTTCAAGTTCAAGTTCTCTAATTGCTTTGTGTAGATATACCATCAGACAATTACATCTCATTTACATCTAGAGCTACTAGATCAGCACATACCCTGAAGATAAATCAGCATCAGACTAGGACAGACACCATGAAATACAGCTTTTTCCCTAGGACAATTCCAGAATGGAACAGACTACCAGCATCCATTGCTGAGGCTCCTGACTTGGTATCCTCCAAGCAGGGGCTCACCACACTCCACTTCTAAACAGCTATCGTCCAGCTTGTAAGTAGACCCCAGCGAAGATGGGAGCTATGCCGATTGGGATCATTAGATCCCAGGGCAGTTGAAAACAAGCTGGTACACACACTTTTATTTCTTTTATTCTGTTTTTTAATCACTACAATCAAGACAGCTTTCCCATGGAAGGTGTCATAGGTCAGTTTTCAAGAGTAAGCAAGAAGTATTTATTAAGATATTGAGATTTTTATTTCGTACGAGTTTCACTTGGATGAACACAAAACCAAACCCTTAAATACCCACGACGCATG
Source organism: Saccostrea echinata (assembly GCF_033153115.1). Lineage (NCBI taxonomy): Eukaryota > Metazoa > Mollusca > Bivalvia > Ostreida > Ostreidae > Saccostrea > Saccostrea echinata. Next base: position 23,897,812 of record NW_026889750.1, read on the forward strand.
AAGAGTTATCTCTAAATATAGATAATGCTACGTAGATAACTTTATTTATACAGCGGGTATGTAAGTAGTACGAAAGACCAGAAGGCTCATTCGAGATACGAGATTCGAAATTCGAGATCCGACATTCAATATCTAAACTGTCCAATCAAAATATAGGTACATGTAACAATACCCGGTTTTGAAAGCCAATGGGAAACAATGTAATATCTTAATCAATTAATCATATTTATTTAATAAATATAAAAAAAGTGGCCATATTAATTTTAAGGTATGATGGTAGATGTTGCAAATACTTCGAATGTCATAGAAACTAAGTCAAAGACAGTGCTCTTCTTTTATCTGAGCCTTTGTATTCGAATTGTGTATAAAAATTTTACAGTAGACATTAGGGTCACGTTCAGTAAACTTCCTATGTTAGATTATAAATCAAAGATTCAAACACGTGTCCTGGTAAATTAAATGTATCTACAGCTGTCGCTGGGTATAATTATGAATTCCGGATAACAAAAGATGTATTTTGGTATGTAGTTATCTGCATGCAGCTTGGTCCGTAGAAATCGCCGGAAGAGCGGGCGGGGGGGGGGGGGGGACGCTTGCACAAGTCCTCATATTTTTGCCTATGAAACACGTAGTTCTACATATATTCAATTAAATATTTATCCAGCACTTTCTTGAATAACATTTTTGATCAAATAATTCACCTTGAATTGAAATGGAATTGCTGATATGTTAACAGATGACACCCTCCACACCAGGCGCGGATCAAGGATTTTTTCCAGGGGGGGGGGGAGGAGGAGGGGGAGGGTTCACCCCAGTCAAAAAAAAATTCAAATCCAGAAATTTCTTGATAAGCAAAAAAATTCAAACCCAGATATTTCTTGATAAGGAAAAACAAAACAAAACAAAAAACAGAAAAAAACGTGAAAAGCCTATTTCGTGGCAGTGAGGGGGGAGGGAATTTGTCGTTGACTTCTAAAGCTTCATACCTATACTTTTCAACTTAACACAGATCCGCGTTTTCGGGGGGGGGGGGGGTTCGCGTTTTCTAAGGGGGGTCTATGGTCACTTTTAATTGGTTTAGTATATATACATTTTATAACTCTGCAAATTTCCTCTAGATCTGCGCATGCACCCCGAAGCAAATGATGTTTCTTTTTTGCATTACCGCATTGTACCTCATTGAAATTGTAATAAAATATGCAAAAGTATCATTCTGAAAAAAAAATGAATAGGTGCAACGCTGCGACATTTAGTCCGTAAATATTTGGCCATACACTCAAACTGTTGGCCTGTTTGTCTCTCCTCTATTCTATTTTTTGCATTCTCCTCCCCGCTTTGAATTTGCTTGGAACAAAATATAAATAATAAATTCTTCATTGAAAATGTTTCTTAATTGAAATTCTAAAATTAGAACCACCCACTAGAAATAACAGTACATGTAAGTAGTATGTTTGGAGGATTACAGTAGAGGATTAAAACTGAAATACTGTATTTTCAGACCATAATGGTGTTGCCGAGATACACATCGGCACTGATTCCTAATAATATTCCCAAGGTAGAACTTATTAAAAGATATTTTCTACAAGGGTACACCAATACAGAGATTTTACAACTGATCAGAACAGTTCATAAAGCAAAAATAAGCAAATCTCATCTGAAACGCATATTGCGAAATAAAGGGTTGAAGCGACGTCCTAATGATGTTGACTATTTTAATGTTGTGAATGCAATTTTGGACATTACAGAGAATAGTGGACGATGTCTAGGGTACCGAACAATTTGGAAACGTTTAATCACCGATTACGGTTTCGTAATTCAGCGTGCAAAAGTCATGGAACTTATGCGAGTAATAGATCCAGAGGGAGTAGAACGACGGAAACAGCGACGATTACTTAGGCGACAGTATGAGGCACCTGGACCAAATTTCTTTTGACACATTGACGGATACGACAAGTTGAAACCTTATGGGTTTGCAATACATGGCGCAATTGATGGCTTCTCCCGAAGAATTTTGTGGTTGGAGGTGGGACCCAGCAACAACAACCCTAAAATTGTTTCTCGATATTTTTTAGAGACTGTGCAAGAGTTAGGATGTTGTCCAAATGTATGTAGATGTGACCTCGGCACGGAAAACAAGGAGTTGGATGAAATACAAGTACTGTTGCACAGTCTTAAAGACCAGGATTATGGCAATTGCTTTATATACGGGAAAAGCACTTCTAATCAACGAATTGAGGCCTGATGGAGCATTTAACGCCGGCAAGCGGCAGACTGGTGGATCACATTCTTTAAAGATTTACGAGATGCGAACCTTTTTAATGATGGTGACCACCTGCACGTCGAGTGTTCAAGATACTGCTTTATGGATGTTCTTCAGGAGGAACTTCATCAAATTGTAATACAATGGAATCAACATAGAATGCAAGTTAAAAAACAACGTAGTAGTCCAAAAGGAAAGCCTAATGTATTATTTTTTTACTCCAGAATCATACGGTGTTGAAGATTTTAAAATCGACTGCCATCCTGAGGACATAATTTACTGTCAAGAACACTATGGGGAAGACCGCCCAATGCATGGCTGTTCAACAGAATTCTTAGAACTTGCAAACTTAATTTTGCCAGATCACCATAGACCATCAAATATAAACGAAGCAGCTGATCTTTTTGGTCAGTTCATAATATTTAATCGATACACTGCATAAGTTTCATCATACTGTCATTTAAAATTTTAATGTGTTCAATAGCTATGTATTTCCTTCCTAAGAACAATTCCTTTGAAAGGATAACTTTAACATTTAAAGGTATAGTCCTTTTAAAGAAATACTGATAGTTTAAAAAAAAGTGTGTAATTTATTAATAAATAATAAAATATAACTCCATAAGTCTATTATAATTCACAATTTATTGTAATCAAATGAAAGCAGACACTTGGCAGGTGGAAATTAAAGCGAAGGCCAAAAAAAAAAATGCGTGGACCCTGTTACACCGCCAAAAAAATTAGGGTAGGTAGGTGGAGTCTTTTTTTTTTAAATTATTATTTCATTTCTTTAAATAAACGTCAAAAATATCGCTGAATGTTCTTGAATTAAATATTGTTGTGATAATACTCTTGCTTTCTTTCAAATGGTGTCATTAATTGTTAGAAGTAAGTGAAAAAAACGCTTGTATATATACTGCGTGTTGAAACAATGTTTTTACAGGATGCCACCATTGCTAAAACTAATACCCGAACCGATGACGGAATCTGAGAAATTTTAGAAATTTGAAAATTGTCGGGGAAAATGTTTAAGGTCAGGGTATAATGCCGGAACCACGCATATTTTTTTTATTTGGCCTAACCTTAACAAAGTCTGAGTTTTGCTAACAATTGTAACATGTTCTTGTTACTTAAAAACAGGAGACCCATTGGGTCACAACACACACTTAAGTTCCCAGGCCAAAGAAGAATGTTATCAAAAGACTTTTCCCCACCCTGGCCCCAAAAAGTCATGATTTAAGTGAACATGAGACCTCACATTCTGAGATTCTTCAAAATCGAAAATGACCATATGTTAATTCACTGATCTGAAAAAAAAATGTAATCCAAATCTAGCTTCAGTCAACCCTGGGTCCACAATTTGAAAACTATAAAACAACTTGAATCTACACAACATGGATAAAGTTGCACATTTATTTAGTATGATTTATGGATCAAGGTAGCCCTAGATTCAGGTGAGCTAAAAATGAGACACCCAAGGGCCTTCATGGTCCTTTGAGAATCACAAGTTTTAATTTGTATGAATTAACTTTGCCCATTACACTTGGAACTTAATATCTGGACTTGTGTGAAATTAATTTTACATTTCTTATTTATAAATCAATCTATTAAGCGATAAATGAATAATTATTGTGTCTGAATGATCAACTTACAGTGCAGGAAACTAATTTTGTTACAGCATCGATGCTGATTTGAATGCTTCCTTTGCTTGCTGATTTGAATGCTTCCTTTGCTTGCTGATTTAATGCTAGTAATCCTTATCCTGATGCTGTTTTATAATAAGGTCAATGCTACCGGAAGTAGCATCATGCTACCGGAAGTAGATAATGAATTTCAGCATTGCCATTTAAAGCAATAAAAGTGCCTTTTACAATTATTTGACCATAATATCTCACTATGTATCAATAATGTGAATACTTTAACCAATATTCTTTCTTTCTTTTTTAATTTTTTACTGAATTAAAACTCATTGATTTTCTGATGCTAGTAGGATAATGCTGATATTATGTAGGTCAATGCTGGTTTTATCCTTTGCTTGCTGATGCTGATCCTGGTAATGCTGTTTTTTAAATGCTGATGCTGATGCTAGCTCGATCCTGATGCTACTAATGCTTATGCTGATGCTGGTTTATGTAACAAAATTAGTTCCCTGCACTGTAATTCCAAGCAAAACTTGCTTACACTAAGCATATAATCTGCATACTTTATGTTCCAAATAAGTAAAGAATTGAAATGTAGACATGCAGTACAGTGTAACAAATTGTCAATAAAGAACTAACTTAATCACACCTTGGGGCCTGAACCATGCATGGGGCACAGGGATAAATCAAATGTAAAGGCATGTTGATGATTTTGACAAGCCTGATGATTTTGTCAAGCTCAAGGGGAACCAAGAAAATAATTTCACAAGTTTTAATTCAAGTTGTCTTTGAATGCTATAAACAATTGATAGAGAAACTGTTCCAGCAAACTGAGATGAAAATAAAAAAAGAAAATGTTTAAAAATTTATGAACGATGCAGGACAGCATAAAACACTTGCAAAAGGTTACCCGAGTGAAGCAGGTAACTTAAGAAAATCATAACAATGAAAATAAAAACTTCTTCAAATATCAGTCAATAAAACATATCTCCATCTTTTTCCAGAGCAATAAAAGGACCTGTTATTTACTGGTACATATACAAACTTTTTTACTATAAAAATATTATATGCATGCAAATATCTAAAAGAGTAATCACCATGATCACATGTAAGTATTGTATTATCATGTATCCATTGTAAATAAAAAATATGGACCATATATAATACTGAGAAGTAAGATAATACATGTATATATATGGCTCAATTCCTTTATCTATGAATTGAATAGATTAACAAATTTTTCTCTTCCTACCCACATCCAAATCATGTGGTTTTCCTTTACCAGTAAAATATGCAAAATAAAATTTGATAAAACTATCTGGGTTAGAAGTTTAAACTGTTCAAAGATCACTAGCAATATATGACAATGGATAGTCAATGATTGTAACACCTTTTGTTTTCATGCAAATCTCATAAAAGAAATATTCATTCATAATATGAAACAAGAGGCCCAAGTTGTGACACAATGCTTACAATGCTTACAGAATCACCTTGGTTAAAATGGGTCCCTTGGTTCTGGAGACGTCTAAAATGTGAGACAGATGACACATGAACATAGACACCCTTCAGTCAGAAACATTACCAATTAACCCCCCTCCTCCCCACCAAATAATCTCTTATAAACTCATTGAAACAAACTGATTTTTGTTCTTTTCCTTTTTTCCTGAACATCTAAACTTTCAAAGTTAAATTTAGCCTGAAAACATCTCCTCTGCTGTTGGGCGCAAGATTTTTTCATAACTAATACATCTTTTCAAAACATCCATCACTACGTTTGGCACACCAATTGCATCAAAATTTGGTATGGGGGGAGTTTTTCTTTCCATTTTTCTTTTAACAGCATCAACTGCATCTAGTTCTGCATCGACTTCCCATGCATCCTGCTCCATAGCAAATTCAATTAAGGTGACACCAAGTGACGAAATGTCTGAGCTAATGCAAGTTTTTTCATTATGAAGTAAACACTCTGGAGCCATATAGGAAGGTGTTCCAAAGGCAGTGCCCATTTGAGTAGTACACATACTAGCAGCTCTAACTGATTTGATCCGGCTAACTCCTAGGTCGCAAAGCTTGGTTGTTTGGCAGATCTTTTTTTATCATGATGTTGCTAGGTTTTATATCTTGGTGAATAACAGGAGGGACCAGAGCATGCAAATATGCCACACCCTGTACACACTGACGAAGAATAAACAATTTGTGCTCAGGTTTAATGTCCATTAGCTGCTTTGTTTCCTGATCAAAAATAGCATCTTCCATATTACAGCCATCAATATATTCATGAACAAGATAAATTGTAGCTGGTGCTCTAGCTACAGCCAGGAATAGAACAATGTTTGGATGACGGATCTTTGAACTGATATGGATCTCCTTTTCAACCATTTCAAGCATTGTGTTGCAATTCCTTTTGGTAACTGTCAGTGCTTTTACGGCAACAACTGATCCTGCCCATTTTCCCTTGTACACAGTTCCAAATGCTCCAGACCCTCATGCAGTTGAATAGTCTATGTTCAAGTCATTTACTTTTACTTCTGGAGCAGCAAAACATGAAGATTTCTCTTTTCCAAGTGCCTCTTGTCTTCTATTTAAAGAGGAATCTTATTTGTTCCTGTAATGTTCCCTGAAACACATGTATCAGTAGACTTGGTCAATGAAATATTCCTTGTTTGAACAACTTCTGCAGATACGACATCTTTGTCTTCATACTAGGTCTTACTTGCACATTCTGAGACCTCAATTATTTGAATAGGTTTTGACATCTGCTTTACATCAGCATATGACACTTGGCATGCATACATTCCAGGTTCCTTCACAATGTAAATACAGCTTTCCCCTCTATTAATTGGGATGTTGTCTTTAAACCACTCATATTTGGCATTTTCTGCAGGGACAGCTACAATTCCTAGCACAAATTTATCTCCATCATAGCCCCAGATCTCCATTGGCTCATGAATAATGATACCTTCAAAATTTGCAGTTTTGTTGGATGATGGGAATTTTATATCCTTTTCCAATATCCCATTGTGTCTTTCAAACATGCAATCTAAAAAACACTTCTGACCTATTCTGATTCTGCTTATAAAAAATCCATACAAACAAGGATTGTAGTTGTCATCATGCAATCATCATCCACATATTCAGTAAAAGATGTAATATTTTGGCACTGTGAAATTGAATGACATTCTATTAAACTTTTTTCACTGTCATACTTGGAAAAATTTTCTTGCACACATACTGAATATTTATGATTTGTTTTTCACAGACAATATCAGCAAAATTAATTGGTACAAGCTGATGCTCACTAGGCTCATCTACTTTACTTCTTTTCTGGTTGTCAATGATGCCAAAATGTTTTGAAGATGAACTTTCCTGATCGCTGGTTAAAGTATTGTTGGCTGATGAGGAATTCTCTTCTCTCGTCATCAAGTAAAATGTGCATCTTGAAAGATGGAGTCCCTGGGCTTTTAAGTACTTTCCGATACACTGTTTATCATCTTCCTGTTTGTCATCTCCCTGAATTTCGAAATTCCTTAACTTTTCTCCAGTATAGTCCCCCAACCATACTTCCATCTGACTAACGCTACCAAACTTACACTCCCCTCTAGGAAACATAACCTCTTTTGCTTTTTGAATGACATCATTTACTTCAAGCCCAAGCCATGGCAATAAAACCTCACGGACACCCCCTCCATCTTTAAAGAATACTTGTTTGAAGCTGTCATTTTTGAAGTGGCACCATCATACTCGAATTTTTGGTCTCTTAGTTCTTGCGTACTTTTCATTTGAGGTTGTCAATTCACTCTTTTTCTACAAACAAAATAAAAATGGAAACATGAAAAATCACAATACCATTATAAATTTTTCACAATTATTACATTCAAATTTGATTATGAGTATTTTATAATTATTTTTCTAAGAAACTGAACTCATCAATGGAATATATATATATATATATATATATATATATATATATATATATATATATATATATATATATATATATATATATATATAAATGTAAATGTATAACCAGGTACTCAATCATCAAAGTTTTTAATAATTAATTGAACTTTGAAATATGAGAAAAAAATATACACATCCCAGTAACTGAGGACCGATTTTAGTATTCGATACTCGGATGTTTGATCTAGTACGTGGTTAAATTATATATATATATATAAGATAAGATTTATTGATCCCAATTTGGGGCCCCTCAGGGCATACAAGTAAAGAATTATATACACAAGAAGAAATTCAAAATTGATAGTAGCAACATGTCGATATACACATGGTATGTGGTCCCAAGTTATGCAGACGAAGCATTTATTGGCAAATCAAAAAATGAATTCGTTTGACAGGGTGATGCTGTTGATTGGTGTCAATCATCAGAAACTGTTCATTTGTTTGGAAAGTATGTTAATTTTATCTTGTTGAACATCCAAATGCAGTTCAGAATCAAGTCGACATCAACAATGTAAACAAAGTGCTTTTGGTGTCCTTATGATGACCCACAGAAACACGCTATTACTTGAATGCTTTTCAGAAGATACTAGCATTTAAATCACAAGTGCTTGTTTTCCTGGTGTTTGTTACAGCTGTGGAAGCAGTACTGACAATGTGCAGATCAAAAGTTTATTATGCCTATATACCCAGTCTGTGCTCATCATACTGATAATTTAAAAGCTCCATCTACACAGATCGAAACATAACTGGGAAAAAAAGAATGCCAAAAAATAACAAGAAGACAAATGATTATTTTTGAATGTTTACTGAAACATGTGATGCGTCATAGTAATATGAAAATGATCTTGGGAAAAAAAGAATTCTGTAATGTTGCTGCTACTGATTTTGGCTTTTTTCTTTTGTGTATTAGTCTCTATGTTCTTTGTACGCATGTTCCCAAAGGTTAAATATTGGTCTCAATAAACCTCACCTTTGAAAATTTCCATTTATTTGCTTTTTATACATCTAAGGGTAGATCACTCTAAATGCACAAAATACTACAGAATTACTGTTTATAGGATCATTCATAATAAAAACCTGTTATATGGGGGAGGGGGGGGGGGGGGGGGCTTCCAGTGAAAAACCTTATCGACTTACTAAACTGAAGCTCATGGTAGTTTTTTATTTGACTGAAACCAAATAATTCTATTCAGTATATCATATTACTCACGTCAAATGTATATGAAAGCATGAAGCTATAATTAACTGAATTAGTTAGTAATTACTTCAACAAGAACTCTGCTTGTTTACCTTTCAATAACATCAATGGTAATGGTATTAATAGCCAATGAAGGTCTACATTTATGCATGTACAATGTTACAATGTTAAAAGTTACCTTTTGTGGTTGTGGATGTGATTTTTGTTCTCTAATTTTTTTCATTATATCTTTTATTCTTTCATCTCGTGTAGGATCTCCTTCCTTACCTTTTCAAAAATAAAAATAAATTGTGCAAACAAATTTTTCATTCAAAATTTTTTGAAACATGTATACAGTAAGGTACACATATTATAGAAGTAAAAAAATTAATAATACAAGAGGCCCAAGGGCCTTAATGGTCACCTGAGTATAAAACAACAATCCATAGAAGATCCATAGAGTATAAATTAAACTGATATAAGAAGCTTTTGTAAATCTTTGATCATCCATAGTGGCCCAACCCTATCCCCAGAGTCCAGGGTCATGATTTGAACAAACTTGAATCTATACTACCTGATGTTTCCATGTAAATATAAACAATCATGGCTTTGCTGTTCTTGAGAAAAGAATTTTTTTCAAGATTTTTCCTACATATTCCAATGTAAAAATTTCATTGTCCATTGTGGCCCACCCTACCCCTTGGGATCATGGTTTTAACAAACTTGAATCTCCACTACCTGAAGATGTTTCCACATTTCATCTTTTTTGGCCCAGTGGTTCTGGATAAGAAGATTTTTCCAATGTATTCCCATGTAAAACTTTGATCATCCATTGTGGCCCTGCCCTACCCCTGGGGGTCATGATTTGAACAAATTTGAATCTACACTACCTGAGGATGTTTCCAGATAAGTTTCATTTTTCTTGGCCCAGTGGTTCTGGAGAAGAAAATTTTTAAAGATTTTTTCTATGTATTTCTATGTAAAACTTCGATCATATCAAAATAACTAATCATGGCTTTGCAGTTCTTGAGAAAAAATTTCCTATATATTCCTATGTAAGACTTTGATCCTCCATTGTGGCCCCGCCCTACCCCGGGGGGTCAGGATTTGAACAAACTTGAATCTACACTACTTGAGGATGCTTCCATATAAATATGACCAATCATGACTTTGCTGTTCCTGAGAAAAAGATTTTTTAAAAGATTTTTCTTGTATATTTCTATGTAAAACTTTGATCGTCCATTGTGGCCCCACCCTACCCCCGGGGGTCATGATTTGAACAAACTTGAATCTACACTACCTGAGGATGCTTCCATATAAATATGACTCATCACGACTTTGCTGTTCTTGAGAAGAAGATTTTTAAAGATTTTTCCAATATATTTCTATGTAAAGGAGATGGGCGAACATAGCGTGCAGAAAGCCTATAGCTTCAGATATATAAAAATCATGTTCAGTTTGTGAATTCAGTATTTAGAGTAAAGTTCTCATAATTGAAATTTATGAAATTATGATAAACAAAACCTTTCTGAGGAAAATTTTCTCGGCAAAATTTATTCTTTTATTAAAAAAATTAATGTGGTATTCGTGTGGTTCGAACCCTAGCAATAAAAATCCTAACTTTCAAAAAGGTGGAGCGAAGACCCATTCATATCGAAAAATAGTATTATAGTATGAGAAAATGACTCTTTTAGCCCGCTTTTGTGTGTGTCTTATATTTCACAGGCAAATAATTTCAATCTTTGCGGGATTTCTGCAAACTGTAGGTATTTTACATAAAGTATATTTTTATGTTAGATGAAATATCAAGGAAAATTTTGATATAATTGAAATTTAATTTTTCATCTTCATGTTTGTCACACTATAGGCTTATCGCTCGTCATGTTCACCCATCTCCTTTGATCATCCATTGTGGCCCCGCCCTACCCCCAGGGGTCATGATTTTAACAAACTTGAGTCTACACTACCTGATGATGTTTCCATATAAGTTTCATCTTACCTGGTCCAGCAGTTCTCGAGAAGAAGATTTTTAAAAGATACCATTAATTTTTCACTAATTCTTAATTATATCCCCTTGGAAGAAGGTGTGGCCCTTCATTTGAACAAACTTGAATCATCTTTACCCAAGGATAGTTTGTGGCAAGTTTGGTGGAAATTGGCCCAGTTGTTCTTGAGAAGAAGTCGAAAATGTGAAAAGTTTACGCACGACGCACACCCGCACGCCCGTACACCCGCAAGACGATGGACGAAAACAGATAGCAATAGGTCACCTGAGTGACTCAGGTGACCTAAAAAGGCTAATGGGTGTCAACGATCACCTGAGTGACAATGCATGGTCCTGCTTGGTTCTTCATCAGCATATTTTTTCCCACTATAAATTCCTATAAAACTTTGATCAAGTACTGGGCCCCATCCTTACCCTCAGTGGTCATCTTTTGAACAGACTTGAATCTACACTGTCTGAGGATGCTTCCACATCATTGACAAATCTGAGAATTTTAAGATTTCTCCTACCCATCCACAGGGGTTATGCAGTTAACAAACTTGAATCTACGTACACTATGTAATGAAGCTCTCACACAAGATTCATCTTTTCTAGCCCAGCTAGTGGTTCTTAAGAAGATTTTTGAGTAATGCCATCAAATTTTCATTCTTGATTATCTCTCCCCTTCCCATGACCCTTCATTTGTATAAACTAATGAATCTCATTTAGCCAAGGATACTTTATGGCAATTTTGGTTGAAATTGGCCCCATGATTATGGAGATGAAGTCAAAAATGTCAAAAGTGTATTAAAGACGCATGCCAGACAAAATGTGATCAGATAAGCTCACTTTCAGCTTTCAGCTCAGGTGGGCTAAAAATGCTTCCTTTTGTTTGTTAGTATGGAAATTCATTAAAGTCGTAGCTATTCCAGGAAAAATATACATGCAATTTTTTTCTGCAATAGCCGTGATAGCTGCAACCATGAATTTCCACACTATCAAACATAGAAAGAAATTTTATTGTTTGTATTCATGTCTGTATGAATAATCATATAGTATTATTAGTGCGATAAATATTGTACTTTTGAATTATGTGTATCTTACTGTATACATGTTTCACTGATTGGAAAGTACACTACATATGATATTCACATACACTGTCAGGTGGCTTGAAAATAACTAGTTTAGAATCAACTGACTGATGAAAGACAAAATTTTCATCATAAATAATATTTTAAATACATGTATGTAATATAATAACCTTCAACTACAAAATATTTTCTTTCTCTTTTGTCCCATCCATCTTCTGGAGTTCTAAATATTCCATCCTTATTAGGAATTATAACTTTTTCAAGGGCATCCTCATATGCTAATGACGTGGCACCAGGAAAAGCCTGAGCTGTACAAAAAGATAATATCAAATTTAAGCTGTCAAGTTCAAAATATTAATTAATATATATTTATAAACAGTGACTACACGTAACTGCAGAAGTTATTCACTAGCTTGAAGACAATTGGACTGTTGAATTTGAAGTGTGTATTGAAGTGTGAAGAATAATAAATATTATTATAAACATGATAAATTTAATAAATTAAAAACAGGCTAGTCACTTTGTATCTCCTACACTACTAGCTGCAATAATGTAGCCCTCACCATGTTTTTTTTTTTGTGGATGGGGAGGGGGGAGATTAAAAAAATTGAAGAGGGTTACATTATTGCAGCTGCTACAGCATATATGTATACACTGTCACATATATATATGGAACGCCAAATTAATATATATTCAAATATTTGAACCTATCTTCAATTAATTGTACCTATCTTCAAATCAATTGTACCTATTTTCAAACCAATTGTACCTATCTGTAAATGAATTAAAGATAGGTTTAATTCAATTATACCTATCTTTAATTCATTTGAAGATAGGTACAAATGATTTGAAGAAAGGACTACAACTGATTTGAAGATAGGTACAAATGCCATGAATTAAAGATAGGTATAATTGATTTAAAGATAGGTGCAATTGAACTGTACCTATCTTCAATTATAAAGACACTACAATAACAACTACTCCCCATAAAAATGCTTTGTTCGGTTCCCTCCATGTTCAAGTCGCTGTTAGAGGGAGCTTTCATTATTTTCTATAACTCAAAATGAATTGAACCTAGGTATAATTGAATTGTACCTATCTCCAAATCCTTTGTGGATATGTTTCAATTGTACCTATCTTCAAATCAATTGTACCTATCTTTAAATCAATTGTACCTATCTTTAATTGAATTAAAGATAGGTGTAATTCCATTAAAGATAGGTGTAATTTATTTGAACCTAGGTTTAATTATTTAGAGATAGGTATAATTATTTACACCTATCTTTAATTCATTTAGACCTATCTTTAATTCAATTGTACCTATCTTTAATTCAATTGTACCTATCTTCAATTCATTTGAAGATAGGTTCAATTATTTAAAAATAGGTACAATTATTTGAAGATAGGTTCAAATATTTGAATATATGTTAATTTGGCGTTCCATACATATAATACATATGCATTAATTGCTACTCACTTGCTCATAGCAGGACTCAACATCAACACTTGTGACGTTGTCCAACTATCTGTGTTATTAATATTTTGTGAGTGGACATTAGTCAATCTGCAGGTACTTGTCTGATCAGACAATTTTAAACACTTTAAATTAAATTATTATTAGTGATGGGAATTGGTAAGAATTTCATAATTGATGATCATGCTACTATAACTACATGTAATTATCAATTATAATCGGACATTTACCTATGTACAAAGTCTGTCAATTTAGTTTTTTAAATGGTAAGAATGGATGAATAACTATACTCTCTGTGGTGGTCCAGCTGGTTCTTCGTTCATTTTGTAGAATCCAAAGTACGTACATACCCGGGAATGAGCGTTGTTACATGTACCCGGGTATGAATATATTTGTCTGTTCGTCTGCGCCATTACGATACAGGTGGCAGGGGATAGTTTCTTTTATCAGTGACAAACATGTGCCGAGAGGGTACACATATACATGCGGTCAATAAAAATATATACATGGGGACAGTTTCCTGGGGGCTAATTAATTACACTTCATGTACCCACAGCTCACAAATTATGTCAACGTATAACACGCAATCTACTTACTAGAGTGCACAGGTACTGAAAATGCACTTGGGGACTCCCCAAATTTTGGCTTGTTTTTCCAAGATTTGGGCCTCAGTCACACCCATACAGCCCAACCCCAGTCCCGAGCGAGGAGGATAAAACACCCAGTATTCTGTAAATCAATGCATGCCCTAATGAAACTTCACCAATTGATCTTGGGCCATTCACCTTCCCTCGGAGATACACACCTTTTTCTAAACCCTACTGTTTTTCAGCTGAATTTCCTCTGCAACTGACCACGTGTCTTACTTAAAAAACTGAGATATCCCCGGTTTGATGTGGAATTTTATGTAGAAAAATGATAAGAATAATTATGGGATACATTTGCAGTGTAGCAGAGTGCTTGCTGAAAAAAATGATGTGCAACATGTAGGTGTAACTGTGCTGCTAAAATTAGCATATACAGAGTTGTAAATGCGAAACTAAGAGTATCCCCTGCCACCTACACAAATAATAATTTTGTAATCGAGCGCTTAGATTATGCCAGCAATCGACTGCATGATTTTCGATTATAATCAATGATTGGAACACCACTTATTATTATCATGATTATAATTAAAGAATGTTGAGAATATACTGTAAATGTATTATACTTAGCATGTACGATATTTGTGGAAGTTGATTTTTGAACAAGTTACCAAAGATTAATCTCAGCGAGATCCGTAGAGAATAAAAATTTTGGTCTGGTATCTCTACGTAGAGATACCAGACCAAAATTTTTATTCTCTACGTATCTCGCTGAGATTAACCAAAGATGTGACTTAGCGCATTTCTTAGTGTTCTTATTTATGTGTTTATGTGCTAGACATTTAGTGAATTGTACTTAAATTAGCGGAAGTTGATTTCTACGAAAGCCTAGTAGGATCAAACTACGGTAAAAAAAACTTTTAAAGGCGTTAAAATGCCTTTTCAAAAGGCGTTATAACGCGAAAAAAGGCGTAAAAACGCCTTTTCAAAAGGCGTGATAACGCGGAAAAAGGCGTAATAACGCAAATAAAGGCGTAATTACGCCTTTCCAAAAAGCGTTATAACGCCAAAAAAGGCGTTATTACGCCTTCCCAAAAGGCGTTATTACGCCTTTCCAAAAGGCGTTATTACGCCTTTCTAAAAGTCGTTATTACGCCTTTCCAAAAGGCGTTATTACGCCTTTCCAAAAGGCGTTATTACGCCTTTCTAAAAGGGCCAGTGCTTTTGAAGTGGGGGGGGGGGAGGGGGCAGCCTCCCATAAAATTGATAAGCAAACAAAAAAACAAGAAACAACACAACACCCCCCCCCCCCCCCCCCCCGAAAAAAATTAACTGCCTCAACTTCAGGGGAATCTTTTTCTAACTTTTCGGTAAAACTTTTTTACAATGCAATGACTTGCCCGAGTTTAACCATACTGCAACAAATTGTTAAGGGACCAAGCAATCAATAAATGATTTTTATAGCAAGACTGATCTCCCATAAAGTGGGGTGGGGGACCACCCCCCCCCCCCACGCATTCGTACTACCGGCCTGTTTGAAAAGGAGTTATATCAAAATAAAAAGGCGTTATTTTAAAATAATAAATATATGAAAGATTGAACCAAAGCCATCTTAATTTATGCAATATTTATAGTTTTAATATTATAAATTATATTATAAATTATAGTATTTTCTATATTCCTGCACATCTCGCAGACAGCTGTTTGCATGCGTTTTAAGAGAAGTCAACACTCTATATTTGAAAACCCAGGATATAGGCAGATCCAGCTTTGGGCTTTGCTAGCCATGTATTAAAAATTCATGTCAAATTTAAAATATTTTTCTCTCCTCTTGGAAAAAAACAGGCAAACTATTTGCATGGGTATAATGAGCAATTAGCCTTCAACCAAATTTCTGAAATCCATGCACCTTGGTAGAAGTGTCTGGCATCAGAGAAGGACTAAGTTGGTTTAACACTGAAAATATTTTACATATTTAAAAATCTTTTTTCTAATTATAATCACCCCCAGGGTGGGCTAAGTAAGTCATGTATTGAAAAATAAGAGGCGTAATAACGCCTTTTGGAAAGGCGTAATAACGCCTTTTGGAAAGGCATATTAACGCCTTTTAGAAAGGCGTAATAACGCCTTTTGGAAAGGCATAATAACGCCTTTTAAAAAGGCGTAATTACGCCTTTTTTCGCGTTATAACTCCTTTTGGAAAGTCATGTATTGAAAAATAAGAGGAGTAATAACGCCTTTTGGAAAGGCGTAATAACGCCTTTTGGAAAGGCGTATTAATGCCTTTTGGAAAGGCGTAATAAAGCCTTTTGGTAAGGCGTAATAACGCCTTTTAAAAAAGGCGTAATAACGCTTTTTTTCGCGTTATAACTCCTTTTGGAAAGTCATGTATTGAAAAATAAGAGGCGTAATAACGCCTTTTGGAAAGGCGTATTAACGCCTTTTGGAAAGGCGTAATAACGCCTTTTGGAAAGGCGTAATAACGCCTTTTGGTAAGGCGTAATAACGCCTTTTAAAAAGGCGTAATAACGCCTTTTAGAAAGGCGTAATATAACGCCTTTTGGAAAGGCGTAATAACGCCTTTTAAAAAGGCGTAATTACGCCTTTTTTCGCGTTATAACTCCTTTTGGAAAGGCGTAATTACGCCTTTATTTGCGTTATTACGCCTTTTTCCGTGTTATTACGCCTTTTCAAAAGGCGTTATTACGCCTTTTTTCGCATTATAACGCCTTTGAAAAGGTGTTATAACGCCTTTTAATTTTTTTTTTTACCGTAGTTTGATCCTAATAGGCTTTCGTAGATTTCCACCAAAGGCCCTAAAAAGAATTTAATGCACAGCCAAAAGAAATATCATGTTTACAGTACTTTAAAAAAACCGACATTCATTTAACACTGTGACTTTTCATTTCAATCACAAACTTATCATAATATATGAATAGTTATAATCTTAATATTGAGGGTTCAGTTATATAATTGCACCTCACTATATATTTGTTTATTGTTTTCACAATTAATCAAATCTTTATAATTCTTGATATTTCCAGTTTTTTAAATACCTGTTCAGAGTTGGAAAAATAAAAAAATAATTTGGACAAGTAGAATTTGTTGTCAGATGGACAAGTACATGTACATATTTGTTAATGTTGACTGGCATCAATAATCAGCATTTAGCACATATTTATCTATCATTTCAGTGAGGTGTCATGGAGGTGGGGGAGGGGAGGTATAAATTGATTCCTTTCCTGTAATTTTAATTTTTTTTTTTTTTTTTTTTCTTGTCAGGAAATTTTTGGTAGTGCCCCCTCAACTGTCAACTGAAAAATGTTTGGCCGTGCCCCCCCCCCCCCCCCCAAAACTGAAATTGCTTCCTACGGGCCTGTAGCCTAATTGGTTTGGTCAGTTCTGCATAGCGAACATTATTTACAATGATCACAAACAGTTTTCTTACCTAATTTCTCGAGAGTAAATGCATCATTCAAGATAATGAATGTATATTCCTTTCCTTTTCCGCTTCCTGTGATCCGTTTGCATCCATATTGCTGTGATTTGTATCAACGAAATAAAAGATAAAGCCCGATTGGTTAATATTTTACCTATTGTCTATTGAGCATTTTGATTGGTCAGGTTAGATATTGAATCTCGAATTTTGAATCTCGTATTTCGAATCTCGAATGAGCCTTCTGGGCTTTCGTAAACGAAAGCCCAGAAGGCTCATTCGAGATTCGAGTTTCGAAATACGAAATTCGAGATTCAGAATTCGAGTTTCGAGATTCAAGTTCCAAACTTACCGATCAAAAGGCGGATTCAATAAATGATTACTCCCCTTTACTAAGTTTTTACTATCAAGAAATCATTGAATATATTTATAACAAATGTGTCATTTGCTTAAATAATAATGCAAGAAAAAATGTTATATGTTTCAAAACAAAATAAAAATGAGTTTTGGGCAACGTTTTGAAAAATGTATATAAAATCTTATTTTCCTCATTAAAGAAAACAATAGATACGTATATAGAATATTATATGGCCTTATCGTTGAATTAAAAATTTAGTAGGTCAATAATTTATTCGATAAGCTCATTGATGAGGGAGAAAATTATTATTGATATGAAATACTAAGGATCGTCTATACACTGCACAGTAATTTAATTAAGGATACATTTCATTACATTTAAGCGTGTATTTGTGCAGTTAGACTGATCTACTATTTGATATCGAATAAAATAAATTCAAGTCTGTATTGTATATATATAATTTTTAATTAATTCAAGTATTCAAAGCCTTAGACCAAGATAAGTAATTGAAAACTTAATTCTTATGTATTTCTCCTATTGGGAAACAGTGGCGTATATTCCTTTCTGCTAATGTGTAGCGCATCATTGCCGAATTGCGGATAGGCAAGGAGGGAGTCGCCCCTTTTAATAGAGGGGGGGAGGGAGGTCGTAGGACCACTTTCTGTGATCTTGGAGACATCTAACATTTTCATTTTCCCAGTGAATATAATTGTAAATCATTTAAACATATTTTTATGTTACGGAAATTATAATCTTCATGACCACTCTTAATAAAATTGAGATATATTAAAATCCTTACACAGTGCTTGGAAATTATGGAAACTTCTTTACAGATTATTCTAAATATAATTTTTAGATCACCTGAGTCACTCAGGTGACCTATTGCTATCTGTTTTCGTCCGTCGTCGTGCGGGCGTGCGTCGTGCGTAAACTTTTCACATTTTCGACTTCTTTTCAAGAACCACTGGGCCAGTTTCCACCAAACTTGCCACAAACTATCCTTGGGTAAAGATGATTCAAGTTTGTTCAAATAAAGGGCCACGCCTTCTTTCAAGGGGAGATAATTAAGAATTAGTGAAAAATTAATGGTATCTTTTAAAAATCTTCTTCTCAAGAACCACTGGACCAGGTAAGATGAAATTTATATGGAAACATCCTCAGGTAGTGTAGACTCAAGTTTGTTCAAATCATAACCCCCAGGGGTAGGGTGGGGCCACAATGGAGGATCAAAGTTTTACATAGAAATATATAGGAAAAATCTTTTAAAATCTTCTTCTCAAGAACAGCAAAGCCATGATGAGTCATATTTATATGGAAACATTCTTAGGTAGTGTAGATTCAAGTT
Organism: Saccostrea echinata; assembly: GCF_033153115.1. NCBI lineage: Eukaryota > Metazoa > Mollusca > Bivalvia > Ostreida > Ostreidae > Saccostrea > Saccostrea echinata. The sequence continues at coordinate 23,917,118 of NW_026889750.1, forward strand.
TGTTCTAATCATGACCCCGGGGGGGAGGGGTGGGGCCACAATGGATGATCAAAGTTTACATAAAAATATATAGGAAAAATCTTTAAAATCTTCTTCTCAGGAACAGCGAAGCCATGAATGGTCAATATATGGAAGCATCCTCAGGTAGTGTAGATTCAAGTTTGTTAAAATCCTGACCCCCCGGGTTAGGGTGGGGCCACAATGGGGAATCAAAGTTTTACATAGAAAAATATAGAAAAAATCTTCTTCTCCAGAAACAAGAAAGATAAAACTTATCTGGAAACAGGTAGTGTAGATTCAAGTTTTTTTCAAATCATGACCCCTGGGGTAGGGCGGGGCCACAATGGATGATCGAAGTTTTACATGGGAATACATTTGAAAATTCCTCTTCTCTTGAACCACTGGGTCAAGAAAGATGAAATGTGGAAACATCTTCAGGTAGTGGAGATTCAAGTTTGTTAAAACCATGATCCCCAGGGGTAGGGTAGGCCACAATGGACAATGAAAGTTTTACATTGGAATATGTAGGGAAAATCTTGAAAAAATTCTTTGCTCAAGAACAGCAAAGCCATGATTGGTTATGTTTACATGGAAACATCTTCAGCTAGTATAGATTCAAGATTGTTCAAATCATGACTCTGGACTCTGGGGATAGGGTGGGGCCACAACGGACAATCAAAGATTTACAAAAGCTTCTTCTATCAGTTTATTTGATACCCTATGGATCTTCTATGGATTGTTGTTTTATACTCAGGTGACCGTTAAGGCCCTTGGGCCTCTTGTTAAAATGTGTTTTTGTTTGACTTCCTAGTAACCCAAACATATTTCCTAATTTCTATTCGCTGTCCTAATCGTAGACTCCAGGTTGCTGTCATTTTTAATAGTCTGATATCGACTTCAAGGTAACGTTTCAATTTTAGATTTATATCAGAAGTTTTTTATGCTGTAAAAATTGGAAAGGCATAAAAGTATGGATGGCTTAAAATACTTTTATTGCATTTGATGAAAAGATATTCTAATAACTGGTAAATAAATACGATTTATGATCAACTTTCTCCATTTTTCAGCAAAATACATGTATAAATAAATATTTATTTTACATCAAAAAAAAGATGTGTAGGCAACATATGGAATATATACGCCATTGGAAAAGCACGTCCGCGATTTTTCTTTATCACTACTACGATGTCTTTCAAGATTCCCTGTTTACACTAAAAAGGTGTATAGAGGGTCCATTGTTTTGTTAAAATAATTTTGTTTTATCATTTATATTAAATACTTTTATATCTTTTTCCTCTATGGCCATTAAATCATGTATTGGAACTTGTGTATTGATTGGTTATGTATCTTGCGAGACCCGAGCGGTTTCCTTATAAGTAATTATTGTCATCTCCCGAGGGAGATGACACATTAAGTTTGTTATCCGGAAGTGAAGTCCTAGTGTAAGCTGCCATCGATAAGCTGGTGGTCTGGCAAATGACCTGATCACAGGCACTTGGGGTGTGGACCTACCCCCCCCCCTTTCCATTTTTTTTTAAAATCTGGGGCCGATGCACCTTTTTCCTATTTTTGTATTCTAATATGCACTATATGTTATCAATAATGTAACTCTTTTGCCTCTGTAAGCTGTTTTTAAATATATCGTTTTCGACTGATACAGAAAAATCTAATTGAATCTCAAACCGCCTTTTGATTGGTTAGTTTGGATCTTGAATCTCGAATTTCGAATCTCGTATTTCGAAACTCGAATCTCGAATGAGCCTTCTGGGCTTTCGTGTCTGAATCTCGAATTTCGAATCTCGTATTTCGAAACTCGAATCTCGAATGAGCCTTCTGGGCTTTCGTGTTTACGAAAGCCCAGAAGGCTCGTTCGAGATTCGAGTTTCGAAATACGAGATTCGAAATTCGAGATTCAGAATTCGAGTTTCAAGATTCAAGATCCAAACTAACCAATCAAAAGGCGGGTTCAATAAATGATTACTTCCCTTCACTAAGTTTTTACTATCAAGAAATCATTGAATATATTTATAACAAATGTGTCATTTGCTTAAATAATAATGCAAGAAAAAATGTTATATGTTTCCAAACAAAATAAATATGAGTTTTGCGCAACGTTTTGAAAAATATATTTAAAATCTTATTTTCCTCATTAAAGAAAACAATAGATACATATATAGAATATTATATGGCCTTATCTTTGAATTAAAAATTTAGTAGGTCGATGATTTATTCGATAAGCTCATTGATGAGGGAGAAAATTATTATTGATATGAAATACTAAGGATCGTCTATACACTGTACAGTAATTTAATTAAGGATACATTTCATTACATTTAAGCGTGTATTTGTGCAGTTAGACTGATCTACTATTTGATATCGAATAAAATAAATTCCAGTCTGTATTGTATATATAATTTTTAATTAATTCAAGTATTCAAAGCCTTAGACCAAGATAAGTAGATAGTTATAGATAAGTTTAAACTTTAGATTTAAACTTTTAATGTAACAAATTGAAAACTTAATTCTTATGTATTTCTCCTATTGGGAAACAGTGGCGTATATTCCTTTCTGCTAATGTGTAGGCTAATGTGAAGTCACAGATTTCACCTAAAGCGCATCATTGCCGAATTGCGGATAGACATGGAGGGAGTCGCCCCTCTCAATAGAAGGGGGGGGGGGGGGAGTCGTAGGACCACTTTCTGCGATCATCGATCTATCATTTTCATTTTCCCAGTGAATATAATTATAAATCATTTAAACATATTTTTATGATACGGAAATTAAAATCTTCATGACCACTCTTAATAAGATTGAGATATATTAAAATCCTTACACAGTGCTTGGAAATTATGGAAACTTCTTTACAGATTATTCTAAATATAACTTTTAAAATGTGTTTTTGTTTGACTTCCTAGTAACCCAAACATATTTCCTAATTTCTATTCGCTGTCCTAATCGTAGACTCCAGGTTGCTGTCATTTTTAATAGTTTGATATCGACTTCAAGGTAACGTTTCAATTTTAGATTTATATCAGAAGTTCTGTATGCTGTAAAAATTGGAAAGGCATAAAAGTATGGATGGCTTAAAATACTTTTATTGCATTTGATGAAAAGATATTCTAATAACTGGTAAATAAATACGATTTATGATCAACTTTCTCCATTTTTCAGCAAAATATATGTATAAATAAATATTTATTTTACATCAAGAAAATGATGTGTAGGCAACATATGGAATATATTCGCCATTGGAAAAGCACGTCCGCGATTTTTCTTTATCACTACTATGATGTCTTTCAAGATTCCCTGGGTACACTAAAAAGGTGTATAGAGGGTCCATTGTTTTGTTAAAATAATTATTTTTTTTTATCATTATTAAATACTTTTATATCTTTTTTCTCTATGGCCATTAAATCATGTATTGGAACTTGTGTATTGATTGGTTATGTATCTTGCAAGACCCGAGCGGTTTCCTTATAAGTAATTATTGTCATTTGAAACATTTGAAACATTTTAATCACTTTTTGGCCTCACATGAGGCATAAAAGTACAAAAAGAAATAAATCAACAATGAAAAGGTAACAAATGAACAAAGGATTAACATATATACAATATTAATTTAGAGGTATTGGAAGGAATTTCAAGAGTGAAATAAAGACATTACAATCTTACAAAATTTAGCCAAGCCAATTAAGATAAATTTATCATCCCTGTTAAACAGGTCAGCAAAACTATTGATATTTTTCACTTTGTAAACTTTTTCAGGTATGTACTTTCTTCTTTCATCATTAAAAAAATTGCAATTAAAAATATAGTGAAATTCGTCTCCAATTTCTCCAACACTACAGAGATCACGTAATCTATCTGCTCTATCTATATTTAAAAACCTTCCACATTCAATAGGTAATCTGTGACTAACACAACGAAATTTGCTTAAACTATAAACAAGATCAAAGGGTAACAAAGAAAAATATTTCTCTAGACCAAAGTTTGTTTTGTAGATCCTATAATTAACACATTTAGGAGAATTAAAAACATTTAACTTCCAATCTGATATAAAAGTTTCTTTACATTGGTCATGATACATTAAGTTTGTTATCCGGAAGTGCAGTCCTAGTGTCTTATTATTACAAAATGATCCATCTTAAAGTAAAACTACACAGGGTTAATTAAGGGTAATAGAGGTAGATTCACTTGGGTGACGGTGGTCTTTAAAATACACATAAACATTGTATCTAGGCTATTGTGTAAAATGATGGTCAGCGCGCGGGGATCAAAATACACAAAACGTATCAGCCAAGGCGTGGATCCAAGATTTACTGACGGAAGAAAACAGTGAAAACATTCACGTTAAATGCATATATACAATGGCAAAAACTTAACTTTTACATGTATATATTTACATTTGCTATGTTTTTCTACTAAGCCAACTGTGCAATTGATTTGAAGTTTATTTTTGTGTATACTCACGCGTAGAAATATACACGGTGAAACTCGCGGTAAAGTGACGTCACAATGAGGCTACAGAGACGTTAATAAAAATGTAACGAAATAGGGCAGCAAGAAATTCAAATATTGAGCATAATATTGCTGCTTTTGAACTTGTAAAATCTAAATATAAGGAATGTTTTTCAGTTTAGTGTGAATTATTGGTGTGTAAATCACACAGACTTGCGCGTAGGCATATTTTTCATGAAGCGCTAGCGCGCTTCATGAAATATGCCTACGTGACAAGTCTGTGTGATTTACACACCAGTAACTCACACAAAACTGAAAAACATTCCTTAAGTGTACTTAATAGTCAATCGATAATTACTGCCGTATATACATTGTATGTAAAATAAAACAGAACTTATTCAAAAAAAAATAAAATTCGAAGAAATTTTTTTTTTTTTACCTAAAAGCACAATTTAAGCAGAAACATAAATGTCTCTGATTTAAGTAACTCAGTGCTGCAGGCATTGGAATAAAGATCATAAAGAATCATTACGAGTATTTTCTCGGATGTCTGCACTATTCTTTTTTATTATTATTTAAATTTACCCCTGCAGAAAAGTTTTAGGAAAAACACAGTTTTCTTTATTTGGCTCAGATTTTTAAGGATTAAAAAATAAAGCAACTTATCATTATCTTTATGCAATTCTAATTTGCGTTTTTTTGCTAATAGGAAAGAGTCAAAAAATCACTCCTTGTATTCTTGAAATAAAGCCAAAATTATAAATTGTGTGTCTCATGGAACAGCCTATAAAATCGATGTTGGTAGATTGGGGTTCTTTTCATTGTGCAAATGCTTAATTTTAAATGGTAACTTTTCAATTTTATAACCTTTCTCTGCATGCTATTTTCCCAGGAGCGTATACATGTACACGTATTTGTATTATACATAATATAGCGTTAAAACATGAATCTACATGGGCAGTAGAAGGGTATGAGGCAGGAGAGTCTCAATTTTTCCCTTGATATTCCCAGTGGCTCGATGGCCAAGTCACTTCAGAGGATACGATAAAGGAAAATCTTAGGAAATTAATTGAGGTTCGGATTACATAAAGGCGACAAAGAACTAAAGTCAAAGGGAAGGCTAAGGTTTTATATCCATCTTCATACGGAAAAATTGTTATCTAATTTTTACGAATATTTCTCAGTGGTTAGATTTTTACAGACATTGTACAAACAATATTTTAAATGAATAAAGCATATTTACAACAGGTAAAATAATACAGGCACGTAGCATCAGGAGGGTCGGACCCTTCCACTTTTTTCCCAAACATTGAAAATATTCATTGAAAGGCACGCCCTTGCCCCATCTTCCATCTTTTGTTGCAGTATCGTAGTCAAATCATCCAATGGGAATGTATTATAATACAAAATATGTTTGTTGGAAAAGTTGTAGTCCCCCCTTCCAAGAAATGAAAATGTTGAGTTTGGACAGACCCTTTTTCCCCTTGTCAAAGATTGTTCAGATAAGTCGTCGATTTTTTTTCTGCCCCCCCCCCTTTTTTCAAAAGCGATACTACTGCCTGTAATAGCTGAAAAAAATGATATAACATTCCACTGTTTATGATGTGACATTGACGATATTTCAGGCTTCCTGGAAAGCCAAACTTGTCGAATACATGTATATAATTATTCTGCCCATGCATCGCAAGTTTGACACTGAATGTTGATAACGGACCATTTGTCTACCGTTGTAATAAAATAAACAATATACCCATAGGACCCTGGGCTCGTGTCTCTCCCCCCCCCCCCCCCTTCCCCTTATATTTTTACCGATAAACCCGTTGAACCCTTTGAAACCCGTATTACTAATTATCATTAATCGCTAATCACTTGTTTTATTGCACACTTAACTTTGAAAACCCGTATTAGTCACTGTTCACTTTCTAATACATTGTCACAAACTATATCCACTTTGAAACCCGTATTACTTAATTTCTTAGTATTAATCACTAGTCACTTGTTTTATTGCACACTTATAATTCTCATCGACTACCCCCCCCCCCCATTTATCTTTGAATCCCATCAATAATATTTATTATGATGACATCAAACATATAAATAAAGTAGATAATACGATATAAATATTTTTGATATAAACCTATTATAATATTTAAAAAGTTTTAATATAAATTTAAGCATATTTTGCCGACCAAAAACCCAATTTTTTTTTATTTCGTTCTGGTATATATAACACTCTTTCTTGCATTGTAATATAATCAAATGACCTCTTCGGTTTGAATATATTCAACGATTTCTTGAAGGTCAAAACTTAGCAAAGGGGAGTAATTGAATCTCAAACCGCCTTTGATTGGTTAGTTTGGATCTTGAATCTCGAAACTCGAATCCCGTATTTCGAAACTCGAATCTCGAATGAGCCTTCTGGGCTTTCGTAACTGTGACCTGTTTTTTTAAATGAAGGTTATGGCATGCACGAAAGCCCAGAAGGCTCATTCGAGATTCGAAATACGAGATTCGAAATTCGAGATTCAAGATCCAAACTAACCAATCAAAAGGCGGTTTGAGATTCAATTAGATTTTTCTGTATCAGTCGAAAACGATATATTTAAAAACAGCTTACAGAGGCAAAAGAGTTACATTATTGATAACATATAGTGCATATTAGAATACAAAAATAGGAAAAAGGTGCATCGGCCCCAGATTTAAAAAGAAAAAAATGGAAGGGGGGGGGGGGGTAGGTCCACACCCCAAGTCCCTGTGATCAGGTCATTTGCCAGACCACCAGCTTATCGATGGCAGCTTACACTAGGACTTCACTTCCGGATAACAAACTTAATGTGTCATCTCCCGAGGGAGATGACAATAATTACTTACAAGCTTATCTTTTAAAAAGATTGGTGAGCTAGCGCTTTAGCATAATAAAATACAGAAGAAGATATCTGAACCATTTGTTAAATTTGCTGAATCGATTAATTATTAATAAGAAGGCAGATTGGTGCACTGGGGGTTGAGTTTGGGGGGGGGGTCACAATTCAGAATGGTGAATCTAGGAGTGTGCTTCACGTCGGCTATGGCATATTACTCCTAACTGTGCTTTAAGCGTTCTTTATTTTACTGTAATTTCAATTTCGAGGTGAAAAATAAAAGGTCAGTAGAACCAATAAGCACCTTCGGGCCTTTCCGGCAAGCTCGGAAAACATATCCGAGGTTGCCGCGGTTTTCCGAGCTTGCCGGAAAGATCCATGAAGGTAGATTAGAAAAGCTATGTATTCATTACAACTTTAGAAATAACAGTCTCGGTTTTATAAGACCCGAGTTACTGTTACATTTTGTTCATTTACGTGCAGGTTAGACAACAAAACACGAAACTTCAGATCATATGTATTTTCAGATGATAAACACTTAATTGACATGTCTTTCCGACATACTCTGAAAAAGATTTTTGTTGTTGTTGTTGTTGTTGTTGTTGTTGTTGTTTCCGAGCTAACCGGAATTATCCACTAAGGTGGTAAAACTGTAAGGAAAGTTAGATGTCTAGAATCTTGGCATTATATGGCCAATTTTTTTTTGTACTTTTATGTGTAGGTTAGACAATAAATTAAAAAAAAATTCAGAATCCGGATCTAGACTGGTATTTAGTCAGCCCGGTCTCTAACCTACGAAATGTATATCGCGCATCAAACAGGAAAGGCCAGTGTAAGTTCGCTTCATTTCTTTTTTTGTATGACAAAACGAAATTGTTATCATACAGTCTATCTACAGCAGTTTTCCCAGAATCCCCGACCGTGAAGTCGAGCATGCGTATTTCAGAAATATAGACTAACGTAGTTGCTAGCGCTCGAGAGCGCTAGCAATAAGGAAACCGCTCGGGTCTCGCAAGATACATAACCAATCAATACACAAGTTCCAATACATGATTTAATGGCCATAGAGGAAAAAGATATAAAAGTATTTAATATAAATGATAAAACAAAATTATTTTAACAAAACCCTCTATACACCTTTTTAGTGTACCCAGGGAATCTTGAAAGACATCGTAGTAGTGATAAAGAAAAATCGCGGACGTGCTTTTCCAATGGCGTATATATTCCATATGTTGCCTACACATCTTTTTTTTTGATGTAAAATAAATATTTATTTATACATGTATTTTGCTGAAAAATGGAGAAAGTTTTCGTAGTGAACAGTGTGAGCTCAAAAAAAAAAAAAAAAAAAAAAAAAAAAAGACTAATGATTCTCATACTCAATTATGAGTGTAATGGTAGAGTCCATTGTTTGCTACGTAAAAACCCAAAATACCTGTCCGATCAGAACGTATAATAGAAGGTACCCAATGGCACTACATGTATGTAATAAAGATACTGTGTAAGTCTCATTGAATTTTATTCAGTAGTAAAGGAAGTGTTGCGGATAAGAGATGGATACCCTCAATATTTTCACAGGTACTTGTGGACAGGACCCCCCCCCCCCAATATACCCCACAGGTCAAAAAATATTTTTATGTATTTTTTTCATAAAATATTCTTCTAGTACACATTTACAATGTATTCCATAAGAAAAATCCAAAAAATAACGCAGAATTAACGTTTTACTAAAAAATCATACCCGCGGTATTATAAAATAGAGAAGGTAAGTCACTTCCATTTGTTTACACTTGACCCCTCTTGGATATCAGGCCCGAAATATCATTTACCTAATACATGTCACCAAAATGAGTCATGATATCTTGTTTCGGTAGATATTTTTGTCTTTAATCGTGCCATTTAATTGCCCAGGCATTCCATAATAATCCGAGTATTCATCGTCAAACGTGAAAAATGCTACAAGATTTGGAAATGTCAAAGTAGAAATTACGGAAGTGCATGATGCAAAAAACGACACCTAGCGTGTAACTCTCGAGTTCCGAGTGTTATAGAACTAAGGGAAAAGTCAGAGGTCTACGAAAAAGTTCGGGAAAATTTTAATAAAGGAGTCGAAATTGATTCATTAGAATTAAATTCTGCTCAATATTTTGGAAATATTTTTTGACCTGTGGGGTATATTCGGGGGGGGGGGGGGGGGGGGGGGTCCTGTCCACAAGTACCTGTGAAATCACACACACACACACACACACAGAGAGAGGAGAATATTTTAATTATTATGAAGTTATTAATAATTATGCATATTTTTTAAAATTATTCTGACTATATTTGACAATGTGAATTATACTGAAAATATGGTTGATCGATGTTAATAACTAATTTTTCAGAAAAAAATCTCAATAATATATTGACACGTATTTGAGATGTCGTGCATTACATGAGATGATATCTTGAATATAACTCAAGGAAAGACCTGAAATTCCAATGAGAAGGTTAAACAGTAAAATTAAATACCTTGGTGTCCATTTCTATGGATACTCCAAAGCGTTTGCAAAATCAAACATGAAATTGGCAAATAGTGTTCATTCTAAAATAATGAGCAAATGCCAAGATAAGGAGATTAAATAAATTTAATCTCTAATATTAATAATGCTATAAATCTTTTCTTGATTGAAGGAATATGGCTTCGAGTATTCCATTCAGCATTGACACATCCCATCACTGCGAGTCTTTACAGAGGATAAATTTGTGGGTATGATCGTAGAAGTAGGACCACCACCTCCTCATGGAATTTGCCAGATGTTTAAAATCTTTGCAATATAACCGTAAAGGATTCAATTTGATGTCAATGTCATTGACGCCGGGAACGAACCAATTTGACCAACTTTCATTAAACCATCGGATTTGGTAAGCCGCAATTCGACCCTTCAAGTAGAATTGATCGACGTTTCGATACAGACCAGCCTTCCAACCACATTGCTTTGAATATTGTGCACTTCTAACCACTTCTCTACACTTTGGTTGTGCTGAAGTATCGTATCGAACTATGTCATTATAAGCACAGGGCAACAGAAAGAGACAGAAAGCTATGGTAAACTGCAAATACAGCATCGTGGTAACAACAAATACAGAGACAAGTTGTTATAAACCAGATTTTACCGACTCCATTTATATATATAATGCTCAGTGTCACACTAGCGTCACGTACTCATTATTTCATATCTGCAACAACAAAATCTTTATATGCAACATCCTGCGAATTTATAAAATAAAATTTCTCCACAAGAGAGTAATATTACAAATAAATTTCCAAAAAACTCATTATATATTGCGTAGTATATTTAACTGCGCAAACGAAATATCGGTGATTTTTTTTTTTTTTTAATTTTTATGAAAAATACATTTTTTATGCCTAGGTCACATTTAAGCCGATGGTCGGGCGACAATATTTTTCTCGTATCGTCGGCTGAAAAAATATGATCGACCGACACTAGTATTGGGCGACGCAGAGTAGTCACATTAATAATAATTAAGGTCTTCCGTCTTCAGCGGAAGACTTTCTTGTTATTCTTAGGTTTCTTTTCCACTATTTAAGGTCTTCCGTCTTCAGCGGAAGACCTTCTTGTTATTCTTAGGTTTCTTTTCCACAGTTTTTATTATTCTTTTTCTTACCGATTTTGTACACGCGAGTTCTCGGAAACGGCTTGCTCGATTTTCATGAAACTTTCAGATCTGTTAGAACATCAAAAAATCTAGACATATAATTTTTTGTTTTGATGACGTCACTTCCGGTTCCGAGATTTCTGCATTTTAATGAATTTTAGAGGGTCAGTTTGTCCGCGAGTTTTCTCAAAAAAGGCTTAAGACAGAAACTTGAGATTTTCAGCGATGACAGAACAATATATGTAGATGTGACAAACGTATTTCATTCTCGCCGGAATTGCTGCACGCCGACGCTCGCTTTGGCCCGAAAAAAGGCATATCGAGAATTTCAAAATTTCTAACACTTTTTCTACAATATCTTTTTACCTGTAAATATTTTGTTAGAACATATAGAACAAAAGTTGTGTAGAATGTCACAATCTTTTAAAGGATATCAACAATAAGGGGCTGGCCCCTAAAATTAGGGAGCTAGAGGGGCCAAAAGTGTTTTCCTGATATCTCAAAAAGTATTGAGAATTTGTATAGCATCATAGAAGCAAAGTTGTTCAAAATGACAAGTAGCAGCTAAGGAGATCATTAAAAGTCGTCAAAATGACATCACTTCCGGTCAAACCGGAAGTAATGGTAGATGGCTCATTCTTGCTCATATGACCGTAGATGTCTCTCGATCTCGATCTCATCTCCTTGAAATTTAGACGGAAGACTTATTTGTTGCTTTGCAACAAGCTCGTCTAGTTTTATTAAGGTCTTCCGTCTTCAGCGGAAGACCTTCTTGTTATTCTTAGGTTTCTTTTCCACAGTTTTTATTATTCTTTTTCTTACCGATTTTGTGCACGCGAGTTCTCGGAAACGGCTTGCTCGATTTTCATGAAACTTTCAGGTCTGATAGAACATCAAAAAATCTAGACATATGATTTTTTGTTTTGATGACGTCACTTCCGGTTCCGAGATTTCTGCATTTTAATGAATTTTAGAGGGTCAGTTTGTCCGCGAGTTTTCTCAAAAATGGCTTAAGAGAGAAACTTGTGGTTTTCAGCGATGATAGGACAATATATGTAGATGCGACAAACGTATTTCATTCTCACCGGAATTGCTGCACGCCGACGCTCGCTTTGGCCCGAAAAAAGGCATATCGAGAATTTCAAAATTTCTAACACTTTTTCTACAATATCTTTTTACCTGTAAATATTTTGTTAGAACATATAGAACAAAAGTTGTGTAGAATGTCACAATCTTTTAAAGGATATCAACAATAAGGGGCTGGCCCCTAAAATTAGGGAGCTAGAGGGGCAAAAAGTGTTCTCCTGATATCTCAAAAAGTATTGAGAATTTGTATAGCATCATAGAAGCAAAGTTGTTCAAAATGACAAGTAGCAGCTAAGGAGATCATCAAAAGTCGTCAAAATGACGTCACTTCCGGTCACACCGGAAGTAATGGTAAATGGCTCATTCTTGCTCGTATGACCGTAGATGTCTCCCGAACTCGATCTCATCTCCTTAAAATTTAGACGGAAGACTTATTTGTTGCTTTGCAACAAGCTCGTCTAGTTTATTTCTATTATTTATGCAGTTGACTAGCAAGAACTTTAATAGCACGCGGTCTAACAAAGGGGGAGCTCAGCGGCCCACTTTTTTTCATAAAAATAAATTTTAATTTATTTTTTCAAAACTAGTTTAGAATTCAAGATAAATATGTTAAGTTTTGTTATTTATATTTTAAAAGTTAATATGAGAAGAATTCACACCGTAGCTGATACATACTTAGATGTACCCTCAGATTCGTTATCATTAGGCTTATGGGAAATTATAAGAGGGTGGCATTTATAAATGGATGTTTAGAATATGAAGTGCATGAGGGACACTCACCTAAATTTGTTCAGTAATTAGATATACTCTGCACACTAATTTCTTGAAATATGATGAGTGTCGCGTGTGCACTTCATATCCAAAAATTGAAAATTGCATAACATTTGCATATCTAAAATAATAAACTAATAATACTACAAAACAATTGTAATACCGTCAGCATCGGTGTTCCAGGTAAAAGTTTTTGAAGCAGATTTTTTATTTTCAAGTATATCTATGCACTATATTAATCACAGACATCTGATCTCGCGTTATTCCTTGTCACCAGTAAGGTTTCAGATGCAGGATTTTAGCCAAAGAATGTCCAGGTAAATGTTTTAAAAGCAGGTTTAAGTTTTTGGAGCAGAGCATCTGTCAGCACCTGTTGACCAGACTTGCTTCATGATGCATCTACGGATGCACACTACTAGATTGCTTCAGATGCTGGATATGACGTACATTTCCTCAATGAGTGAGCAGGTTAAAGATTTTAAAGCGTGTCTCATTCTTATGTAACTATAAGCCCTATCGTGTCCAAACTTGCACTGATGATGCATCTAGGATTACACACTACCAGACATGGTTCAGATGCTGGATCCTTCTTACATTTTCCGACTGACTGAACAAAGAAATTTTAGAGCAAGTCCATTCCTTAACGTTATTTATCATGCATAGTTACAAGCAAGTCAAAAATACAAATATTTTTTACTTTCTTGTATAGAAATTCACGCTCCAACATGCTAGAGAAGTGCCCATATATTTCCGTGTGATTGACATATAGGGAATGTGGATTGTTTTAAGTCTGGATGTCTAGGCGCATATGTCTGCCTGATTAAGGATTAAACGCATATCTTTGGCGTTTACACGTGTATTTCGAACTGCGCTCTGGTCTAGCAAATCATTTATAATGAATTCTAAAACTCTCTTAATGAGAAGTGACTAGAGTTGGTGAAGCAACTTTGGAGAGTTGGGAAGCGATAGGAAATTAGTCCTGGCTGGGATTCTCTCAGTTATGCTGAAAACATAATGCAGGCAAATGCTTCTAAGTTTCATAATGAAAAGGACTCAATGTATTATAGATTTTTCCATCATTTGGCTATTCACACATTACGTATCATGATAAAATATTTTTTGGACTGTAATTAATATCATTCATGTTATCAAATACATTGCAATATACTGAAGCTGGTAGGTACTAGGTAAAAAAAAATATATTATCTGCCAGCCGCCAGATAAGTTTCTAGCACCTGCCATTGAAATATCTGGCGGCCGCCATAAAAAATTTAGTGGTTTGCCAATCAAGTTGTAGCACAGCACCCAATGATGTACCTTAATGCACTTGATTGACAGAGGTACACAGACCAGAGGCCTGTTCAACAGAGCGAACGTTCGCGATCGCTCGCGAACATTTCTATTGGACAGATAAGGAATTTTGGCGAGCGCTCGCGAACGTTCGCGATCGCTCGCGAACATTTCTATTGGACAGATAAGGAATTTTGGCGAGCGCTCGCGAACGTTCGCTCTGTTGAACAGGCCTCAGGTATTTTTGAAGGCGGTGCTTAAAATCTCTGCCTTTAACGTCATCTATAACTTCTGTTTGTAGTCAAATCTGGGAGTTTCATGCCTTATTAGCAAAGATCCAATCCACACTTTATACAAAAACTCACTTCATAAGGTCATCACCTCATAACTTTAAGTTTATGTTTTATTAGATTACATGTCTACACCGCAAGAAACTTACTTGTCGGCTTCTAGTTATTTATGTGGCGGCCGCCAAATAAGTTTCTGGTCGCTGCCAATTATTTATGTGGTGGCCGCAGGAAAACTACTTGGCAGATATATTTTTCTAGCGACCGCCGAATAATTATGTGGTGGCCGCCAGATAAAATATTTTTCTTACCTTGCACCTACAACGTACCGGCTTACGTAGCAATATGATTCTTTTGAATAAACTTTATATTTATGTATGTATATAAAGTTGCATTTATTTTTTAATCTTTTTACTTCAAAACATTTCATTTAATTTCAATTTTATGATATTTAAGGAATCACTGTCTAGTTAGTAGAGTATGCCAGGGCATCAACGATAGTTGGAAACGTGGGATAATTTGCATAACGGGCGAAGCCCGTTATGCATTAATTATCCCGCGTTTCCAACTATCGTTGATGTCACTGGCATACTCTACTAACTAGACAGTGATTCCTTATATTTCCATTTCATTGTGAAATAAAATTGTAAATTTAGATTTTAAAAATGTAGACTAAAAGATTTAAATTACACGAGGCCTCACATGTCAATTTCAATAGTCCACGCCCACTGACGTCAAACACAAAGGCAGCCGCACGAGATTTACATGCATATTACATTAGGCCTTCTTAGCTCCTGAACTTTCGCTTGGCGAAATTTACATTCCGATAGAATGATCAAGAAATCAACTCCCCTAACTTTCAAAGAGTTATCACAGAGAAAACAAATAGAAATGGAAATATTAAGGTATATTTTTATAAAATATGTAGTTGTATAACCTCATTGATGAAAATGAATTGCATATCCCTGTATATGACGTTTTTACGTTTACCTATCTCATGTCTACATATCTTTTCATTTGCATTTTGCAATTTCGTATGGGAAAATGTTAAATATTGATTGTAAAGTTTACGTAAAAACTGTCGATTAATTATGATGTTAAAACTTTCTATATATGTTTACGTTTTATAAGTTCAATTCATCCTCTTTTAAAGAAAAGTAACATTTAACACACCAGAAAAATGTTGCACCTTAAAAATTATTCGCATAAGACAAATACCATTTTCCGTAAAAAAAATTGTTGAAATTGGTTAATTTATATATTTATTCATATTTATCCTATTTCATTTACGATTTTGACGGTTTAAAAAATCCACTTTCCCCCTATAAAAATGTCTACTCCAAAAATATACAAAAGGGGGTATACTTACATTTTCAATTAGCAAGTGACCGGAAAATGCGTCACATAAATTATTTTCATATTTTTAGGAAGATAAGGAATTTTTTCTACAAATTAATCAAAATTTCATAAAATTTCGTGAGGGGCCGAAAAACGGCCTTATCGAAATCCCCCTTTAACAGTTGTAGAAAATATATAGGATTGCAGTACTTTTGATAAACTACGTAGGGTTTTAAAAATACTTTTGCAGTAAACTTATGATTTTAACTTAGCCGGATTTTAAATTTCATAAGTGAATTTACTGCAGCATCTAAATCTCCTTAGCAGAGTTGTCGTTCGTTCCTCAGGGCTCGCGTCAAGATTTTTGACTACGTAAAAAACAACATTTCAAGGATTATTTCAAATCAAACTAATAATTTTGGATCTATTTAATAAATATCTATCTTTAAGGACTGTCATGCTCAGACATTTAAAAAAAGCCTCTCGAATATATACACAATTTCAATTAGTTGTATGTATAAAGCAGATATATAAAATCACACAATTATGGATATCCTATTTGCCTCATACTATTTTAGTTTTTTTTTAACAATGTTTTGAGATAATCCATGTAAAACCAAGTCGAAGACGGGCTAAGACGCTTAATATGTTGATGACGTCGCCGTGTTGACGTTGACATTGACATGCCGAAAGAAAGTACACTGTATATGTAAACTAAACGATTAAAATTAAACGAGAGTTGTTCATAAAAATCGTGGACACTGACGTTTTTGTCAAACTGAATGGTCCAAGATGTCTTACTGTATACCAAATTATTTGTTATTTACGACTATATAGTGTGTATTATTTTAATTTTTATACATTATTAAATCATGGTCTACATGCTATGTACATGTGTATATCAAAAAATATCGTACATATTTGGCAGCGTGGTCATTATTAAGAAAATTATAGTATTTGTCTACAAACTTTATGGACATCCCTCGTACAATTTTCAATTTAATTAAAAACTGTTTACAAAATCGTAGAGAACAAGATTTATTGGGGACATTTAGAAGAAGATTTTTTCAAATCTACACATTTGTTTAAATTTACATTTAGGAACTTTAACTACATATCTTTTACTCAGATATTTTTTTTTCCTGTTATTATATGATAGGAATATTACATGTAGGTTTTAATTAATATTTTTGAACACACGGTTCACTTAACATACTTTTCCAAAAACATAAAGAATATATAATGACTGAAAATCGCTCACTGGTCTCAACTTTTAATTTCGTTATTTTAAGCTACACAATACTCTCAATTGATCAGCACCTAAGTCATAAAAAGCTTGATGCAAGAAAATATTTTATTGCCTCTGTGGATTTTAATACCCAAATATATGTTGTTGTTTTTTTTTGGGGGGGGGGGGGGTGCCATAAGAAGGTCACAATAGTCTCGTTCAAAGTCATCATTTCGCAAGTTCTGATGAAAATTATTTACATTTTTATAAAAATCTTCTCAAGAACCACTGGGCCGAGCTTTATTGCATAGCGTAGAATCAAGTTTGTTCAAATCATGACCCCCTAGAGTGGGGTGTGGCCAGAATAGGCAAAGTTTTACATAGGATTATACAGGAAAATATCTTTAAAAATTCTTTTGAAGAATCATGTAGCCAGAAGAGATGAAACTTGTTGAAAACTTCATTACAAGTGTAGATTCGTTTGTTCGATACATACCCCTGGGAGTAGGGTGGGGCCACAATGAAGAATCAAAGTTTTATATAAGAAGATATATAGAAACAAGATGTGTTTGTGAAACACTGATGCCCCCGTATGGCAACTTATAGCGAAGGTTAAACTTTCTCAAATGCAAATCAAATATGTTGGTACCCAAAGTAAAGTCTTGTCTTGAGGAATATACCTGTGAAATTTGAAAACCCTAGCAGCAACCATTGAATAGATATGTCCAAGGTTAAAGTTTTTCAAAAGTAAGTCAAACATCAAGGTCAAATGGTCAAAATTAATGGTGCCCAAGGAAAGACCTTTTCACAAGGAATAAACATGTGAAATATGAAAGCCGTAGCACCCATCGTTCAAAAGTTACGACCAAGGTTAAAGTTTTTCAAAAGTATGTTAAACTCCAACGTCAAGGTCAATGGATTACAATTGTTGGTATCCAAAGGAAGGTCTTGTCACAAGGAATAGACATATTAAATATGAAAGCCCTAGCACCAATTGTTCAAAAAATATTTCCAAGGTAAAAGTTTTTCAAAAGAAGGGCAAACTCCAACGTCAAGGTCAAAGGGTCAAAGTTGATGATTACATATGTGAAGTATGAAAGCCCTAGCACCTACCGTTCAAAAGTAATGGCTAAGTTTAAAGTTTTCCAAAAGTAGGCCAAACTCCAACGTCAAGGTCAAACTTGATGATATCCAAAGGAAGGTCTTGTCACAAGGATTACATATGTGAAGCATGAAAGCTCTATCACCAACCATTCAAAAGTTGTAACAAAGGTTATAGTTTTCCAAAATGAGGTCAAACTCCAAGGTCAAGGTCACAGGGTCAAAGTTGTTGGTATCCAAAGAAAGGTCTTGTCACAAAGATTACATATTTGAAGTATGAAAGCCCTAGCACCAACCGTTCAAAAGTTATGGCCAAGATTAAAGCTCGGTAAAATTTTGCAAAACTGGGTCAAACTCCAAGGTCAAGGTCAAAATGTCAAATATCATGGTACCCAAAGAAAGGTCTTATCACAAGGAATACACCTGTGAAATATGAAAGCCATAGCTCCAACCAATCAAAAGTTATGGGCAATGTTAAAGTTTTTGCAGACAAACAGACAGACAGACGGACGGACAGGGCAAAAACTATATACCCCCGAATTTTCGAAACGGGGGCATAAAAAAATTGATGAAAATCTTTTAAAGAACATCAGAGGCATGATTAGTCATATTGATATGGAAGTATTCTCAGGTTTATTTTCAAGTTTGTTCAAATCACGACCCCCTGGGGTAAGGAGGAGCCACAATATATGGGATCAAAGTTTTATCTAGGATCCCGTTTACAAAAGAAGTTACAACGAAGACCGAAATGTTATTATGCGAATAACTTTCTTTTTACATTAATTTGAAAATGGAGTTAATATCTTTTTACAAAGAGTTTTAAATTAAGATATTTTTTATGCAAGCAATTTTTACAATCAACTGACGGTTTTTGGTAAGTCGTTTACGCGATGTCTAAATTCTTTTGTATTTTTATTTTATTTTTTGAATTAAAGCAATATGAGCTGCAACTTTGATGTCAGAAATTTTTGTTGCAATTAACAATGTCAATGACAGAAAAAAGAACGTTTATATACTTCTGTTGTTCATATTTGCGATGGAAGAATTATTTATAAGCTTTGATTGAAGCAATATTACATTATTGTCGTCCTGTACAATATTGATTTCTTATATACCGGTAATACTATATACTTGATTGTACAGAATCCTTTATTCTGAAACAATTCAAATTGATACTTTATTTCTGTCTAATTGTAGAATGATCTTGATACACAGGCACTTGATTCGGTTATAATTTTTTTAACCCATAGTATAATAATAACACGGGAACTTGATTCGGTAATAAATTTTTTTACCCATAATAACACAGGCACATTCGATATTTCATTTTTTAACCAATATAATAATTATACTATGGGTTAAAAATTATTACCAAATCAAGTGCCTGTGATTCGAATAGAACTGATCAATCGCAACTTCTCGTGCCTTTCCGGCAAGCGGAAAAGAACGTGTTTTCCGAGCTTGCCGGAGAGGTCCGAGAAGACGCGATTGCATTATGATATTCTTGTAATCGGGATCGGTGTTCTCTCCTTCCAATAACAAGGTCGTTCCGACGTTGTTTTGACGGTGTGGTGGCTTTTTCCGCTCCAAAATGGCTGGGGGTGAGAATGTTGAAATATTATGAAATGAATATTACTATGAAAGACATTCTTCGTTATTTCAAGTTTCTTTTATTATCAGATGTTGAAAAAATATGCATTTTTTGGTAATTGCGAATTTCCTCTAAATGAAATTACATAAATCAAATTCAACAAGCAGATTTGTTTTTGTATTTTTATTTAATTTTTGTTGTTCGTTTCTGCTTCATTTTAAATTCAACATAATCATTGTGATTTCTATCTCAGTTTGTGTTTAATAACTTAATAAGGTACATTCATCAGTGATTTGATGTCGAAACTGCCTTGAAAGGTCATAGATTTCAAGGAGATAAATGTAGAGCAGCTGTTGACTATTATTGGTAAAAAAGAAAGTAACCTTTCCTCCAAAATTTGAATCTTCTAGCTATTTTCCACTTCCCTTAAGGTTTTAGTTCTCAATTTACAAAAGTATCTTACATGTTATGTGATAATATTTAGACCCAAATACTGTACAGTAGCCTTGTTGATGCTGAAATTTGGGTAAAAATACTGTACATTTCTCATCAAAAAACTGTGTAAAACATTGAAAAAAAAATCAACATGAAAGAATCATTTTTATTATTAAATTTTATATCAACAATGTACCACAGCGTGTAGTGTTTATAGCTATACAGTCGTTTGACCAGTTGCGAATAGGGAACCAATTAGGCGGTGCTATAAATATATGACGGCATCATTTCAAAATCTAATTTGTTTGTCAAAGTAGTTCAATGACTTGCAGAATTAAATGTAGTTTCATAAAAGTTCAGCCTTTCAGAAAAACTTTTAATTTTAGCAAGTTAACATGGGTACTCATTTTACTAGTTAAGAATAAGCTGACAAGTTCCGAATACCTTAGCGGTTCCCATGCAATTCGACCCTAAATTAAAAATATCCATCCCACACATTATCAATACGCAAGTTTCGAGATTATCTCCCTTGGTGCCCTTTTTCGTTACAGAGGGGAATTTTTGTTTCAGCATAAACCGGCAGGTGGGACAGTTGTTTATATTGGATACGTTACATCATCTATACCGGTCTATCATAACTGTCTATCGGGATGCTCTCATCAACTCGAAAATAATTGAATTTTAGTAATGGCATTAATTTGTTTTTCTACCCAAAAATTGGAAATAAAACTAAAATATCATTGGATAATAAATCAGACAAGGGAAGAGACATGGATCTCCTATACATGTGCATCTGATCTTTGCACGCCGACATTCTGAATGACACATCGACTTTTTCCCTTATAATAATTTCAAAAGGTCCATCATTTTTTTTAGAAAAGGTTTGTAATCAAGGAAGCGTCTTTTTCACAAAAAACTATGAGGGTTCTTTTGATTTCAAGTATCCTAATTAAAAGTAGATTTTGTAAAACATGTAAAGTATAGATCAACACAATCATCAAAACCATCACTGTTAGACATTATGTATTCATGTATAATCTTTCCATAACATTAAATACATTTTAAAAGCCCTAGCCATCGCGTATTTATTTATGCACGTTTGTGGACATTGATAACCTGTCCCACTTTCATGCTGATATGGATACTTTTTGCACCTCTATCTCGAAACTTGCGTATTGATATGCCTAGGAATAGTTAAAATAAATGCTTACCAGTAAGCAAGTGGTATTTCCAAAGGATAAAGAGAAATAACAGTCACATTTACAATGAAGAAATAACAGAAAACTAACATATTATATAGTGTTTATAATGGGTATTCGGAACTAGTAAATGACAACACGAAAATATTCAAATATTTTCCGGTAGTCTAACTATTTATTTTCAGCAAGCTTTTGGTATTTGTTAAAATACATATGAAACTTACTTTTGATAGTTGAAATGTTGTTTTATGTGAAAAAATTGATGTCTTTACAGACGTTTTTCTGCAGACAAATGCGCTGTGATGATTCAGATTTGTTGCATTGTAAAAGTATGTCACCTGTTTCAAGTATGATAGCGAACACAAACTGACGGCAAAAAATCAAAACTTCACATAATTCTAACACTCACAGATAAGCTTTCATACCTTATGTATGAATTTATGTTTACACTTTTGAATTTATTAATTATCAGGTCTTAAATTATTAATTATTCAGAACTGATCAAAATTCGGAACTGGTCAAACAACTGTACTTACTATTGGCATTTTTTGCAGCTTTAAAAATTTCATATTAAGAATTTTTTAAGAATTTTCGCTGTCTCCAGTATAAATATGACATGTTTAGTCACGATGCTAAAGCATCTCTCTGATATGTGTTAGAATGGACATTACTTATGGCCAAGCATGGCAAATATTTAAAATTATGGATTTAATTTTCAATTGTTGTCATCACATTAATGGAGTTGCTCTGATTCGTGTGCTTTTTACCAAAAAATTACAAGTTATAATGAAAAAGGCTCAAGGCTTGTTCAACATTTTTTCACAGATTATATTCATTACACTCTTTTTATTATGCATACCGTGGGAAAAATCATGAAAAACCCGAAATAATCCGTCTATATAAAAATACCCCACTATGCATAATAAGAAAGAAGGGTATACCACTACAATTTTTATATGTTGCACCCTCTGATTCTTCCTGGGTTCAAAAACACATTTTTATTTCATTTTGACTTGAAATGCAGGTTCACATTGTTTCTACATGTATATTTTTGTCATCAATTAATATGCCATTAAATGAAATCAGTGTCTTATAAGAACTCCACAGTTAATTATAAAACAAAGTCAGTGTGTTACCGGTAATTGTAAAATCCTTAGGTAAAAGCAACAGAAGTACATCAAGAATATATTACATTTTAGGATAACTCCAGAGAGATTTTTGACTTGACGTAATGAAAAAAAACTTTCAAAATTCTCACTTGGATGTTATTGTTATACTGAAGGAGCATTATGAGTTCAGACAGCTTCATCTCAAACAAAATCAATTAGTTGAATTGTTTGCATAAAGATTACTGAAGCCTTTCTGTTGAGTCTTTTTGTAATGTAAGAATAATCAGCAAATAAAAAATATTGTTAGAAAGATTAATTTCTGAATTTTTTAGCCCCTAGATAAATGAGGCACCAGAAAATTCTTCATGAAAAGAGGAACAGCTACAAATTATGTTGTACATATATAATTGTAGATTTGCAGAATTTCATGTGGTTCTAACCAACAAACAATCTTATCTTTGCAGCAGCGGCTAAGAAAGGAAGCCTTATGTACAAAATACAGAGGTTTTGTTATTACAAGTCATATTTTCCTTCCCTTGGTAAGTAAAAAATATTTTTAAAAAATGAAATTCAGTATTAATCTTACTGTATACATGTACTATAGCTATGAAATTAGAGACATGAATAAGGCCAAAAAAAACTAGTAAACTAATTGTTCAGAGAACAATTAGAGGTCTTTCCACCTTTTAAAGTGTTTCCGTGTCATTTGGGATGAAAAAAAATGAAGGAAAATGCAATAAATCAAAAAAAAAAAAAAAAAAAACCTCCTCCTTGCTTTGAAAGGCAGGTGCGCTAACCATTAGGCCATGCACTCCGATAACAATAGTATGTTAAAATGTTTAGGACTATAGAATAATTGCAAGCGTATTTTTAGAATCGGTAGGGGAAGAAAGAAGTTCCGTAAAAGGAAATAGTTCCTGAATTTGCAAGCAGTATATTAAATAATAAGGGACGGGCTGCGTAAGAAAACATTAACACTGTTCCCTAATGAAAATGTATTAATGGACTGTAGCCCGATTCATCGATATTGTGAGCATGCTGAATTTTTTGTAAATAGCTTTGTTGTAAGCTTAAAAGATCGGGTTCGGATTTTCACATTTCTGACTGAATATCCTGAAATAACTATGAAACATTTAAATAAGCATTTCTTTGGGTTAAATTAAATATGTGTATCACAAATTAAACTCCCGACATGCATTTTTAGAAGGGAAAGACGACGATGAAAGCGAGAATTGTTTTTAATCTACCGAAAATCGCTATTTCTGGAAACTGATTAATTCTAAATAAAAATCAAATAAATTCCAAATGTAAAAGAAAGAGAGAATGCTTGGTATTAAAATGTCGTATCATATCAGGAGAATCGAATGCTGCTAAAGACATCTGAAGAAATAGCCGATAAAAGGTTTAGATCATTTCTTCGTTCACCTGCACTTTAATTACAAACACAACAGAACTTGTAGTTTTTGCCGTGAAACTTCAAGACTTCTATAAACTTATAGGACTCACCGTAAAACTCTCCAGAAACTTTCTCTGAGGTCTATACTACAATTGTACCAAATATGGTGTCGATCCGAGGTCTGGTTTGAATTTGACAGAAATATTCTACGTTGTTGTTGATGTGATTTTTTTTTTTTTTAAGAAGGGGGGGGGGAGGTTAATTATTTATTTTATGCCTCTTTTAAACTAAGAATTGTAACTACTTCCACATCCTTAAGCCTGATTGTGACCTTGGGTCAAGGTCAAAGGTCAAGGTCATTACAAAAAAAAAAAGAAAAAAAGAGAAATCTTTACTTTTCTATGTTTTTACCTGATACTGGAGCTGAATGCATGTCCTTACTTTTCCATTTGACCCAAGGTCAAAGGTCAAAGTCATTTGGTAAATTGCCATAGTTTACACATATACAAGGAATTTCTAATGTTTTTTAAATGACCTTGACCTATATTTCAAGGTCAAAGGTCGAGCATGCCCACGCAGCTGATCCCATGTCTCTAGGATACACCGTTTTAAAAAAAAGTTCATTAAATGTAAGCAGCGTAAACTTTCAGGGGCTTTAACTCATACGAGGGACCAAAGAATGCTTTCGCAATGATAGAATGAAGAGAGTACTAAATGAGTCAAAGACACTGATGAAAGTTTGGAATCTCTACGGTTTACGGTTTCGGAGGAGTAGCGATAACAAGGTTTTGTTGCACAAGGGGTGACAACTTTTGAATGGGTCAAGCTCGGGGGACAAGAATGAAATCTTTGAAATAGTTTTAGAAGGACATATTATAGATGCAAAGATATTCAGTATATGTTGAAAGACAAAAGAGATATTAAAAAAGCTAATTTTCTCATATTTTGAATGACCTTGACCTTTGACCTCTATATAAATTTCAAGGTCAAAGGTCACACATGCCAATGCTATTGGTCCCATGTCTCTACGATTAATCGTTTAGAAAAAAATTAATTATTCGTAACCATCAAAAACTTTCAGGGGCAATAACTAATTAAAGGGGTTTATGCAACCTTTCGCACTGAATAGATTGAAGAGTCTACTAAATTAGTCAAAGACATTAGTGAAGGTTTCGTATCTCTACGGTTTAGGGTTCCGAAGGAGTAGCGATAACAAGCTTTTATTGCGAAAGGGGTAGTAACTCCTTGAGGGGTCAAAGTTCATATACGCAGGGTCAACTGTAAAAATCTTTTACGAAGTGCATTCTTATGGACCATAAATCTTTTCAATAACTTTTAAAACAAAAAAACCATTCGGCGGAAAAATAATAAAAATAATGATAACTAGGAGACTAATTGTTCAGAGAACAATTAGAGGCCTTTCCACCTTTCTAAGTGTTTCCGTGTCATTTGGGTTGAAGAAAAGGAGAGAAATGCAAATAATGCAAAAAAAAAAAAAAAAAAAAAAAAATGCTCCTCCAGCTAGGCTCGAACTCAAAACCCTTGGATTGAAAGGCAGGTGCGCTAACCATTCGGCCACGCATTCCGATAACATATGTAAGTTAATTGTTTAAGACTATAGAAGAAATGCAAGCGTATTTTTAGAATCGGAAGAAAGAAGTTCCGTAAAAGGAAATAGTTCCTGAACTTGCAAGCAGTATATAAAATAACAAGGGAAAACGTTAACACTGTTCCCTAATGAAAATGTATTAATGGACTGTAAGCCCGATTCATCCATATTGTGAGCATGCTGAATTTTTTGTAAATAGCTTCGTTGTAAGCTTAAAAGATCGGGTTCGGAATTGAACATTTCTGACTGAATATCCTGAAATAAATATGAAACATTTAAATAAGCATTTCTTTGGGTTAAATTAAATATGTGTAGCCCAAACTAAATTCCCAACATGCATTTCTAGAAGGGAAACACGACAATGAAAGCGAGAATTGTTTTTATTATACCGAAAATCGCTATTTCTGGAAACTGATTAATTCTAAATAAAAATCAAATAAATTCCAAATGTAAAAGAAAGAGAGAATGCTTGGTATTAAAATGTCGTATCATATCAGGAGAATTAAATGCTACTAACGACATCTGAAGAAATAGCCGATAAAAGGTTTAGATCATTTCTTCGTTCACCTGCACTTAAATTTCAAACACAACAGAACTTGTAGTTTTTGCTGTGAAACTTCATGACTTCTATAAACTTACAAGACTCACCGTAAAACTCTCCAGAAAGTTTCTCTGAGGTCTGTACTACATTTGTACCAAATTTGGTGTCGATCCGAGGTCTGGTTTGAATTCTAGAGTAATATTCTACATTGTTGTTGATGTGATTTTTTTTTTTTTTTTTTTTTTTTTTGAAGAAGGGGGGGGGGGGGGTTGAATTATTTATTTTATGCCTCTTTCAAACTAAGAATTGTAACTACTTCCACATCCTTAAGCCTTATTGTGACCTTTGAGTCAAGGTCAAAGGTCAAGGTCAAAGGTCAAGGTCATTCAAAAAAAAAAAGAAATCTTTACTTTCTGTATTTTTACCTGATACTGGAGCCGGATGCATGTCCTAACTTTTCCATTTGACCCAATGTCAAGGTCAAAGGTCAAGGTCAAAGTTCAAGGTCATTTGGCGAATTGCTATATTTTACACATATATAAGGGATTTCTTACGTTTTTTAAATGACCTTGACCTTTGACCTTGACCTATATTTCAAGGTCAAAGGTCAGATATGCCGATGCAGTTGGTCCCATGTCTCTAGGATACACCGTTTTAAACATAAGTTCATTAAATGTAAGTAGCGTAAACTTTCAGGGGCAGTAACTCATACAAGGGACCAAAGAATGCTTTCGCAATGATAGAATGAAGAGAGTACTAAATGAGTCAAAGACACTGATGAAGGTTTGGAATCTCTACGGTTTACGGTTTCAGAGGAGTAGCGATAACAAGGTTTTGTTGCAAAAGGGGTGACAACTTTTGAATGGGTCAAGCTCGGGGGACAAGAATGAAATCTTTGAAATAGTTCTAGAAGGACATATTATAGATGCAAAGATAATCAGTATATGTTGAAAGACAAAAGAGATATTAAAAAAGCTAATTTTCTCATGTTTTGAATGACCTTGACCTTTGACCTTCACAAAAATTTCAAGGTCAGAGGTCACAAAATCTAATGCAGTTGGTCCCATGTCTTTACGACTTATCGTTTAGAGAATTTTGTCATTATTCGTAAACATCAAAAACTCTCAGGGGCAGTAATTTATTAAAGGGCTCGACAAATCGTTTCGCAATGAAAAGATTGAAAAGTCCTCTCGAGTAGTCGAAAACATTGGTGAAGGTTCTGTATCTCTACGGTTTATGGTTTCGAAGGAGTAGCGATAACAGGCTATTCTTCCGAAAGGGGCAATAACTTCGTAAGAGGTCATGGGTCAAACACGGGGGGTCGTTTTTCGAAATAACTTTTAATGTCCAGTATCATGAACTATAAAGTTTTTCGATAAGTCTTACGGTTTCAAAAGTCCGGGAAGAAAAAGAAGAAGAATAATAATAACTAGTAAACTAATTGTTCTCGAACAATTAGAGGTCTTTCCACCTTCTTTAAATTTCATATATTTTTCACATTTTACTCTATAAAGTTAATTTTTATACCAAAAGAATCCATAAATGGCTTGAAAGATAGAAAAAATGAAAAATTTAACAAATTTGAAATGACCTTGACCTTTGACCTTGAACAAATTTTCAAGGTCAAAGGTCAAGGGTCACATTGCACTTGACCCCATGCTTCTATGCCTTTTAGTTTTGAAGTTATAAGGTTTAATAGTAAGCGCAAATACATTAAAGGGCAGTAACTCATATAAGGGGTCAATGGATACTTTCGCACTGAATAGATTGAAGTTGTGTCTAAAGACACTGAAGACATTAGTGAAGGTTTTGTGCCTCTACGGTTTACGGTTTCGGAGGAGTAGCGATAACAAGGTTTTCAGTAAAAGGGGCAATAACTTTTAAAGGGGTAAATCTTAGGGGACAAGTACGAAATCTTTGAAATAGTTTTAAGAGAACATATTAATGATGCAAAGTTATTTAGTATATGTTGAAAGATAAAAGAGATATAAAACAGCTTAATTTCTCATATTTTGAATGACCTTGACCTTTGACCTTTGCATATATTATATGGTCAAAGGTCAATGAATCTTATTCAGTTGGTCCCATGTCTCTACGACTTGTCGTTTTGAAAATTTTTAATTATTCGTAAACATCAAAAACTTTCAGGGGCAATAACTCATAAAAGGGGTTGACGAATACTTTCGCAATGAAAAGATTGAAGAGTCCCCTCAATTAGTTAAAGACATTTGTGAAGATTCCATACCTCTACGGTTTACGGTTTCAAAGGAGTAGCGATAACAAGCTATTCTTGCGAAAGGGGCAATAACTTTGTAAGAGGTCATAGGTCAAACATGGGGGGTCGTTTTTCGGAATAACTTTTGATATCCAGTATCATGAACTATAAAGTTTTTTGATAAGTCTTGCGGTTTCAAAAGTCCGGGAAGAAAAAGAAGAAGAATAATAATAATAACTAGATGCGATCTCGTTGCGAGCAACGAGTGGGTCTTCCGTCCGATTTTTGATAAGACGAGATACGAATTTGACTGAGATTTTCGTTCATAAATATATAAATAGTGAAAACGTACAATTTCCTTCTGTTATGTTTTTGATCATTATGGCACCTAAAAACGCCACATTTGATGAAGATTTTAAAATATTTATAGTAGCAGATCGTGAAGATGAACATTACTGTAAAAGGGTTATAGATGAAAGATTTTTGGCCCCTTCGAGCACCTAATTCGAGGGGTCAGCCCCTTTTTCTTGATATCACATGAAAGGTCTTGTAATTCTGAAGACTTTTTGTTCAACAACTGTTCAGAAGTTTCGTTTCGTTTTCGAGATATGTAGACTTGAAATATTTAGGGGCCGTCTCTTTAAGTCCTTATAGGGGCTGTTTAGGAAAAATTAAAGGGATGCACATTGTTGAGAACATCATTCTAAATAACATTTGTTAAATATTGCTTTTCAAAATATTTCCCCTATTCGAGATATAAAGAGTCCAAGATTTAGCATTCTGGTCCATTATGGCCCCTAATTACGTAATATTTGAAGAAAATTTAAGATATATAGTTGCAGATTGTGAAGATGAACATTTTTGCTTCAATAATTAATATCAAAATATTTAGCGTTAAAGAGTTATAGATGAAAGACTTTTGTCCCGTCTGAGCCCCTAATTTGAGGGGTCAGCCCCTTTTTCTTGATACCAAATGAAAGGTCTTGTAATTCTGAAGACTTTTTGTTCAACAAGTATTCAGAAGTTTTGTTTCGTTTTCGAGATATGTAGACTTGAAATATTTAGGGGCCGTCCCTTTAAGTCCTTATAGGGGCTGTTTAGGAAAAATTGAAGGGATGCACATTGTTGAGAACATCATTTTAAACAACTTTTGTTCAATAATGCTTTTCAAAATGTTTCCCCTTTTGGAGATATAAATCGTCAAAGATTAAGCATTCTGGCCCCTTATGGCCCCTAATTACGTAATATTTGATGAAATTTTAAAATATATAGTTGCAGATTGTGAAGATGAACATTTTTGCTTCAATAATTAATATCAAATTATTTAACGTTAAAGAGTTATAGATTAAAGACTTTTGGCCCCTCTGAGCCCCTAATTTGAGGGGTCAGCCCCTTTTTCTTGATATCACATGAAAGGTCTTGTAATTCTGAAGACTTTTTGTTCAACAACTGTTCAGAAGTTTCGTTTCGTTTTCGAGATATGTAGACTTGAAATATTTAGGGGCCGTCCCTTTAAGTCCTTAAAAGGGTTGTTTAGGAAAAATTGAAGGGATGCACATTGTTGAGAACATCATTTTAAACAACTTTTGTTCAATAATGCTTTTCAAAATGTTTCCCCTTTTGGAGATATAAATCGTCAAAGATTAAACATTCTGGCCCCTTATGGCCCCTAATTACGTAATATTTGATGAAATTTTAAAATATATAGTTGCAGATTGTGAAGATGAACATTTTTGCTTCAATAATTAATATCAAATTATTTAACGTTAAAGAGTTATAGATTAAAGACTTTTGGCCCCTCTGAGCCCCTAATTTGAGGGGTCAGCCCCTTTTTCTTGATATCACATGAAAGGTCTTGTAATTCTGAAGACTTTTTGTTCAACAACTGTTGAGAAGTTTCGTTTCGTTTTCAAGATATGTAGCCTTGAAACTTTTAGGGGCCGTCCCTTTAAGTCCTTATAGGGGTTGTTTAGGAAAAATTGAAGGGATGCACATTGTTGAGAACATCATTTTAAACAACTTTTGTTCAATAATGCTTTTCAAAATGTTTCCCCTTTTGGAGATATAAATTGTCAAAGATTAAACATTCTGGCCCCTTATGGCCCCTAATTACGTAATATTTGATAAAAATTTTAAAATATATGGTTGCAGATTGTAAATATGAACATTTTTGCTTCAATAATGTATACAAAAATATTGCTTGTTTAAGAGTTATAGATTAAAGACTTTTGGCCCCTCTCGGCCCCTCATATGATGAGTCAGCCCTTTTTTCTTGATATCATATTAATGATCTTGTCATTTTGCACAAATATTGTTCAGTATGTTTTAACAAAATAATTATACTTATAAAGATATGATACAAAATGTCTCAAAAATTCAATCATGATTCGTGTCCTAAATTTCGACCCCTACCGAGCTTCCATACTAGGCACTTCCGGAAAATATCCAAACCCAGGTGCAAAATGGCAACATGTCCTCTATCATCACTGAAAATTTCAGCACTCTAGCTTAAGCCGTTTTTGAGTTCCATCGCAGACAAGGAGGTCATCTGAAATTTAATAAAAGGGCGATAACTCTCGACCGGAAGTAAATATCCCTTAATGGACTTGCCGGAATTAACTTCAGATGTCAACGCATCTACCTTGAAAATTTGAATAAAATCGAACGAGCCATCTCCGAGAAATCCTCTGCACAAATTTTGTAAGGAGAAAAAAGAATAATAATAATAATAATAATAATAATAATAAAGGTAAAAAAGAAACCTAAGAATAATAGAAGGGTCTTCCGCTGAAGACGGAAGACCCTAATAAACATAAGCATTTCAAGAGGTCTTTCCACAGAAAGGTGGAAAGACCTAATAATAAACATAAGCATTTCAAGAGGTCTTTCCACAGAAAGGTGGAAAGACCTAATAATAATAAACAGAACAATTTCAATAGGTCTTTCCACAGAAAGGTGGAAAGACCTAATAATAGTCTTGTTTCCTGCTACCAGCATGAAAAAATAGGGTAGGTAGGTAGGAAAATTATTTTATTTTTTAATTCTATTTTTTTCCAACGTCATTTTTTGGATATGAACTAATACAAGATCAAATTAAACATGTAGTAGGTCAATATTGTCTTTTAAAATTAAATTTGATGTCTTTTGATGCACAACTCCAGGGATAGACATTAACTTCAAGATTGACTAATTTGACTTGCCCTTCGGGCAAGTGATTTTAAATTTTGACTTGTCCGAATGCAAAACTTGGTTGTCCAAAATAAGGAAAGAACTTAAGAAGAAAACTATTTATTACTGTAAATGTAAGAAAAAATGTGACCAAATACACTACTGTCAATTTGGCAAACTGAGCTACCTGAAAAAAATTTGGTGTGGCATTTGTACATAAACGTATACTACTGTCCTGGTAAATTTGACCTGTTAACACACACTACCATGTACTAATAACCCTCTGTTTTCTTTTAATAGAATTCATATTTATAAAAATTATTTTTGGTAGGATCCTTTTGTGAATCATAATTCTCAGAGATAACTGTGAAGCAGCGCTAAAAGAATATAGTTGCTATTTAACCTACATTTTTTATCTTGATCACGATACACTGTTCTTATATTCTGTGAGTGGATAAATAATCTAATTTCCTAATAAGAAGTTAACAAAGTTGTTAGACATAGAGCGTATTTACCACGAAAGAAAACAGAATAATGAACCCGATTTTTAAATGAAAGGTATAATCAAGAAATGCTACTGAGGAATTCTGAATGCAAAAACAATGTCAGTCAGGTACCTGGCGGAAATCAAGTGTTCAATTTATTGTTTTATTTATAACTTAATGTAAACTTAATAAATATGTACATTTCTATGAGAAAAATTTACTTGCCCGATCTGACAAGTACATGTACCTCGACAGTTTCACTTGCCCAAACCGAGAATTTACTTGTCCCGGGCAATCGGACAACCGTTAATGTCGATCCCTGAACTCAAGTGGTATTTTATGAAAGTCCTTATTTAAAACAGAATTTCATGAAAGGTTTGTTTTGTGTTAACACGGAACCATTTACAGTGACAGAACAATGAAGTTCTGGAAATCCCCGATTTTTTTCTTCCAAAACCTAAAAAAAAAACTTTAGGGTCAGGCGCAAAAAAATAGGGTCGGTCGGGTAGCAGGAAACAAGACTATTATTTTTTTTTGGCCTAATGGAGATCCCCACCGCTGTCATCAGTCAGAGATGAGCCTGAAATCTGTCATTCTGAAAATTATGATTACGTCATAAACTTACGTATTTCTCATCATTATTAAAAAATTCTACCACAGCTATTGACGAGATCAAAGAAATGACGCAGACATTATTCTCCAATAAATCACGAACGTCATCAAAAAATTATCAGATCAGAAACGCATGTCAAAACTGTACAGTTGAAATAAATATTTCACTGTAGAATCTAATGCTTATTTACAGACCATATCAATATGTTGTCTTACGCAGTCTAAATAGTAGTGTGTATTGCCTGAAACAGCTGATAAATATCCTTTTTTAGCCAAGGCAGGCTGTTCCAGGGACCTTCCCACAACATTTACACTCTGTGATTTTACAGATAAAGCAATGAAATAGACTACTGCTTTTGTTTTTTTACATTGATTTCATAAAAATTAATCAATATATGTTACAAACAAATTTATAAATAATTAAAGGATATTTTTAATCCAACAAAAGCTGAAATCCTCTGCTCTTTATGCAATCAATACACAAGTAAACAAACAAATTGACTCTGGTGTTAAATGGAACAGTGACATGGTGACCTTATTCGTTTCACTAGAAAGGAAATGATCCACCGTATTTTAGAGCTGTTAGTAGAATAGAAATAAAGTCCTTGTTGTCATGAATGATGCAGGATAACTTTCTCAGTCTCAAAATGTTGTCTGAAATACCAGGTATAAAAGCCTCAGCTTTTATATCTCAGACAACATTTCTCGACCTCGGAGGTTATCCTGCAACATTCCCGATAACGGGGACTTTATTTCTTAAATGAATAACATCAATACATTGATATAAAATAATATTAAATTATGCAAATAAAGAAGTCGATGATCAAAAGTTGGCAAAATCTCAAAGATGTGTCTGACCACAGGTCACCTTTTGTGTTTCTTTAGATTCCTCATTTGTATTGAAAAAAAAACTTTATTTAAGGAATAACTGTCTAGTTTTTTGGTTTTATGATGTGATCAATCAATTTGCTCGCCTGATAATTTGCATAAACTCCGAAGGCGTTATGCGTAAAATTATCACGTGAGCATATTGATTGATCATTATCATAAAACCAAAAAACCAGACAGTTAATTCTTATATTTACATTTTTACCCGATCCTTGATTCAATAAAAAAATTCAATAATAAGAAATCTCAGCATCCCAGCCAAGTGTATTACTAAGCAACGCAGCAAAAAAAGCATGCAGTTCTGTCACGTGCTGAGCAAATGGCTTTATGGGGATATAAAGCCATTACCTTATTTGTAGTTTTTTCTCAGAGAAAGACGTTGGAAAATGTAAATATATGAAAATATAACATTCTGAATAATTTGTTGACATAAATAAAAAGATTTTACTTCAATAATATCCTTGATAATTTTAAAGATTTTTAAATGATTTAAACAGCGAGATTTGGGGAAAAAGTAAACAATAGTGATAACAAGATTTCAAACATTTTGAAATCTCTGTTGTTTATGTCTCTGATGAAATGCTGGTGAACTACAGTATTTCGAATCTCAATATCTCGAAGTTACAAAGTTCAAGATATTGAGGTTTGACTGTATATCTGACTTACGTGGTGTTTAAAATGAATTATTTGTTATGGTAAAGAATGAATTGAATAAAATTACCTGTATGTTCATATGCTATTTTAAGAAGATAATCTTCCATATATTTGAAAAGGTTTATGGAGAGATGACATGAGAAGAGAGAGTGCCGTCCTAAGAGAAGCATTGACAAGGCTTCCCAGGGCTGATTTAGAGGCCAGGAATTTTAGGATTGCCAGAGCTGTTGTGTTAAATAATGCTAAAATGACGTTACCAAGAGATCAGTGGACAGAATTAGATGATGTAAGTTTCCTATACATGTATGTCTTTTTCTTTCATTTACTGATAAATGTAACTTTTGGTGGCCATGTATAGAAAATTATCACAAAGGTTTGCAATGTAGGTGTGCTAAGATGGCACGGTAATAGCCTGTTCTGGTCAGGCCCGTAGGAAGCAATTTCAATTTATTCTTTATCAGATGTTGCATAAGATTTTACCTTTTGGTGTCACCTGAGAACAAAAGCCATAGCCAAAGATCACAAGGTTATTGTAATGACAATTACACATTAAGATGATTCTGTATCTTTAATATGTGTAACTCTTAACCTAAAAAGTATTTTTTAGCTGTGTAGGTGAACAAAAGTTAGAGAATGCTAAAGACAGCTATACATATTCTGTACCAAATCAAAGAAATCCCGATTGTTAGTCACCTGAGTCACTCGGTGACCTATTGCAATCCGTTTTTGTCATTTGTCGTGCGTTGTGTGATTTCATCGTCCATTAACATTTGAACATTTTCAGCTTCTTCTCTTGAGCTGCTGAACCAATTCCAGTCATTTTTGGCATATATCATATATGAGTGAAGGAGAACAACAATTATGAATTTCATGGTTCCTGTCCCTTGGGCCTGGGGGAAGGGGCTAAAACCATTAAAATCAAAATCTTTAAAATCTTTACTCCTGGACATCAAGCAGTTGAACTGTTGGCTTGATTGTAATAAGCATTGAGCCCCCTACCAAAATTGTGAAATTCATGGCCCTGGGGTCAGGGGTTCTGGAGTTAGGATGGGGCTCTTAGATCATATAGTGAAAATGCATAAATTCTTTAAAAACCATCTCCTCTCCATCTGTTTATTAAGCAATGATGAGCAAGGGTGCTTCTTCCAAAATTGTGAAATTTGTGGCCCCAGGGTTAGGGTTTCTGGTGTAGGGAGAGGGGCTGTATTTGATTATATAGTGAAAATGCATTAATTCTTTGAAAATCTTCTTCTCTGCTCCTGTTTATTAAGCAAATTAATGTAGGGCATGGTTATGATGAGGAAGGGTGCCTCTTCTAAAATAGTGAATTTTATAGCCTGTGGGTCAAGGGTTCTAGTGTCTGTGTGGTGCTCTATTGATTATACACTGAAAATGCATTAATTCTTTGAATATCTTCTTTTCTGCTTACCTTTTTAGCTCACCTGAGCTGAAAGCTCAAGTGAGCTTTTCTGATCACATTTTGTCTGTAGTCCATCTATCCGTCTGTCTGTAAACTTTTCACATTTTCAACTTCTTCTCCAGAACCACTGGGCCAATTTCAACCAAACTTGCCACAAAGCATCCTTGGGTGAAGGGGATTCAAGTTTGTTCAAATGAAGGGCCACGCCCTCTTTCAAGGGGAGATAATTAAGAATAAGTGAAAAATGAATAGCATCTTTAAAAAATCTTCTTCTCAAGAACCACAGGGCCAGGAAAGATGAAACTCATATGGAAGCATCCCCAGGTAGTGTAGATTCAAATTTGTTCAAATCATGACCCCCGGGGGTAGGGCGGGGTCACAATGGAGGATCAAAGTTTTACATAGAAATATATAGGAAAAATCTTTAAAAATCTTCTTCTCAAGAACAGTAAAGCCATGAAGAGTCATATTTATATGGATGGATCCTCAGGATGTGTAGATTCAAGTTTGTTCAAATCATGACCCCCGGGGGTAGGGCGGGGCCACAATGGAGGATCAAAGTTTTACATAGAAATATATAGGAAAAATCTTTAAAAATCTTCTTTTCAAGAACAGCAAAGCCATGAAGAGCCATATTTATATGGAAGCATCCTCAGGAAGTGTAGATTCAATTTTGTTCAAATCATGACCCCCGGGGGTAGGGCGGGGTCACAATGGAGGATTAAAGTTTTACATAGAAATATATAGGAAAAATCTTTAAAAATCTTCTTCTCAAGAACAGTAAAGCCATGAAGAGTCATATTTATATGGAAGCATCCTCAGGATGTGTAGATTCAATTTTGTTCAAATCATGGCTCCCGGGGGTAGGGCGGGGCCACAATGGAGGATCAAAGTTTTACATAGAAATATATAGGAAAAATCTTCCTCTCAAGAACAGCAAAGCCATGATGAGTCAAATTTATATGGAAGCATCCTCAGGTAGTGTAGATTCAATTTTGTTCAAATGATGACCCCCGGGGGTAGGGTGGGGCCCAATGGGGGATCGAAAGTTTTACATAAGAACATATAGAAAAAAAAATTTCTTCTCAAGAACAGAAAAGCTATGTTAGTCTTATTGATATGGAAGCATCCTCAGGTAATGTAGATTCAAGTTTGTTCAAATGATGACCCCTGAGATAGGGAGGAGCTACAATGGGGGATCAAATTTTTACAAAGGAATAAATGGGAAAATTCTTTTAAAATCTTCTCAAGTACAACAAATTCATTTGTTATATTGACATGAAAGCATCATCAGGTAGTTTAAAATTCAAGCCCCCCCCCCCCCCCCCCCCCACCGTTCATTACTGAACTGGTTTGTGCCTTAGTCTAGCCAGTGTGCTCAGGTGAGCAATGTGGCCCATGGGCCTCTTGTTAATAGATAATTTAAGTGCATGGTTATAATGAGCTGAGGCCTTCTTCCAAAACTATGAATTTCATTGCCCCTGCTTCAGGGATGTGGTGTTGGGGCTCTATTGATTATGCATTATTTCATCTAAAATCTTTCTTATTCCTGGGTATTAAGCAAACAAGCTAAATGTATAGTTATGATGAAAATTACCAATTTTATGGCCCCTGGGTCAGGGGTTCTGATTTTAGGGTGTTTTTTTTTAGCTCTACTGGTCAGAGACCAGAAGAGCTTAAGCGATAGTAAGGTGTCCGTCGTCCGTCTGTCTGTCTGTCTGTCCGTCTGTCTGTAAACAATTTTTCAAAACGCTACTCCTCCTACAGTTTTGGTCCGATTTCAATATAACTTGGCACACAAGTAGACTACACTAAGATACATAATTTAGTGCATCGGTTTTTGATTTTGATGGACGGTGTTGCCATGGTTACTAAAAATAGAAATTTCTGTGAAATTCCTTTAAAACGCTACTCCTCCTACAGTTTTGGTCCGATTTCAGTATAACTTGGCACACAAGTAGACTACACTAAGATACATAATTTAGTGCATCGGTTTTTGATTTCGATGGACGGTGATGCCATGGTTACTAAAAATAGAAATTTCTGTGAAATTCCTTTAAAACACTACTCCTCCTACAGTTTTAGTCTGCTTTTAATATAATTAGGCATACAAGAAGACTATACTAAGATACATAATTTATTGCATTGGTTTTTGAATTCGATGAACAGTGTTGCCATGGTTACTTAAAATAGAAATTTTTGTGAAATTCCCATTAAACGTTACTCCTCCTACAATTTTGGTCTGATTTCAATCTAATTTGGCACACAGTTAGAATGCACTACGATACATAATATGTATTTCTGTTTCTTTTTATTTGGGTGAATGGTGTTGTCATGGTTACTAAAAATAGAAATTTCCCTGAAATACTTTCAAAACGCTACTCCTCCTACAGTTTTCATTTGATTTCAATATAACTCGGCACAGAAGTAGACTACATTAAGATACATAATTCTATTTATTGTTGCATGTTGCAATGTTTCAAATCCAAGTGCTACTTTTCTTTTGTTATACAAACAGACCAGTAGAGCTACAGTCTCATCAGAGACTTCTGGTTTTATTATATTGTGAAAATGCATAAATTCTTTGAAAAACTTATCTGCTCCTCGGTATTAAGCTGTTAAACGAAGTGCATCCATGTAGTTATAATGAGCAACCATTTATCTTCCAAAATTATGAAACTTGTGGTTCTAGAGTCAGGGGTTTTTGTATTGGGGGGATTCTTTTGATTTTATAGTGAAAAGACATTACTATACAAATAGAAATTTTAGCGAGGATTCAATTTTGGCATTTTTAGCGAGGGTATTGAGATCGCTAAAATTGAATACCGCTAACAATTCATTCTGCATTTGGGGAAACTGTTGTCTTTTTAGGCATCATTAAAATGCTAAAATTAGTTCTAGCTAAAATTCAATAAAAAATTTTTAGGTAAAGTGCTAAATTTGCTTCTCACTAAAAATTCCACTTATGCGGTATTTCTTTGAAAATCTTTTGCTCTGCTGCTAGGTATTTAGCAAAGTCGCTGTGAGCAAGGTGCATCTTCCAAAACTATGAATTTCATGGTTCCTCGGTCACTCAGGAGTACTGATGTGTGTGTGTGTGGGGGGGGGGGGGGGGGTCTTGAGAATATTGTGAAAATGCATTATTTCTTTTAAAATCTCTTCTCAGCTTCTGGGTATTAAGCAATCAAACTAAGTGCATGGCTATGATGAACAAGGGTGCCTTTTTCAATGTTGTGAATATCATGGCCAAAAGGTCAGGGGCTCTAGTGTTAGGGTGGGACTTTATTGACTATATAGTGAAATGCATAAATTCCTTGAAAATTTTCTCTGCGCCTGGATATTTAGTAGATAAACTAAGTGCATGAGAAAGGCTGCCTCCTCCAAAATTGTCTATGTCATGGCCCCTTGGTCAAGGGTTCTGGTGTTCAGACAGGGCTCTATTGATTATATAGTGAAAATGCATTATTTCTTTCAAAATCATCTTCTCAGATCCTGGATATTAAGCAAAATTAATACAAAATTAAATGCATAGTCATGAGGGGCAAGGATGCCTCTTTCAGAATTTGAAATTTGTAGCCCTAGAGTCATCAGGGGTAAAGTGAACCACTTGGTCAAGTGTGTTCGTGCTGGACAGGGCTCTATTAATTTGTATTGTAGAAGTTATTCCCCTTTGCAAATCACCTATGATAATTAATCACTGTAAATAATGTAATTGAAAGGTCAATTTAATAAGAGATTTATACAAGAATTTTTATAATATATAATACAAAAAGTACTTTTATAGTTCTTAATGGTCAAAAAGAATTGTTAATTATAAATAAATAAAAATGAGACAAAATTACCTTATCTTTGTACATTAAATGTTCTTCATAGACCAAGAGAAGCCAATGTGAGAAGGAATAAGATGGGTTTACCACTAGTGCTTAAGCACTGTTGTTTTGCTTTCCCCACTTTTGCAAAAGCAAGGGGACATAAAATATCATTCATGAGTCAGGTTGTTCATCTGTCAGTCTGTCAAAAAAATTAACTTGGTCATATCTTTTGAATGAGAAAAGCTAAGCCTTGTATATCTCATACACACATTACCTGTGACAGGACCTTTCCAAATATACTCTGATTTTTGACCCCATGAACTTAACCTTGAAGTTTGACCTGATTTTCAAAAATTTCAACACAACTTATCTTGTTCATAACTTTTGAGTGATGAGAAAGATAGCTTTCATATTTCACCTGTACAATACCTGTTACAAGACCTTTCCAAATATACATTGATTTTTGACTCTGTGACCTTGACCCTGAAGTTTGACCTAATTTAAAAAAAATTTAAAATGGTTTATTACTTTTCAGTAAGAAAAGATAGGGCATTCATATTTGATCTGTGCATTAACTGTGAAAAGACATTTCCAAACATGTTATGGTATTTGACCCCTTGACCTTGACATGAAGTTTGACCTAATTTGACCCCTTGACCTTGACATGAAGTTTGACCTAATATTTTAACATGGTGATAGCTAGTTTCGAATTAGAGGAGAAAGGGCATTCATATTTGACAAGTGCATTACCTGTGACAAGACATTTCCGAAGATGCTGATATTTGACTCAGTGACCTTGACCTCTAAGTTTGACTTTATTTTCAAAAGTTTTATCATTGCTGATATTTTTTGATTGAGAGAAGATGGGCCATCCATAATTGACATGTGCATTACCTGTGACAAGATGTTTCCAAACTGTTACTATGATTTTAACCCCATGACCTTGATCTTAAAGTTTGACCTAATTTTCAAATATTTTAATATTACTGCTAATCTTTTGAATGAGAAAAGATACTGAATTTATATTTGACATGTGCATTACAATATGCCATAAATGACATACGTAATTGCTTCCCAACCACTAAGACACTGAAAGCCGGGGATCACAATTTTTTGATTTGCTTGTTTAGTTTATAAGATAATGGTGACAAATGGGGGCAGGTACAGGCAAGTAATTAAGGACATTGGCAAGGTTCCTGGTTATTGTATAGAATTTTTCAAGAACTTTTGAGTAGGTTTAAATGTACTAAACAGGCTATATTCTGGATCGTTTTACCTACCAATCCATCATTCTTTTTTAGATTTTGTCAAATTAGTGTTTTCACAATTCTTAATGCATTTCCTATGTAAAATGTCAATAAAAGGGACCTACTTAATTTTTCACCATAATATTTCTTCAAAACCCATTTATTTCATACAGCTTTTGTATTATATACATTATTGTATCTTCATTTCCTATGACTTCTAGATATTTTGGCTAAAAATGTATATTTAGAAACAAGACATGGATATACCGGCACCGATCATTATTTTTGAGTTGCGTCCCTTAACAGCTAAAATTGGTCAAGAGACTGGTTGATTGTTTTATCATGTAATTGACTGAATTGAAACACATTGTCATAAAAATATTGTCATGGATTTATTTTTAACTTTTATTCGTAGTTACTAAATGCCGATTCCTTCACATGACCTAAGAACTGTTCTCAGTCGGCATGGTCGACCTACCTTTCAGCATATGTCACATCTTTGCCCTTTCCAGCAAACTGAGCATAACTATGGTAAATAATGACCTGTTGGCTCTTTGTCCCTGAATACAATGTACAACAAAGCCATTACAGCTTTTCTTTCTTGCTGTATAGATGATTCTACCCGTTGAAAGAGGTACACGTGCTTATGTTCACCTCTGTAACATACGCTTTATTGGTTTTCACCGCTTAGAGAATTCTACACGGGAGATCAGTCTCAATCACTATTTTATAAGCGAAAAAACCCATGTATTAAACCTTTTTTCTCCGGAAAACCCTGACTTGCCAATGTCCTTAAATCTAGTTTAAGATTTATTAAGGAGTACAAGACTAATTATTTTGCTTTTAGGCAACATAGCTTTTTCTATCAGTCTGATTTATGTTATACTTCTATAGATCCTTTACAGTAAAGGTGACTGTTAAGGCCCTTGGGCTTTCAATAAATACCCTTTTATTAAACAAAAAATTTGTTTCAACTTATAGTAGATTGCATAATTCAGTAGATATTTTTATAAATCATCTCCTGATTTTAATGTCACTTGCTCAGAGTTCAACACCAAAAGTTAGACAAAAGTACCCTGTTGGGTGCTGCATGACTTCTTCAATTTTCTAGTTATACACTCGTTTGAATAAGATATCCTTTACAATAAAAAATATATATATATATATATATATCGGTTTTTATGTTGTTTTGTACTTTGTCTTGTAGGATAGACTTTACCTTGACCCAATTATAAAGAAAATTGAGAAAGAAATCAAGGAAAAAGAGGATTATGCCAAGTCTAGATGATGTCCATGTGGGATGAACATTGTGAAAATTACATTCAGTGATACTGGTACATTTATATTAAAACATTTGTACTGAATAAAAGAGATCCGTAAATGATTGTTGTTTTGATTCATGATACATTTTAATTCTAACCCTCTTGCTTTACTGATATACCATGTTCACCTCAGTAAAGATCAAGTGTTTTTACAGATCTGTATGTATGGATTTCTTTAGACTGACATATAATGTTGTGAGGGATTGTCCGAACATCCTTAATTATGTGGGAAAATTAGTATATAGGGGCTTCATTATGCATGTAGGTACATGTAGCTACGGTACGGGATGTTTCGCCCCCTGTTGACGATTCACACCGAGACCATTCGCCCTGAAGACCTTTTTCGCTGAGACGTTTCGCGCTGCATAATAATCTAATATAATATTATCGATGTTTATATCTATTTACATATAAAGTTTATTTTGACTTTATTTTGGGAAAAAAACGAAATAAAAAAAATATTACAGCTTATTTTTTGCTTACAGATTATTTCAAGTTCATTAATAAAAAAAATACCCACATGCTGATTTAATAATGTTTATTCTGCAATCATAACTGACTAATTAAGTCTCCTAAGGTGTTAAAACTAAAATGGAGACTCTCCATTAAAGATGATGTTTAAAATTTGAGACGGTATTAAGTATGAATCGGTATTACAAAATCAACTAGGGATATTAGGCCTAAATAAAAATACAATATATAAATCTTCTTCTGTTCATCTTTATAGTCACCGTACTATTAACTGATTAACATTTTCGTCTATTTTCATAATTTCGATTGAAGAGGAATAGAAAAAAGGAAAGAACGATTTGAATAGTGTGTTCGTGTAGACTTTGTGTAAATTATATTTATGTTGCCCTCCGCCCCCGAAAAAATGGAAATATGTTATTAAGGGTCTGAATATATGTTTCATAAACATATTAATTTCTAAGTTGTTTATAGAAAGTACTTTTTTAATTCGAAAAAACATCCAACTGCTGTTTTTAATAATGAGAAAAAGTGCGTAACAAATGTGTATGGATCGGTTGTTTGATTTAGTTAATTTGAATAAAATGTAAGTGCACATGTCACTATAAAATATCGTTTGCTCAAAACAGACGTATCTCAGATCAGTAAATCCATTAAACAAAATATAAAAATGCATTTTGTGACATGGTAATACTTTATTCAACAAAGACACAATATACAAAAATAGTAAAACGGAATAGTCATAAAATAATTAAAAGTAATACTCACTGGAAAGGTAATATTACTACTAACAAGGGATAATTACGATTTAATTTGAGGAAATCATTGGGTGCATCTGACACAAATCCTCAGGGAGCGAAACGTCTTAGAGCGAATGATCTTTTGGGGGCGAACCGTCCCGCATTCGTAGCTACTAGCAACATGAAATTTATTATTATGAGTAACAGAAAAGTTTTAAAGATATTTTTTTAAATTATTTATGGAGTAATAATAAATAGTTTCTTTCAAAGGTGCAACCACTGGAAATTTGCTCAATCATATGAGCTTTGCAAAGGGAGCTGATGCTTACAAATGATAGAAAACAGTTTCTCTTTGACTATAACATGCAAGATTTAAAATGTTATCACCTAATACGTTTACATGTAGTTCAACATTCCTTTCTTTCATTACTTGCGCCTCCCACATATTTCTATAATGGAGATTTTCTATTTCAATTATCAATAAATCTAATTTTAGTATCCAAACTACGTGTCTAGATATATACACTTCACAGATAAGCATATCGGCCAAGCACTAAGTGCAAGGTCGATGTGTTTTCTTGTTTGT
This sequence comes from Saccostrea echinata, assembly GCF_033153115.1. Classification (NCBI taxonomy): domain Eukaryota; kingdom Metazoa; phylum Mollusca; class Bivalvia; order Ostreida; family Ostreidae; genus Saccostrea; species Saccostrea echinata. The sequence continues at coordinate 23,960,695 of NW_026889750.1, forward strand.
TTAGATATGGATTGACCAAGTGAAAGAGCTACATGCATCTGTTGTACTTTTTACAACCATTCCTCACAATAAATTAATACTAGGCTTTTTTGTTATCATAGACAACTGCTTCAATAAAAATGGAACTCTGAAATTTTCAAATCTTGTGATTGGTCATCAACAAAACTACTTTATTAAAAAAATCACTGATTCTGCACACAAGTACATGTACTCTGAAGTTGATATCAAAAAGATGATGGAGTTCTTCATTGACAACATCTATGTAGTATTAGGAGACCAGGTCGTCCAACAAGCCGTTGGAATTTCGATGAGCACTAATTGTGCTCCTTTATTAGCCGACCTGTCTTTATATTCCTATGAAGCATAATTTATTCAAAAACTTCTACTTGAGAAGAAAACTCACTGTGGCCTTCAACTCGAAATTCAGATATGTCGACGATATAATTAAAATGCTCGGTAGTTACCTCCATTCATATGTCGACTCGATATATCCCAGTGATTTGAAATAAAAGACACCACAGAGTCTGCCACATCTGTTTCATATTGGATGTTTTACTGACTATAGACGATAAGGACCAACTGGCAACTGAATTGTATGACAAACGAGATGACTTCAGCTTTTCCATCGTCAACTTTCCTTATTTATGTAGTTATACCATATTCCACTATCACCTGCATAATGTTTATGTCTCCCAACTTATACTCAAGAGCATGCTCTGTGTACGATCGATTTTTAAACTGAAGCAGGCTACTGACAGATAAGTTGATGTTACTGGGATTTAAACAACCTCGTTTTAAGTCAGCATTTCGTAAATTCTATGGTCTTTGAAATGACCTTTGTTAGCAAAAACATCCCATCATTGGGCCGTATTTTGACAGACATACTACACAACAATTATTAGACCTTTGTTTTTGTACTAAATTTTACTACGGAGTATTCCGTCTACCTGATCAATACATAAGGCCCACGGCGGGTGTGACCGGTCGACAAGGGATGCTTACTCCTCCTAGGTACCTGATTCCACCTCCGGAACTTCCGGGGGTCTGTGTTTAACTTTTATGCCCTCTTTACTGTTCGTTATTATTGGCTATTTCATTTCACCCTTTTATCAATTATATACTGTACATTTATAGGTTGGATCCGAGTACAACATGCGTTTTCTTTTGTGTATACAAATATTTAAGTAATACATTGAACTTTTATTTCAACAATCAGTTTGGAATGAAAGACCTGGCAAAACAAACAAACATATACAATGTTGAAGCATAACCAAAAAAAAAAAAAATTATCAATACAATTTTGGCTGTTTTTTTATATTTAGAAGATTGTTTCTCATTTAGAAGAACTGTAAAGTGTCTTAGGTCGACAACGTCTATAGAAAGACTCCAGCTCTTCTCTAAACTTTTTGTCACGGTATGCGTATATACATGGGTTGATCATGCTATTCAGAAAATACGACCATACAAAGGCATAATAGAGCTGGGCCTCAACAAGCGACAATCTGCAGTCAAGATTACGCGATAGAAAGAAGAGTAAAGCCAAAGCATGATGGGGCGTTGCGCATGCGATATAAGCCAACGTCACTGTCAAAAAAGTGACAGTCTTGGTGACGGTCTTAGAGACGCAACTACTGGTTGATGCTCGAGTGTCTGAAGTTAAAGGAACACCACTGACGCGATCTTTAAATTTTCCAGATTTAAGGACTCTTTTGGCAATGCATACATAGACAACGATAAGGCAAATCGACACAATCACAAAATACACAAGCGTAGTGAAATGATATAAAGACATATAGTTTGTATGTTTGTATGTGTCATCTGTTAGGCATCGAATTCCCTCCAAACCGTCCACACCAGTTGGAACGTGTGTAAGTCCGAACAATATTGGAGCTGGCCAAGAGAGACCTGCAGCAACCACTAAACTCACCAAACACATAAGTTTAGCCATTTTCAGAGATATCTGCGTTGAATGGGGCGTCATGACCTTCCTGTACCTTTCTATTGCTATGACAACCATAGCGGAAGTGGAGGCAATCGCACAGAAGTACAAAATGAACCGGGTCATTTTACAAAATCCCTCATACGGGTAGGTGATTGGGTGGAGCAGGTAAAATATTATAAGTGGCGCACTGACACAACAATTTATCATGTCTAGGCATGTTAACCAAATGATAAAAAGCCGATAATTGGACACTTTGAATTTTTTGTAATATAGCACTAGCACATGCATATTTCCGATCATCCCGGCCATTATTACGAAGCCTAGTAAAGCGAGGCCTCCATGGAAACGACGAATATGTTGCTGGTTTATTTCTTCAAGAGTTACATTGGGTTTTGTTAAGGTCTCTTTCATCCATGAGAAGCACTGCTTCTGTGTGAGCCCTAAGGATTCTGTTGAGTTCTCCATAGGTACCTAAAATTCAAGGTATAATATATGAATAGAGAGCAAGTAAAAACTATGAAAGATTTGCTGTTAAAATATGTTTATCTCACAATATTTGTGGCCTTAATTCGCTTTTGAAAATAACAAATAATATACAAACAACTTTACAGAAAAGTAAGAAAAAGTACTCGATTACTTTAAAACAACTGAAAAATTTGAAATAACATTGTATGATTTGAAGCAAAATTCATAATTTTTGTTTATTTTGTTGAATTGTCAAATTTGTTAAGACGTATTCAATTCGTCATATCATTTTTTTTTTAATTCGTTATATCGCATTTAATTTGTTTAAACAAATTTATTGAATTTGTTATAACGAATTCTTAAATTTGTTATAACGAATTATATTCGTTTCAACGAATTCTAAAATTTGTTATATCGAATTCATAAATATTTTTCTACAGGCCCTAAATGTCGAATTCGATTAAACAAATTTAATTCGGTATCACAAATTTAAGAATTCGTTTAAAGGAATTTAATCTGTTAAAATAAACTTTTGAATTCCTTATAAAGAATTCAACAAATATCAAATTTAATTCGTTATAACAAATTCGATAATGTTATGTCGAATTCAACATTTTTTTAATAGGTCTTAAACGGTCTTCCGTAGAATTGTGCGTTATTTTCGAATGAATATGAGAGTTGTAAAAATTTTAATCTGAATCTAAGCTAATTTTTTTTGTTCAAATGATATTGACCCTCAATTACTTTTCAAGAGCATAACTGTTTATTAAACGAAAATAAATATTTTACTGAAATTTAGACTTACGAGCTATAGCTTAATGTAATTAAAAAAAGAAGATAAATATAATTAACAATCAAAACATACATAACAGGAATACCGTACTTAAAATAAAAACTCCTGTAAGCTTTAAGTGCATGTTGTATACATTTTTGAGTTACTTGTCTCTTTTCAGGTTACAATTCTGTAAAGAAAAAAATCGTGGGAAAATTTCCAGCATCCTCATATTGTAATTGATTTACCACAAAACCTATTTGATGCATTTTGCATATAAAAAAAAACTTTCTTAAAAAAGGTCTTTGGAACATTGGAAAAGAAACAGACAGACATGAGTGAAAAAATTACCCCTTTCCTCATTTCTTGGCGGATGAGAATTTATTTTTTTTTTTAATTTTTGAGGGGGGGGGGGGGCAGTATGGACTTAAACTAACAGAGAAATTAAGGCAATCTGAGCTATGAACTGTATTAAGTTCATCTTTATATTCTTTAATTAAATGTTATTCTATTATATTTGTGCTAAATTCGGTGACGGATCCAGCATACTTGAAAAAAAGGGGAGGGCACAAGGTTAAGGGTCTGGGTGACGTATAATAAATACAATATCTAACAGAAAAAAAAGATTTCTTAATCTCAATATATACATACAATATATACTCCCCCTTTAAATCCGCCAATGAAATTATACAATACAGTGGCGCCGCGGTAATCCGGACGCCAATAATCCGGACGCTTCACCTTCCGGACGATATTTTTTGGGAACCGATTTTTTCCACGTTATTCTGTCTCATTAATCCGGAAATTCGCGTTCCGGATCCGGACGGTCAATTTCTACTACAAAACGCAATCTTTCATTGAAAAATGACTCGTTTATCCGGACGGTAATTTTTCGAGGAGCGACTTTTCACACCTTTCTTGCAGTGGTGATAATTATTGTAAAAACATTGTCCGTGGAGTCATTTTGAAGGCGGTTACCTGTGACCTCTAAACAATAGCGTCTATAATTAGCGTGTGTTTACCTCAGCTAAAACACACGTCTTTTATATCATAAAACCCGAAGAATTTAGCTTATACTGTGCATTAATTAAATTGCTAAGGCCACATAAATTTAAAATTTAGATTCTCATCCTAATTTGCTTAAAAATTGGGGCGGGTGGGCGGATTTTATTTTTTATTTTTTATAAATGAAAGTATCAACAAAACATTAGTACACATAATTTTTACATTATGTTAATGCCAATATGAATAGATTTTATTGTTTTCATATTCTTTTAAATATCTACAGAAGATTCTTGTTATAGAAAATTAATTATAGTTTTATTAACAAATTATCAAGTACACAGATACGGCACACGCCAAATTAAATGAGGTGCTGATTTTAATAAATTGCATATGCATGTTTTCTCATCGGCCTTTCCCCAAGTACCTTATAGTCTTACCAACAACTTCTGTTCTGTGTGATATATCACAGATTTCCACTGTCCTCATACATTCAATCGTTCTTGAGACTTGATATGTTCGACATTAAAATATATCATATTTGCAAAACAGGATTTTGTAAATCTGTGTAAAATATTCTACTGAAAAGCCTAGGCCTGAACAGTTTTAAGATTTTATACATTCCTTAGCACTATCATTCTCTAAAGTCTTTGAACGATGTTTATTTTTTTTTTTTTAATGCAAAATCACATATAACTGGAGATCGGTTGACCATGTGTCATTTTCTTCGTCTGTTTTTACTTGGTTAAAATCTCATTAAAAACTTGTTCATGCCAGTGATGGTATCTAGATGTGTTTATGTTATTTTTTGCTTTTCTGCCTTCTCTATACTGACAAATTATCTTTACCTTACATATTTAAACTGCTTTTATTGCCGATTTTTCTCCATTCTTCACATAGTTTTTTTGCTATAAATAGCGCCACGCGACTTTTAATACAGACGGGAGATAACTCTTAAATTTTGACCCAGATTCTTGCTGAATAAAAATACATGAAAATAATACATTTGACACTCAAAAAGCAAAATAAAAAAACAACGGGGCGGGGCACTTTGAGAGGGGCGGGCGGGGATGAGAATCTAAAGATTAATTTTACCTGGCCTAACGGTATATAGATTTATGAGAATTTTGGAGAGTTGTAAATAAAATGTTTACTGAATAATAAATCACGAGATTTCGTTGTGGTATCGAGTTACGTAAGTTTATCAAAATACGATCGTACATTATTTGAAACGTTTTTTTTTCTTTTCATAAGACAATTTATTATGATACATAATTCAAGAAAATATATTTCTATTAACGCACTAAGAAATACGTAACTGGCGTTAGTTATAAATGCCGATCACGTCTTTTCAACTTATATAACTTAGCGTTTATAGAAAAAGTACTGATAATCCTGAATATGGCTTGTGTTTACGTTGAATGTTTGCAATACGTACACTGATTACAGTATTTAGTTACTTACTTCCCTATGTAGTGAATATACGCGGTTAGTCATTTGAACATTCTCAATGGTGATAATGAACAGTTCTACTTAATATGAGCTTGAATAAATATTAAAAAAAAGTGCCGAAATAAAACAGTAGCAGATCAAAATTTGGTCAGCCCATGTACATGTAACTACACGTCAAATAGAAGGCGAGTAAAGTTTCCTGTGTTATAGAAAAGGAAGTCTCAACATAAAACTGCCTATCCATTTTTCATCGTGTAAATTACATTTTAATTTTTTTCTTTTTTAAATATTTATTATTTCTTTTAAAACTATAAAAATAAAATCAATAAATCAAGGTAAAATAAAAGTGTTTTCTTTGCCTTCACATTTGATACCACTATGTTCATATGTACATGCTTTAAGAGGGTACGTCTTTTAAGAAGTGATTCACTTATCCGGACGATTCATTTATCCGGACGATTTGTTGGGGACGGAGGCGTCCGGATTAACGAGGCGCCACTGTACTTCTTTCAGACCGTTTTAGTATGAGAGGAATCCTTCAATCTGTGCATTATTTTAAACATTGATTAAATATGTTTGTCCAGCTAAATGATTAACTGGGTTTTTTTTAAAGTTTTTGTGTGATTTTTGACATTACTTACGTCATCGCTGATCCGCAGTTCCTTTTCAATTAACTTTCAATAGAGGAACATGTGTGATGCATTTGTTGCTCTTAAACAAATTGCCGCAATTTCCTTTTTGTGTTTAGCTTAACTGAATCGTCAAAGACAGCGAATCAAAACAAACAGTATAACTATTTATTATGTGATACATTAACAGGTTTTTGATGTGTTGCATTATAAGATCAATGAAACACTTCCAATGTTTTTCTTTCTTAAACATCCGTTTTCATTGTATACATGTAAATGTACAAAGTATCATTGCCTTCATACATTTTCCTCCTAAACAGAGAACAAGATATGTATCCCCTTTAACTCTGGATGGATGCAAGTATTAAAGTCCTCGTGGCTTGTACGTCTGTCTATAATGAATATTTCAAATGCTATTCCACCTACAGTTTTTGGTCCAATTTTTATACAGAACTTGGTACTCGATTACATTACACTAAGATGCATTGGCAAAATCAGTTTTTGTATTCAGCGAATGTTGTTGCCATGGTTACTAAAATTCAAACTTTCTGTGAAATTCTTTCAAAACGCTAATCTGACCACGTTTTTGTTTAATTTCCAGAAAGCATGATTTACAGATATTCTACACGAAGTCCACATTTCTTTGCTGAACATTTTTACCAATGCCGCTAAAAATATGTTGTTTCGAAATGTTACATCTACTGCAGTTTTGGAATGATTTCAGTAAAACTTCTGTTGGTCGATTATTAAAAATACAAACCAGTAGAGCTACAGCAGGATTTTTCCCCCGAATTTCCTCCCTTTTTTGGGGTGGGAGTACATTTATATCACAGTGTAAATGATATGAGTTATAGTTAGGTTTTTATTGATCCTCTTTTTATTGCTCATACAATTCGCATATTACAGATTATTAACATCCATTCTTTAAAATCCTTAGATACATGAATTGTTTATGATACTTCTGATTTAAAAAATGAGAAGAATCTCTTTAATTAATTAACATTTTGATAGTATCTCTCATTTTTCTTTCTGTTATCCAGTTTTAAGGAAATTTTCGGATTTTAATCATCAATCTTCTTTTCTAATCATTATTTATTATTTAATTTTCATGTCTCAATGTTTTCTTTCAAATATGTTAATGTCGAGACATTTGGAATGTGCCAAGAATTGTTCATTTCTGAAGAAAAAAACGAAATAATAAACCAAGGGAAGCTCACTCAGATTGAAATCTGACAAAATATGCTAAAAATTACATATATGCATTAGAACCTTCGATCAATCATTTTCCATATATCTGTTTTGGGTTTTTCTTTTTTACTTAAAATAACTTGAGTTGTTTTTTGTTTTTTTTTAAATCTCGCAAATTGCTCATTGAATTCAGAAGATACATCTTCAAAAATTTAACTTTAAAGCAAAAATAAAATTTGAAAGAAAAAACGCACCTTATTTTCACACGACTTTCAATATGATTTAAAGAGCAAGCAAGGAAAATGTTTTAATTTTTTCAGAGGCACAATACCAGTGCCATACCAAACCAAAAAAAAAAAAAAAGGAGAGAGAGAGAGAAAGCAGAAGAATGTGTAGCGTCTGTCTTGTACTGCAGTTTTCCGTAACAGTTTGGGTTTGGTTTGAAAATTGATGATCTGTACACAAAGCCGTGCCAAAACAAATCACGAAAATCAAACAATGGTTTTATCATTTCTGTGGAGTTGTCGATTATTGTTTAATGTCAATTAATCTTTTTCCGTTTGTTTAGTGAGAATTTCAGCTGATCATGTTGCCAAAAAATATGTAAAACTGGTTTCCATAGCGGTAAGTTATGAATATTCTAACCCCCCCCCCCCCCCCCCCCGCCCAATTCGTTGTTCATATATACTAGTATTCGGAGCTTTAATATATGATATGTAAAAGCGCTGTCAAAAGAGTCGTAAACCGTTTACTCAAACAGGTTTTATCTTCAATATAAATAGTGGTTCAGTTTTTGCCTTTCAAGATTTCAGTCTGTAGCTGATTACGTGTTGCTAATTATCCCTCTCCCACCATTTACATTACGACTACAGTTCTGTTTACAAAATAATTGAAGTTATTTCCAGGGTTAAAATATTTCAAAACTTAACATCCATTTTAAAGCCCATAAATTTCAAAAAAGATTGTAAAAGTTTATAATTGTAATTTGTCTACCCCTTTGCTGTGCGTTCCACATCTTCTATTGTATATTTTCAATACTGGCATCCTCTTTCTGTTACACTAAATATGTTCATTTTTTGTTCATCCTTTAAATTATTTTATCAATCAACTGTCTTTGTATATTTTTTTAGTATAATAATGATTGCAGAGAGAGAATTGTTTAAAAATCCAAATTTACATCAGTATTAAACATAGAAAATATAACTGGCAAAACACTTACCCTTCAACTTAAGCAGCTGGCAATATTTCCTCACTCCATGTTGTATCGTTTATCCAAAGATCCCGCCTATCACATAAAGTCTAAGATGTGTTAACATGCTTCTGCTCTTGACACCACATTGTGAGAGGTAGGCATAAAGCGTCACTTTCTCTGCGTTTTATTTCAGTGAATGCCTGATTGACATTACCAGACTATACCAAAAAGTCAAGCCTCTGCACTTCCCATTCCTGCAGCGATCAATTGTGCGCCTGAGAATCCTTAAGTTTGGTTCCTATTCTGAACAAGGAACATATGCAGGATAACTCTATGGAGTGTCTTTCGTGAATTTTTAATTATAGATGAATGCATGCATGGTTAGTTATTACTCATTGTCATTTGGTGAAAGACATTCCATATGATACTGGATGTATATGAATAATGAAATATAATCCATTAAATACAAACAGAAAGACTTCGCTTTTGAGTTGAACTGGAAGTCGCTAATCTTAAAATATCATATACCTGTCAAAAATTAAACAAATAAATTATGAACTCTCTTTTAACAGTTCAATGATTAAATAGAAAATAATTCAGGGAATAAATATCGATTTAATGGCTGTATTGATCGTTTCCTCTAATTATCATTATTTGAACAAATTGGATGTTGGATTGACCTCATTAGTATAATCGCCGTGGCTGGATTTTCTTCTTTTTTTTCTTTACGGTTTATAATTGTAACTGTATGTATACATGAAATTAAGTGGCGACGGGTCTATTTCTCAGTACTTTATTTATCGAAATTCCGAAAAATATATTAGCTTATTTCATTAATATTATTACAAGATTACACTATATATATGTATCGCAGGTAATCAGGTACATGTATATAAAATTTTAAAATCTTATTTACTCGTGTATACAATGTAGTTTTTGACAGCAATATGAAATCTTTAACTGCTGTTTTATATTAAAAGAGGCTTCTATGTAGAACATACTTTGATAAATGTGTCATTGTATTAACCGGAATATAAAGTTATACTGGAGTATGAATTCAAGGAAAAAGTTCAACCATGTCAGGAAGTTTGTCCAACAGAGTGATAGTATCCATTTAATTTTTATACATTTTCAAGCAAAGTAACCAATAAAAGATGTTGACGATCAGAGCGAGAAATTAAACACCATATTTTAGAAGCATCATTGGGGGAAGGGGTAAATATAAAGAAAATGGTTTAATAAGCGAGAAAAATGCCTATAGTTCGACAAATTAAAGGGGCCTGGACACGTACAGTTGCATTGTTGACAACTTTAAAGGTCTATTTTTATTTTTAAAAAAATTCAATGTTTAATGATTTGAATTTACAAGAATATTCTAAGAAATCAATGACAACGACATTCTTCATAACATCACGTCTGCACACATCACTAAGCACTGACTGATAATACTTGTGAGTTGGTTTTGCTTTCTCCATTTCCACTCTGAACTTTTGTGGATTATAGTTTTCATATTTTTCATTAATACAAAACAAAATTTCTACTTTCCTTTAAGGCCGGTACACACGGTAAGATTTGTATTATAAGATTTGTATTATGATACAAAATCTTATATTATTGTGTATACACCCTTAATACAGTGAATCATAAGATTTTTCGAATCTTATAAAACTGTATTAAGAATAGAGCAATGCTCTATTTCTTAATACAAGTCTTAACTTCCATTTCACTTTCAACCAATCAAATGTACTCACACTGGGGTCATCCTATTTTTATCATTACTAAAAAAAAGCACATGGTAAATAATGATGGCCGACTTAAGCTGTAAAGATATCGAAAAACTCGTAGTTTTATGGGAAGGAGAAGAAGATTTGTGAAATATATCAAGTGCACAGGTTCTAGTAATCTTTCTCAATTTAAATTCTGGGAACATATTGTTTAATCAAACTGTTTCTAATTATTATCAAGCGAAATATGGCGGGGGCAAACACGTGGAAATACCTAAAGTCTATTTACAATCTTATAAGATATGTATTAGCGTGTGTACAAGAAAGAATTAAAATACAAAAGTATTATAATACTTGTATTATACGACAAATCTCGTCGTGTACACCGGCCTTTAGTATAATGGATAAAGTCTACTTTGTGAGAGTGCAAGGATATGTGTCAATTAAACGCGTCCCGAAAATCGAAGTTTTAATACTTCCCAGATAAAAGAATTTTCTTAACACGCTTTTAATATATTTCGGTGTGAAATGCTCTAGCAACATATATGTCATGATATTATTTAGAAAATTTGAGTTTAAAATATGTGTCCCATCCCCTTTAAGTAAAATTAATCTCAATAAAAACGAAATTTTCTTTGAAATTTCAGTTAACATTAAGGTACATATATATTATACATGTACCTTATACAAAATGTCCTCAATTTGCTACACTCTTACAAATACAAGTATTGAAATTATTTGTCTATGAAATAGCATGCAAATACGGAAGAGGGCACAAATGATCATTTCTTCCTTCTATAACACAATTTTTCCAAAAGAGAGAAGGTCTTCTCCCCTTTTTTATTGAGTATATCTTTAAAGAACTAGAATGCGTAAAAATATACATATATTTTGTTGGGTTTCTATGCTTACCATCCGTTGTGGATAGTATTAATTAATTAGCTCTTAAAAACCACAGGACTACATTACAGTTCATTGAAAACAAAATCATGGAACAAGGACCCACTGTACCTACACTTTTATAACATAACATTTATACCTTTCCAAGAAATATTTGAAATCCAGTTATTCAAAGGGCCTATCACAAACAAGATTAAAACTACTACCTGTTGTGAGTTGTGTGGTCTAGTGTAACTTGACAGCCTCTCATAGTAAAAGCTGATACCCAGAATTGTTATCGCTTGGGTTCAAATTCCGAGAAATCAGCACACTTTTTAACCATAGAATAATATTTGCTGAGATAATTTTCCGCGGAAAAGTTCTGTTTGTCATAATTTCGTGCCTTTCAATAATAAGAACTTGTTATAAATACATGTACTGGATTTGAATAGTTTACACGTCACTTGAAGCTTAAGCATTTTCCAACTTTGTTCGACCATGTTTTTACAGCGTTATCGTGTTGTGTTAAATTTACAACATGATAAAAGATTTACAGGAAATCAGTATATCCTTGGAGAATTTGGTGCACAGTCTCATTTGGATAAGTACCAATCAACTCAGCATAAGAGTAGAATAAATACGTGTTGCTAATATGTGTCTTTTGTGAAAGTGTTCCTCTTCTCTAGCACATGGGCAGACGGGACATGGACAAATTGAAATATGAAGATAAAAACAGTAATCAAGCTCAAACGTCCATTGAAACAATACAAATCGGGAGCAGAGCGAAGTCAGACCTCTAAAAAACATCAGAGTTGGGATCAGGTGCATGAAGGAGTTTAAACATCCCCTGTCGACCGGTCACACCGTGTGCTCATTGTCATGATCGGGCAAACGGAAAAATCAGTGTTTAAATAATGGCCTAATAATTAGTATGAAAAACGTCAATCAGCATTCGATTTATGATAGATTGTATTTCCTGACAAGATCATTGTATCGACCGTAGAAATTGCTAAGTGATGACTTTAAACGAGACTGTAGATATCCCTGTTTCATCAACTTGTTTGTCAATAGTTTGCCTCGTTTTAGAAATTGTTCGTACTTAGAGCATACTCTTGCGTATCTACTCAACTGGGAGATATAAACCCCATATGCAGGTAAAAAATTACTACATAAGTAAGGGAAATGACAATAGAAAAGTTGAAGTCATCACATTTATCATAATGTTTTGTTGTTAGGTTACCATTTACGTCTTTCTCTAGTGTTTTTAACAATATGATTTTGCAAATGACCAAGGTAAGTAATTTTACGAGTTCCATTTTTATTGAAAAAGCAAGCTCTATGATGTCAAAAAGCTTGGAATTTAATTTATCGTGGGGAATGATTGCATATAGTGTTAACAAGAGGCCCATGGGCCACATCGCTCACCTGAGCACACCGGCAAGGCAGAAGCACAAATCAGTTCAGTATTGAAAAGATTACGGGGGGAAGGGGGGGGGGCTTGAATTTTAAACTACCTGATGATGCTTCCATGTCAATATAACAAATGGCTTTGTTGTACTTGAGATGATTTTTAAAAAAAATTCCCACATATTCCTTTGTAAAAATTTGATCCCCCATTGTGGCTCCTCCCTATCCCAGGGGTCATCATTTGAACAAACTTGAATCTACACTACCTGAGGATGCTTCCATATCAATATGACTAAACATAGCTTTTCTGTTCTTGAGAAGAAATTTTTTTCTATATGTTCTTATGTAAAACTTTCGATCCCCCTATTGGGCCCCACCCTACCCTCGGGGGTCATCATTTGAACAAAACTGAATCTACACTACCTGAGGATGCTTCCATATCAAAATGACTAATCATGGCTTTGCAGTTCTTCATCAGAAGATATCTTCCTATACATTTCTATTTCAGACTTTTATCCTCCATTGTGGCCCCACCCTAACCCAGGGGGTTATGATTTGAACAAACTTGAATCTACACTACCTGAGGATACTTCCACATAAATATGATCAATCAGGGCTTTGCTGTTCCTGAGAAGAAGATTTTTAAAGATTTTTCCTATATATTTCTATCTAAAACTTTGATCCACCATTGTGGCCCCGCCCTACCCCCGGGGGGTCATGATTTGAACAAACTTGAATCTACACTACCTGAGGATGCTTCCATATAAATATGACTCATCATGGCTCTGCTGTTATTGAGAAGAAGATTTTTAAAGATTTTTCCTATATATTTCTATGTAAAACTTTGATCCTCCACTGTGGCCCCGCCCTACCCCCGGGGGTCATGATTTGAACAAACTTGAATCTACACTACCTGAGGATCCTTCCAGATAAATATGACTCATCATGGCTTTGCTGTTCTTGAGAAGAAGATTTTTAAAGGTTTTTCCTATATATTTCTATGTAAAACTTTGATCCTCCACTGTGGCCCCGCCCTACCCCCGGGGGTCATGATTTGAACAAACTTGAATCTACACTACCTGAGGATGCTTCCACATGAGTTTCATCTTCCCTGGCCCTGTGGTTCTTGAGAAGAAGATTTTTAAAAGATGCTATTAATTTTTCACTAATTCTTTATTATCTCCCCTTGAAAGAGGGCGTGGCCCTTCATTTGAACAAACTTGAATCCCCTTCACCCAAGGATACTTTGTGGCAAGTTTGGTTGAAATTGGCCCAGTGGTTCTTGAGAAGAACTCGAAAATGTGAAAAGTTTACAGACGGACGGACGGACAGACAGACAGACGGACTACAGACAAAATGTGATCAGAAAAGCTCACTTGAGCCTTCGGCTCAGGTGAGCTAAAAAGTGGTACATTTTGATGTTATTGATTTTGTTAAGTTCCTTGGAGTTTTTAAGTATTCACATCTGATTTAAACCACTTCTCGAATATACTGTTATAAAGTGATTCCTGACTGTGTCCGCTATCATCCACAGAACAAATTCCAAGACAGTTATCAATGGACCTGATAACTTGCTGAAGAAGACAAACTAGTACATACATGCAGTATCAAAGTCTTATATACGGCGGATAAGCGCATGCACCAACACAAATTGCTTTAAAAATGGACATTCAATTGTATTCATATTGTAGGGAATTCTAAAACGTTTATTAATGCAAAAAAAAAATTCCCACCAGGATAAACATTTCATTAATTTATACATAATACAACGTATGTGTACTTACGGGAAGAAGTGGGTAAATTGATATCAAGGTTAATGAGAAACATTGTAATTCAATTAACAAAGCTTCAACGAATGAACTATAGACAAATCGTCTAACATTTTCTTACAAATCCGATCATGTCTATTATCTATGTCAAAGCTGTAAAGCAAATGTTATACTATATAGCCTAATACCAGGCGCGGATCCAGGAAATTTTCCAGGGGGGTCCATCCCAGTCCAAAAAAATATTTTTTCCTTGACAAGCAAAAAAAAAAACAAAAACAAAAACAAAAAAACCCCGTAAAATCCACTTCCCAGAAGTGAAAAACACCTATTTTGTGGTAGTGATGGTGGGGTCCACGTTTTGTTTTGGGGGGGGGGGGGTTCTATGGTCATTGCTACAGTATACTTTTAATAACTGACCCCCCCCCCCGACCCCTCTCTAGATCAGCGCATGCTAATACTGTTGTCTTATTTTCGATGAATAATGCTTGTTTCCTGGGTATCTATGGAAAAGTGTCACGGGAAACAAATGCTACTGCCCCTCAAAAATCAGGAAGCATGAAGAGAACGACACGTACTATAATCGTGAGAATGTAATTGTCTGAGAACCCAAGAAAAAAATTAAATAAATAAAATAAATAACCTCCAAATCTCAAATGTAAGTTAGATTTTCCTGTTTCAGATAACTTGAAAGTCTCTCCATTCAATATGCAAGGATATTTCATCAATATTGATTTATACCTACACAAACAAGTCATTTATCCTATACGAACCAAGGGAATAAATTTAATGTGTCCCTACCATTTTCGTTGCCATATTGTCCGTTTTCTAAGTTAGAGTGCCTATCCCATTTTTTTTAGACCAGTGATCTATAGGTTTGCAGCTGGTTAAAGTATTAAAGGATATAGAATAATGGGTCTATAGTCATTTGAAAATTACCGATATCAACTATTAACAAATGTTCTTGGATGACTGTATTATTGGGGAAACATAACTACACTGTAATAGTATTTGTTCTTTGAAGAGAACCTGTTTATTGCCGATAAATGAATCATATTCAGACTCCGTAACCAGTCTATATAGACAGACAGATATCGGTGCTAAACAGCAACTTTAACTTAACCCCGTTTCGTCAATTTTGAATCATCTCTTTTTTCTAATATCGGAACGGAACAAGTGACACGCAATTTTGCAGATAACAATACAACTAGTAAATTAAATTGCCGAGAGCATTCTCTTGTTGATGCCTCCTTCTCCTGGACTGCTTTGTACCTCAGACATGTTCAGAGCAATACTGGTATAACTCTATGAATTCAACAGGTCTTCATCGGCCCTGTAGTGTTAAAATCGATTACTGCTACCATAAGAGACACGCACCCAATACACAAAGTTCATTTCTTAATTGCATTAATGAAAACATTTGCACTTTTATTTCTTAATCTAACCGATATTCTCCCGTGATACAGATCACAAGTCAACTTCATTTTTTACCAATTCCATTATCAGGGAGGAGGAAACATATGCTCTCGCGCTGATTTTGTGTCATCACTACGGTATTATTTTTAAAACATTCGTGTACATTAATTCGTCGTCAGAAACCAGAATTTATAAAAGCAAGGGAAGAAAATTAAACTTGAACTATAATAACCCAATTACATGTATCTCTTTCAAGATCTGTTCTCTTTTTGTAGCATCCAAAATCAGCGCAACAAATATTGGGTCATGCTAACTTGCAACCAGGGCAACTAGATCACTGTCATGACAAATTGGCTTAAAACATCATTAACAGATTTTCTCCATTATTCTCACAGGAAAAGATTTTGACAATGCTTATTCATCATGCAATGTAAATTGATTTTATGCAAAATAAATCAAGGCCGTGATTGTGTTTATTAAATTTAAAGTCAGCAGCTACAAAATGAGCACCTAGTACCGGTATAACAGTTGCTAATGGGATGTGCTTAAGATCCAAATTACACCTGCTAAATGAGGCATACACAGCTTCAAAGTGTAAGAGAATATATTTTGCAACCTTATTTCTGTACACTCATAAGAAAAGGACATGCAATGCATTCTCCTAGCAACTAACAGTAAGCACATATAAACAAGAGGCCGAAAGGCCTTCACGGTCACCTGAGTATACTACAACATTGTAAAATGATCCACAGAAGTATGAAATAAAACAAAAAATATAGACTGATAGATGATTGAAGCTATGTTGCCCAAAAGCAAGAGATATCAGATGATCAGGAATCATTAAAATATTTAGTCTATGACTCAGTAACAAATGTTAAAGTGGATCTATTTACTTGTCAGTACATACCCCCATTGGTCACTATCACCATTATGACTAAACAAGACAGAAGTGCTCAGCACTATTAGAATACCATTTTCATTCCCTCTCACATTGGTCTTTTGTTCTCTCAATTTTGGAAGAGGCAACCTTGCTCATCATAACCAGGTACCTAGTTTATCTTCTAAATAATTATACAGGAGGAGAGATGATGATTTTTAAAGAATGTATGCATTTTCACTATATGATCATTAGAGCCCCATCCTAACTCAAGAACCCCCGACCCTGAGGCCACAAATTTCATAATTTTGAAAGAGGCACCCTTGCTCATTATAACCAGGCACATAGTAAATCTTCAAAATATACAGGGTGAGAGAAGGAAGATTTTAAAGAATTTATGCATTTTCAATTTATGATCATTAGAGCCCCACCCTAACTCCAGAACCCCTGACCCTGGGGTCATGAATTTCAAAAGTTTGGTAGAGGGCTCAATGCTTATTACAATCATGCCAACAGTTTGACTGTTTGATGTCCAGGAGTAAAAGGGAAGATTTTTAAAGATAGCACTAACTTTGATGGTTTTAGCCCTACCCCTCAGGCCCCAAGGGGCAGAGACTATGAAATTTTTGTACCCCTTCACCAACTGATGCTTGCCAAAATTGGTTGAAATTGGTTTTGTGGTTCAAGAGAAGAAGCTGAAAAAGTTCAAAAGTTTACGACCTATGCATGATGCACGGCAGACGATGAACAAAAACAGATAGTATTAGGTCACCTGAGCGACTCTGGTGACCTAATAATCCCATTAGCTGTGGCCCTCCCAAAATTGATACCACATATAACACTTCTCCAGTATTGGCCAAAAAGATTTTAAAAAATCTTATGGTACTGTTTTCTTCCTTTTTTTACAGGTAAAGCCATAAGACAGAGTTTTACATGAATGCCCCTTTTCATATACGAGGGGTTATCAAAAAGTTCGTGGACTGATGCGATAAAATTAATACTATGTAGTTGATGATTACAAAATTTGTAGGGAACATAAAACAACAAAAGTTTAAGAAGTGTTGAAAATTTCAGCTTGATATGTTGATAATTTGCCAAATTATCATCAAATAAAAAGAGCATTATATGATCACCCGGCGCTGTCGCCGTTTATTTTTATGAAGTCCGACAACGTCATTATTAGGTCTTTCCACCTTTCTGTGGAAAGACCTCTTGAAATGCTTATGTTTATTATTATTAGGTCTTTCCACCTTTCTGTGGAAAGACCTATTGAAATTGTTCTGTTTATTAGGTCTTTCCACCTTTCTGTGGAAAGACCTATTGATTTTCTTCTGTTTATTAGGTCTTTCCACCTTTCTGTGGAAAGACCTCTTGAAATGCTTATGTTTATTATTATTATTAGGTCTTTCCACCTTTCTGTGGAAAGACCTCTTGAAATGCTTATGTTTATTATTATTATTATTATTATTATTTTTCTTCCCGGACTTTTGAAACTGCAAGACTTATCGAAAAACTTTATAGTTCATGATACTGGATATCAAAAGTTATTCCGAAAAACGACCCCCCGTGTTTGACCTATGACCTCTTACGAAGTTATTGCCCCTTTCGCAAGAATAGCTTGTTATCGCTACTCCTTCGAAACCATAAACTGTAGAGGAATGGAACCTTCACCAATGTCTTCGACTAATTGAGGGGACTCTTCAGTCTTTTCATTGCGAAAGTATTCGTCAACCCCTTTTATGAGTTATTGCCCCTGAAAGTTTATGAAACTTACGAATAATTAAAAATTTTCAAAACGATAAGTTGTAGAGAGATGGGACCAACTGCATAAGATTCATTGACCTCTGACCTTAAAATATATGCAAAGGTCAAAGGTCAAGGTCATTCAAAATATGAGAAATTAGGCTCTTTTTATATCTCTTTTGTCTTTCAACATATATTAAATATCTTTGCATCATTAATATGTCCTCTTAAAACTATTTCAAAGATTTCATACTTGTCCCCTGAAATTTACCCCTTTAAAAGTTATTGCCCCTTTCACTGAAAACCTTGTTATCGAACTCCTCTGAAACTGTAAACCGTAGAGACACAAAACCTTCACTAATGTCTTCAGGGACTTAAGACACAACTTCAATCTATTCAGTGCGAAAGTATCCGATGACCCCTTATATGAGTTATCGCCCTTTAACGTCTTTGCGCTTACTATTAAACCTTATAACTTTAAAACTAAAAGTCATAGAAGCATGGGGTCAAGTGCAATGTGACCCTTGACTTTTGGCCTTGAATATTTGTTCAAGGTCAAAGGTCAAGGTCATTTAAAAATTTTAAAATTTTTCATTTTTTCCATCTTTCAAGCCATTTATGGATTCTTTTTGTATAAAAATTAACTTCAGAGAGTAAAATATGAAAAATATATGAAATTTAAAGAAGGTGGAAAGACCTCTAATTGTTCGAGAACAATTAGTCTACTAGTTATTATTATTATTATTATTTTTCTTCCCGGACTTTTGAAACTGCAAGACTTATCGAAAAACTTTATAGGTCATGATACTGGATATCAAAAGTTATTCCGAAAAACGACCCCCCGTGTTTGACCTATGACCTCTTACGAAGTTATTGCCCCTTTCGCAAGAATAGCTTGTTATCGCTACTCCTTTGAAACCGTAAACCGTAGAGGTATGGAA
Source organism: Saccostrea echinata (assembly GCF_033153115.1). Classification (NCBI taxonomy): domain Eukaryota; kingdom Metazoa; phylum Mollusca; class Bivalvia; order Ostreida; family Ostreidae; genus Saccostrea; species Saccostrea echinata. Next base: position 23,980,090 of record NW_026889750.1, read on the forward strand.
CCTTCACCAATGTCTTCGACTAATTGAGGGGACTCTTCAATCTTTTCATTGCGAAAGTATTCGTCAACCCCTTTTATGAGTTATTGCCCCTGAAAGTTTTTGGTGTTTACAAATAATTAAAAATTTTCAAAACGATAAGTCGTAGAGACATGGGACCAACTGCATAAGATTCAATGACCTTTGACCTTAAAATATATACAAAGGTCAAAGGTCAAGGTCATTCAAAATATGAGAAAAAAAGCTCTTTTTATATCTCTTTTGTCTTTCAACATATCCTAAATATCTTTGCATCATTAATATGTCCTCTTTAAACTATTTCAAAGATTTCATACTTGTCCCCTAAGATTTACCCCTTTAAAAGTTATTGCCCCTTTTACTGAAAACCTTGTTATTGCTACTCCTCCGAAACCGTAAACCGTAGAGACACAAAACCTTCACTAATGTCTTCAGGGTCTTTAGACACAACTTCAATCTATTCGGTGCGAAAGTATCCGATGACCGCTTATATGAGTTATCGCCCTTTAACGTCTTTATGCTTACTATTAAACCTTATAACTTTAAAACTAAAAGTCGTAGAAGCATGGGGTCAAGTGCAATGTGACCCCTGACCTTTGACCTTGAATATTTGTTCAAGGTCAAAGGTCAAGGTCATTTCAAAATTTTCATTTTTTGTATCTTTCAAGCCATTTATGGATTCTTTTTGTATAAAAATTAACTTCAGAGAGTAAAATATGAAAAATATATGAAATTCAAAGAAGGTGGAAAGACCTCTAATTGTTCGAGAACAATTAGTCTACTAGTTATTATTATTATTATTATTCTTCTTCTTCTTCTTCCGCTGATTTTTTGTTTCGATGTTTATCGAAAAGATTATTCGTTGACCGTAAAGGTCATAAAAAGTTAGGAACAAATTTGACCCAACGCGTATAACCTATGACCCCTTTCGCAGTTATTGCCCCTTTTGATAGAAACCTTGTTATCGCTACTCCTCCGAAACCATAAACCGTAGAGGTACGGAACCTTCACAAATGACTTCGACTAATTGAGGGGACTCTTCAATCTTTTCATTGCGAAAGTATTCGTCAACCCCTTTTATGAGTTATTGCCCCTGAAAGTTTTTGATGTTTACAAATAATTAAAAATTTTCAAAACAATAAGTTATAGAGACATGGGACCAACTGAATAAGATTCAGTGACCTTTGACCATATAATATATGCAAAGGTCAAAGGTCAAGGTCATTCAAAATATAAGAAATTAAGCTCTTTTTATATCTCTTTTGTCTTTCAACATATACTAAATATCTTTGCATCATTAATATGTCCTCTTAAAACTATTTCAAAGATTTCGTACTTGTCCCCTAAGATTTACCCCTTTAAAAGTTATTGCCCCTTTTACTGAAAACCTTGTTATCGCTACTCCTCCGAAACCGTAAACCGTAGAGACACAAAACCTTCACTAATGTCTTCAGGGTCTTTAGACACAACTTCAATCTATTCAGTGCGAAAGTATCCATTGACCCCTTATATGAGTTATTGCCCTTTAATGTATTTGCGCTTACTATTAAACCTTATAACTTCAAAACTAAAAGGCATAGAAGCATGGGGTCAAGTGCAATGTGACCCTTGACCTTTGACCTTGAAAATTTGTTCAAGGTCAAAGGTCAAGATCATTTCAAATTTGTTAAATTTTTCATTTTTTCTATCTTTCAAGCCATTTATGGATTCTTTTGGTATAAAAATTAACTTTATAGAGTAAAATGTGAAAAATATATGAAATTTAAAGAAGGTGGAAAGACCTCTAATTGTTCGAGAACAATTAGTTTACTAGTTATTATTATTAGGTCTTTCCACCTTTCTGTGGAAAGACCTATTGATTTTCTTCTGTTTATTATTATTATTATTATTAGGTCTTTCCACCTTTCTGTGGAAAGACCTATTGAAATGCTTATGTTTATTATTATTATTATTATTTTTCCGTTACCGCCTTTTGAACCGAAAGACTTTTCGAAGAACTTTATAGTTCATGATACTCGACATCAAAAGTTATTTCGAAAAACTACCCAACGAGTATGACCTACGACCCCTTTCGGAGTTCTTGCCCTTTGAACGAAAAACCTTGTTATCGCTACTCCTTCGAAACCATAAACCCCAGAGGTACGAAACCGTTACCAATGTTTTCGACTACTTGAGAGGACTTTTCAATCTTTCATTGCGAAATGATTTGTGGAGCCCTTTATTAAGTTATCGCCCCTGAGAGTTTTCGATGTTTACGAATAATGAAATATTTTTCAAAACGACAAGTCGTAAAGACATGGGACCAACTGCATTAAATTCTTTGACATTTGACCTTGAAATTTATATAGAGGTCAAAGGTCAAGGTCATTCAAAATATGAGAAAATTAGCTTTTTAAATATCTCTTTTGTCTTTCGACATATACTGAATACCTTTGCATCTATAATATGTCCTTCTAAAACTATTTTAAGGATTTCATTCTTGTCCCCCAAGTTTGACCCATTCAAAAGTTGTCACCCCTTTCGCAATAAAACCTTGTTATCGCTACTCTTCCGAAACCGTAAACCGTAGAGATTCCAAACCTTCATCAGTGTCTTTGACTCATTTAGTACACTCTTCAATCTATGTAGTGCGAAAGGATACTTCGGCCCCTTGTATGAGTTAATGTCCCTGAAAGTTTTCGCTGCTTACATTTAATGAGCTTTTTTTCAAAGGGTCTATCCTAGAGACATGGGACCAACTGCATGGGCATGTTTGACCTTTGACCTTGAAATGTAGGTCAAGGTCAAAGGTCAAGGTCATTTAAAACCATAAGAAATTCCTTATATGTATGTAAAAATGTAACAATCAACTAAATGACCTTGACCTTGAACTTTGACCTTGACCTTTGACCTTGAACTTTGATGACCTTGGCCTTTGACCAAAAGGTCAGAATCAGTAATTAAATTACTCCTCTTCTCAAAAAAAAAAAAAAAAAAAAAAAAAAAAAAATCAAACCAATAGCAACGTAGAATATTTCTCAAAAACTCGTTCAACACCTTGGATCGACATAAAATTTCGGGGGAACTGCAGAACAGACCTGAAAGAAACTTTCCTGAAAGTTTTACGCTGAATCTCTGAAGTATATAGAAATTATGAATGTTAACGGCAAACACTACATTTTTTCTCGTATCTGAAATTTAGGTGCCGATGAACATAAAAATGAATTGAAGCTTTTATCGGTTATTTCTTCAGTTGTTATGAATAGCAGTCGATTCTCTTGATATGATATGATATTTTAATACCAAGCATTCTTGATTTATTTAGTATGTGGAATTTATTTCAATTTTATTTAGAATTAATATTAATCGAATGAATGTCGAAAACAGCGATTTTTCAGAGCAAATAAATTTTCACGCTCTCATTGACACCTTTTTCTATCTAAAATGCATATCTGAGATTTTAATTTATGCTACTTACATTTAATTCAGTCCACACAGAGATGCTTATTTCAATCTTACCTAGTATTTCAGGATATTCAGTCATATCCGAACCCGATCCGATATTTTCATATATTTGTAAACAAAGTCACGGCACTGCAGTACTAATGCATCATAGGCTCTAAATGATTAACTCAATGCATTCAAATTATACACCAACTCAAATAATTTTTTTAAACCGAAAATCTGCATTCGTATTATACACCAATCGTGTTTCTCAAAACTATCTAATACTGATTACTACATTCCATAACAAACAAATCGCCACGTGCTTTTAGATTCCTATTTATTCCTAAACGATATATTTACTACCTCCATCTTCATCGGAATGCATGGCCTAATGGTTAGCGCACCTGCCTTTCAATCCAAGGGTTTTGGGTTCGATCCCTGCAGGAGGAGCAATTTTTTTTTTTTTTTTTTTTTTTTTTTGCATTTTTTGCATTTTTCTTCTTTTTTTCAACCCAAATGACACGGAAACACTTAAAAAGGTGGAAAGGCCTCTAATTGTTCTCTGAACAATTAGTCTCCTAGTTATTATTATTATTCTTCCGCTGATTTTTTGTTTCGATGTTTATCGAAAAGATTATTCATTGACCGTAAAGGTCATAAAAAGTTAGGAACAAATTTGACCCAACGCGTATAACCTATGACCCCTTTCGCAGTTATTGCCCCTTTTGATAGAAACCTTGTTATCGCTACTCCTCCGAAACCATAAACCGTAGAGGTACGGAACCTTCACAAATGACTTCGACTAATTGAGGGGACTCTTCAATCTTTTCATTGCGAAAGTATTCGTCAACCCCTTTTATGAGTTATTGCCCCTGAAAGTTTTTGATGTTTACAAATAATTAAAAATTTTCAAAACAATAAGTTATAGAGACATGGGACCAACTGAATAAGATTCAGTGACCTTTGACCATATAATATATGCAAAGGTCAAAGGTCAAGGTCATTCAAAATATAAGAAATTAAGCTCTTTTTATATCTCTTTTGTCTTTCAACATATACTAAATATCTTTGCATCATTAATATGTCCTCTTAAAACTATTTCAAAGATTTCGTACTTGTCCCCTAAGATTTACCCCTTTAAAAGTTATTGCCCCTTTTACTGAAAACCTTGTTATCGCTACTCCTCCGAAACCGTAAACCGTAGAGACACAAAACCTTCACTAATGTCTTCAGGGTCTTTAGACACAACTTCAATCTATTCAGTGCGAAAGTATCCATTGACCCCTTATATGAGTTATTGCCCTTTAATGTATTTGCGCTTACTATTAAACCTTATAACTTCAAAACTAAAAGGCATAGAAGCATGGGGTCAAGTGCAATGTGACCCTTGACCTTTGACCTTGAAAATTTGTTCAAGGTCAAAGGTCAAGATCATTTCAAATTTGTTAAATTTTTCATTTTTTCTATCTTTCAAGCCATTTATGGATTCTTTTGGTATAAAAATTAACTTTATAGAGTAAAATGTGAAAAATATATGAAATTTAAAGAAGGTGGAAAGACCTCTAATTGTTCGAGAACAATTAGTTTACTAGTTATTATTATTAGGTCTTTCCACCTTTCTGTGGAAAGACCTATTGATTTTCTTCTGTTTATTATTATTATTATTATTAGGTCTTTCCACCTTTCTGTGGAAAGACCTATTGAAATGCTTATGTTTATTATTATTATTATTATTTTTCCGTTACCGCCTTTTGAACCGAAAGACTTTTCGAAGAACTTTATAGTTCATGATACTCGACATCAAAAGTTATTTCGAAAAACTACCCAACGAGTATGACCTACGACCCCTTTCGGAGTTCTTGCCCTTTGAACGAAAAACCTTGTTATCGCTACTCCTTCGAAACCATAAACCCCAGAGGTACGAAACCGTTACCAATGTTTTCGACTACTTGAGAGGACTTTTCAATCTTTCATTGCGAAATGATTTGTGGAGCCCTTTATTAAGTTATCGCCCCTGAGAGTTTTCGATGTTTACGAATAATGAAATATTTTTCAAAACGACAAGTCGTAAAGACATGGGACCAACTGCATTAAATTCTTTGACATTTGACCTTGAAATTTATATAGAGGTCAAAGGTCAAGGTCATTCAAAATATGAGAAAATTAGCTTTTTAAATATCTCTTTTGTCTTTCGACATATACTGAATACCTTTGCATCTATAATATGTCCTTCTAAAACTATTTTAAGGATTTCATTCTTGTCCCCCAAGTTTGACCCATTCAAAAGTTGTCACCCCTTTCGCAATAAAACCTTGTTATCGCTACTCTTCCGAAACCGTAAACCGTAGAGATTCCAAACCTTCATCAGTGTCTTTGACTCATTTAGTACACTCTTCAATCTATGTAGTGCGAAAGGATACTTCGGCCCCTTGTATGAGTTAATGTCCCTGAAAGTTTTCGCTGCTTACATTTAATGAGCTTTTTTTCAAAGGGTCTATCCTAGAGACATGGGACCAACTGCATGGGCATGTTTGACCTTTGACCTTGAAATGTAGGTCAAGGTCAAAGGTCAAGGTCATTTAAAACCATAAGAAATTCCTTATATGTATGTAAAAATGTAACAATCAACTAAATGACCTTGACCTTGAACTTTGACCTTGACCTTTGACCTTGAACTTTGATGACCTTGGCCTTTGACCAAAAGGTCAGAATCAGTAATTAAATTACTCCTCTTCTCAAAAAAAAAAAAAAAAAAAAAAAAAAAAAAAATCAAACCAATAGCAACGTAGAATATTTCTCAAAAACTCGTTCAACACCTTGGATCGACATAAAATTTCGGGGGAACTGCAGAACAGACCTGAAAGAAACTTTCCTGAAAGTTTTACGCTGAATCTCTGAAGTATATAGAAATTATGAATGTTAACGGCAAACACTACATTTTTTCTCGTATCTGAAATTTAGGTGCCGATGAACATAAAAATGAATTGAAGCTTTTATCGGTTATTTCTTCAGTTGTTATGAATAGCAGTCGATTCTCTTGATATGATATGATATTTTAATACCAAGCATTCTTGATTTATTTAGTATGTGGAATTTATTTCAATTTTATTTAGAATTAATATTAATCGAATGAATGTCGAAAACAGCGATTTTTCAGAGCAAATAAATTTTCACGCTCTCATTGACACCTTTTTCTATCTAAAATGCATATCTGAGATTTTAATTTATGCTACTTACATTTAATTCAGTCCACACAGAGATGCTTATTTCAATCTTACCTAGTATTTCAGGATATTCAGTCATATCCGAACCCGATCCGATATTTTCATATATTTGTAAACAAAGTCACGGCACTGCAGTACTAATGCATCATAGGCTCTAAATGATTAACTCAATGCATTCAAATTATACACCAACTCAAATAATTTTTTTAAACCGAAAATCTGCATTCGTATTATACACCAATCGTGTTTCTCAAAACTATCTAATACTGATTACTACATTCCATAACAAACAAATCGCCACGTGCTTTTAGATTCCTATTTATTCCTAAACGATATATTTACTACCTCCATCTTCATCGGAATGCATGGCCTAATGGTTAGCGCACCTGCCTTTCAATCCAAGGGTTTTGGGTTCGATCCCTGCAGGAGGAGCAATTTTTTTTTTTTTTTTTTTTTTTTTTTGCATTTTTTGCATTTTTCTTCTTTTTTTCAACCCAAATGACACGGAAACACTTAAAAAGGTGGAAAGGCCTCTAATTGTTCTCTGAACAATTAGTCTCCTAGTTATTATTATTATTCTTCCGCTGATTTTTTGTTTCGATGTTTATCGAAAAGATTATTCATTGACCGTAAAGGTCATAAAAAGTTAGGAACAAATTTGACCCAACGCGTATAACCTATGACCCCTTTCGCAGTTATTGCCCCTTTTGATAGAAACCTTGTTATCGCTACTCCTCCGAAACCATAAACCGTAGAGGTACGGAACCTTCACAAATGACTTCGACTAATTGAGGGGACTCTTCAATCTTTTCATTGCGAAAGTATTCGTCAACCCCTTTTATGAGTTATTGCCCCTGAAAGTTTTTGATGTTTACAAATAATTAAAAATTTTCAAAACAATAAGTTATAGAGACATGGGACCAACTGAATAAGATTCAGTGACCTTTGACCATATAATATATGCAAAGGTCAAAGGTCAAGGTCATTCAAAATATAAGAAATTAAGCTCTTTTTATATCTCTTTTGTCTTTCAACATATACTAAATATCTTTGCATCATTAATATGTCCTCTTAAAACTATTTCAAAGATTTCGTACTTGTCCCCTAAGATTTACCCCTTTAAAAGTTATTGCCCCTTTTACTGAAAACCTTGTTATCGCTACTCCTCCGAAACCGTAAACCGTAGAGACACAAAACCTTCACTAATGTCTTCAGGGTCTTTAGACACAACTTCAATCTATTCAGTGCGAAAGTATCCATTGACCCCTTATATGAGTTATTGCCCTTTAATGTATTTGCGCTTACTATTAAACCTTATAACTTCAAAACTAAAAGGCATAGAAGCATGGGGTCAAGTGCAATGTGACCCTTGACCTTTGACCTTGAAAATTTGTTCAAGGTCAAAGGTCAAGATCATTTCAAATTTGTTAAATTTTTCATTTTTTCTATCTTTCAAGCCATTTATGGATTCTTTTGGTATAAAAATTAACTTTATAGAGTAAAATGTGAAAAATATATGAAATTTAAAGAAGGTGGAAAGACCTCTAATTGTTCGAGAACAATTAGTTTACTAGTTATTATTATTAGGTCTTTCCACCTTTCTGTGGAAAGACCTATTGATTTTCTTCTGTTTATTATTATTATTATTATTAGGTCTTTCCACCTTTCTGTGGAAAGACCTATTGAAATGCTTATGTTTATTATTATTATTATTATTTTTCCGTTACCGCCTTTTGAACCGAAAGACTTTTCGAAGAACTTTATAGTTCATGATACTCGACATCAAAAGTTATTTCGAAAAACTACCCAACGAGTATGACCTACGACCCCTTTCGGAGTTCTTGCCCTTTGAACGAAAAACCTTGTTATCGCTACTCCTTCGAAACCATAAACCCCAGAGGTACGAAACCGTTACCAATGTTTTCGACTACTTGAGAGGACTTTTCAATCTTTCATTGCGAAATGATTTGTGGAGCCCTTTATTAAGTTATCGCCCCTGAGAGTTTTCGATGTTTACGAATAATGAAATATTTTTCAAAACGACAAGTCGTAAAGACATGGGACCAACTGCATTAAATTCTTTGACATTTGACCTTGAAATTTATATAGAGGTCAAAGGTCAAGGTCATTCAAAATATGAGAAAATTAGCTTTTTAAATATCTCTTTTGTCTTTCGACATATACTGAATACCTTTGCATCTATAATATGTCCTTCTAAAACTATTTTAAGGATTTCATTCTTGTCCCCCAAGTTTGACCCATTCAAAAGTTGTCACCCCTTTCGCAATAAAACCTTGTTATCGCTACTCTTCCGAAACCGTAAACCGTAGAGATTCCAAACCTTCATCAGTGTCTTTGACTCATTTAGTACACTCTTCAATCTATGTAGTGCGAAAGGATACTTCGGCCCCTTGTATGAGTTAATGTCCCTGAAAGTTTTCGCTGCTTACATTTAATGAGCTTTTTTTCAAAGGGTCTATCCTAGAGACATGGGACCAACTGCATGGGCATGTTTGACCTTTGACCTTGAAATGTAGGTCAAGGTCAAAGGTCAAGGTCATTTAAAACCATAAGAAATTCCTTATATGTATGTAAAAATGTAACAATCAACTAAATGACCTTGACCTTGAACTTTGACCTTGACCTTTGACCTTGAACTTTGATGACCTTGGCCTTTGACCAAAAGGTCAGAATCAGTAATTAAATTACTCCTCTTCTCAAAAAAAAAAAAAAAAAAAAAAAAAAAAAAAATCAAACCAATAGCAACGTAGAATATTTCTCAAAAACTCGTTCAACACCTTGGATCGACATAAAATTTCGGGGGAACTGCAGAACAGACCTGAAAGAAACTTTCCTGAAAGTTTTACGCTGAATCTCTGAAGTATATAGAAATTATGAATGTTAACGGCAAACACTACATTTTTTCTCGTATCTGAAATTTAGGTGCCGATGAACATAAAAATGAATTGAAGCTTTTATCGGTTATTTCTTCAGTTGTTATGAATAGCAGTCGATTCTCTTGATATGATATGATATTTTAATACCAAGCATTCTTGATTTATTTAGTATGTGGAATTTATTTCAATTTTATTTAGAATTAATATTAATCGAATGAATGTCGAAAACAGCGATTTTTCAGAGCAAATAAATTTTCACGCTCTCATTGACACCTTTTTCTATCTAAAATGCATATCTGAGATTTTAATTTATGCTACTTACATTTAATTCAGTCCACACAGAGATGCTTATTTCAATCTTACCTAGTATTTCAGGATATTCAGTCATATCCGAACCCGATCCGATATTTTCATATATTTGTAAACAAAGTCACGGCACTGCAGTACTAATGCATCATAGGCTCTAAATGATTAACTCAATGCATTCAAATTATACACCAACTCAAATAATTTTTTTAAACCGAAAATCTGCATTCGTATTATACACCAATCGTGTTTCTCAAAACTATCTAATACTGATTACTACATTCCATAACAAACAAATCGCCACGTGCTTTTAGATTCCTATTTATTCCTAAACGATATATTTACTACCTCCATCTTCATCGGAATGCATGGCCTAATGGTTAGCGCACCTGCCTTTCAATCCAAGGGTTTTGGGTTCGATCCCTGCAGGAGGAGCAATTTTTTTTTTTTTTTTTTTTTTTTTTTGCATTTTTTGCATTTTTCTTCTTTTTTTCAACCCAAATGACACGGAAACACTTAAAAAGGTGGAAAGGCCTCTAATTGTTCTCTGAACAATTAGTCTCCTAGTTATTATTATTATTCTTCCGCTGATTTTTTGTTTCGATGTTTATCGAAAAGATTATTCATTGACCGTAAAGGTCATAAAAAGTTAGGAACAAATTTGACCCAACGCGTATAACCTATGACCCCTTTCGCAGTTATTGCCCCTTTTGATAGAAACCTTGTTATCGCTACTCCTCCGAAACCATAAACCGTAGAGGTACGGAACCTTCACAAATGACTTCGACTAATTGAGGGGACTCTTCAATCTTTTCATTGCGAAAGTATTCGTCAACCCCTTTTATGAGTTATTGCCCCTGAAAGTTTTTGATGTTTACAAATAATTAAAAATTTTCAAAACAATAAGTTATAGAGACATGGGACCAACTGAATAAGATTCAGTGACCTTTGACCATATAATATATGCAAAGGTCAAAGGTCAAGGTCATTCAAAATATAAGAAATTAAGCTCTTTTTATATCTCTTTTGTCTTTCAACATATACTAAATATCTTTGCATCATTAATATGTCCTCTTAAAACTATTTCAAAGATTTCGTACTTGTCCCCTAAGATTTACCCCTTTAAAAGTTATTGCCCCTTTTACTGAAAACCTTGTTATCGCTACTCCTCCGAAACCGTAAACCGTAGAGACACAAAACCTTCACTAATGTCTTCAGGGTCTTTAGACACAACTTCAATCTATTCAGTGCGAAAGTATCCATTGACCCCTTATATGAGTTATTGCCCTTTAATGTATTTGCGCTTACTATTAAACCTTATAACTTCAAAACTAAAAGGCATAGAAGCATGGGGTCAAGTGCAATGTGACCCTTGACCTTTGACCTTGAAAATTTGTTCAAGGTCAAAGGTCAAGATCATTTCAAATTTGTTAAATTTTTCATTTTTTCTATCTTTCAAGCCATTTATGGATTCTTTTGGTATAAAAATTAACTTTATAGAGTAAAATGTGAAAAATATATGAAATTTAAAGAAGGTGGAAAGACCTCTAATTGTTCGAGAACAATTAGTTTACTAGTTATTATTATTAGGTCTTTCCACCTTTCTGTGGAAAGACCTATTGATTTTCTTCTGTTTATTATTATTATTATTATTAGGTCTTTCCACCTTTCTGTGGAAAGACCTATTGAAATGCTTATGTTTATTATTATTATTATTATTTTTCCGTTACCGCCTTTTGAACCGAAAGACTTTTCGAAGAACTTTATAGTTCATGATACTCGACATCAAAAGTTATTTCGAAAAACTACCCAACGAGTATGACCTACGACCCCTTTCGGAGTTCTTGCCCTTTGAACGGAAAAACCTTGTTATCGCTACTCCTTCGAAACCATAAACCCCAGAGGTACGAAACCGTTACCAATGTTTTCGACTACTTGAGAGGACTTTTCAATCTTTCATTGCGAAATGATTTGTGGAGCCCTTTATTAAGTTATCGCCCCTGAGAGTTTTCGATGTTTACGAATAATGAAATATTTTTCAAAACGACAAGTCGTAAAGACATGGGACCAACTGCATTAAATTCTTTGACATTTGACCTTGAAATTTATATAGAGGTCAAAGGTCAAGGTCATTCAAAATATGAGAAAATTAGCTTTTTAAATATCTCTTTTGTCTTTCGACATATACTGAATACCTTTGCATCTATAATATGTCCTTCTAAAACTATTTTAAGGATTTCATTCTTGTCCCCCAAGTTTGACCCATTCAAAAGTTGTCACCCCTTTCGCAATAAAACCTTGTTATCGCTACTCTTCCGAAACCGTAAACCGTAGAGATTCCAAACCTTCATCAGTGTCTTTGACTCATTTAGTACACTCTTCAATCTATGTAGTGCGAAAGGATACTTCGGCCCCTTGTATGAGTTAATGTCCCTGAAAGTTTTCGCTGCTTACATTTAATGAGCTTTTTTTCAAAGGGTCTATCCTAGAGACATGGGACCAACTGCATGGGCATGTTTGACCTTTGACCTTGAAATGTAGGTCAAGGTCAAAGGTCAAGGTCATTTAAAACCATAAGAAATTCCTTATATGTATGTAAAAATGTAACAATCAACTAAATGACCTTGACCTTGAACTTTGACCTTGACCTTTGACCTTGAACTTTGATGACCTTGGCCTTTGACCAAAAGGTCAGAATCAGTAATTAAATTACTCCTCTTCTCAAAAAAAAAAAAAAAAAAAAAAAAAAAAAAATCAAACCAATAGCAACGTAGAATATTTCTCAAAAACTCGTTCAACACCTTGGATCGACATAAAATTTCGGGGGAACTGCAGAACAGACCTGAAAGAAACTTTCCTGAAAGTTTTACGCTGAATCTCTGAAGTATATAGAAATTATGAATGTTAACGGCAAACACTACATTTTTTCTCGTATCTGAAATTTAGGTGCCGATGAACATAAAAATGAATTGAAGCTTTTATCGGTTATTTCTTCAGTTGTTATGAATAGCAGTCGATTCTCTTGATATGATATGATATTTTAATACCAAGCATTCTTGATTTATTTAGTATGTGGAATTTATTTCAATTTTATTTAGAATTAATATTAATCGAATGAATGTCGAAAACAGCGATTTTTCAGAGCAAATAAATTTTCACGCTCTCATTGACACCTTTTTCTATCTAAAATGCATATCTGAGATTTTAATTTATGCTACTTACATTTAATTCAGTCCACACAGAGATGCTTATTTCAATCTTACCTAGTATTTCAGGATATTCAGTCATATCCGAACCCGATCCGATATTTTCATATATTTGTAAACAAAGTCACGGCACTGCAGTACTAATGCATCATAGGCTCTAAATGATTAACTCAATGCATTCAAATTATACACCAACTCAAATAATTTTTTTAAACCGAAAATCTGCATTCGTATTATACACCAATCGTGTTTCTCAAAACTATCTAATACTGATTACTACATTCCATAACAAACAAATCGCCACGTGCTTTTAGATTCCTATTTATTCCTAAACGATATATTTACTACCTCCATCTTCATCGGAATGCATGGCCTAATGGTTAGCGCACCTGCCTTTCAATCCAAGGGTTTTGGGTTCGATCCCTGCAGGAGGAGCAATTTTTTTTTTTTTTTTTTTTTTTTTTTGCATTTTTTGCATTTTTCTTCTTTTTTTCAACCCAAATGACACGGAAACACTTAAAAAGGTGGAAAGGCCTCTAATTGTTCTCTGAACAATTAGTCTCCTAGTTATTATTATTATTCTTCCGCTGATTTTTTGTTTCGATGTTTATCGAAAAGATTATTCATTGACCGTAAAGGTCATAAAAAGTTAGGAACAAATTTGACCCAACGCGTATAACCTATGACCCCTTTCGCAGTTATTGCCCCTTTTGATAGAAACCTTGTTATCGCTACTCCTCCGAAACCATAAACCGTAGAGGTACGGAACCTTCACAAATGACTTCGACTAATTGAGGGGACTCTTCAATCTTTTCATTGCGAAAGTATTCGTCAACCCCTTTTATGAGTTATTGCCCCTGAAAGTTTTTGATGTTTACAAATAATTAAAAATTTTCAAAACAATAAGTTATAGAGACATGGGACCAACTGAATAAGATTCAGTGACCTTTGACCATATAATATATGCAAAGGTCAAAGGTCAAGGTCATTCAAAATATAAGAAATTAAGCTCTTTTTATATCTCTTTTGTCTTTCAACATATACTAAATATCTTTGCATCATTAATATGTCCTCTTAAAACTATTTCAAAGATTTCGTACTTGTCCCCTAAGATTTACCCCTTTAAAAGTTATTGCCCCTTTTACTGAAAACCTTGTTATCGCTACTCCTCCGAAACCGTAAACCGTAGAGACACAAAACCTTCACTAATGTCTTCAGGGTCTTTAGACACAACTTCAATCTATTCAGTGCGAAAGTATCCATTGACCCCTTATATGAGTTATTGCCCTTTAATGTATTTGCGCTTACTATTAAACCTTATAACTTCAAAACTAAAAGGCATAGAAGCATGGGGTCAAGTGCAATGTGACCCTTGACCTTTGACCTTGAAAATTTGTTCAAGGTCAAAGGTCAAGATCATTTCAAATTTGTTAAATTTTTCATTTTTTCTATCTTTCAAGCCATTTATGGATTCTTTTGGTATAAAAATTAACTTTATAGAGTAAAATGTGAAAAATATATGAAATTTAAAGAAGGTGGAAAGACCTCTAATTGTTCGAGAACAATTAGTTTACTAGTTATTATTATTAGGTCTTTCCACCTTTCTGTGGAAAGACCTATTGATTTTCTTCTGTTTATTATTATTATTATTATTAGGTCTTTCCACCTTTCTGTGGAAAGACCTATTGAAATGCTTATGTTTATTATTATTATTATTATTTTTCCGTTACCGCCTTTTGAACCGAAAGACTTTTCGAAGAACTTTATAGTTCATGATACTCGACATCAAAAGTTATTTCGAAAAACTACCCAACGAGTATGACCTACGACCCCTTTCGGAGTTCTTGCCCTTTGAACGAAAAACCTTGTTATCGCTACTCCTTCGAAACCATAAACCCCAGAGGTACGAAACCGTTACCAATGTTTTCGACTACTTGAGAGGACTTTTCAATCTTTCATTGCGAAATGATTTGTGGAGCCCTTTATTAAGTTATCGCCCCTGAGAGTTTTCGATGTTTACGAATAATGAAATATTTTTCAAAACGACAAGTCGTAAAGACATGGGACCAACTGCATTAAATTCTTTGACATTTGACCTTGAAATTTATATAGAGGTCAAAGGTCAAGGTCATTCAAAATATGAGAAAATTAGCTTTTTAAATATCTCTTTTGTCTTTCGACATATACTGAATACCTTTGCATCTATAATATGTCCTTCTAAAACTATTTTAAGGATTTCATTCTTGTCCCCCAAGTTTGACCCATTCAAAAGTTGTCACCCCTTTCGCAATAAAACCTTGTTATCGCTACTCTTCCGAAACCGTAAACCGTAGAGATTCCAAACCTTCATCAGTGTCTTTGACTCATTTAGTACACTCTTCAATCTATGTAGTGCGAAAGGATACTTCGGCCCCTTGTATGAGTTAATGTCCCTGAAAGTTTTCGCTGCTTACATTTAATGAGCTTTTTTTCAAAGGGTCTATCCTAGAGACATGGGACCAACTGCATGGGCATGTTTGACCTTTGACCTTGAAATGTAGGTCAAGGTCAAAGGTCAAGGTCATTTAAAACCATAAGAAATTCCTTATATGTATGTAAAAATGTAACAATCAACTAAATGACCTTGACCTTGAACTTTGACCTTGACCTTTGACCTTGAACTTTGATGACCTTGGCCTTTGACCAAAAGGTCAGAATCAGTAATTAAATTACTCCTCTTCTCAAAAAAAAAAAAAAAAAAAAAAAAAAAAAAAATCAAACCAATAGCAACGTAGAATATTTCTCAAAAACTCGTTCAACACCTTGGATCGACATAAAATTTCGGGGGAACTGCAGAACAGACCTGAAAGAAACTTTCCTGAAAGTTTTACGCTGAATCTCTGAAGTATATAGAAATTATGAATGTTAACGGCAAACACTACATTTTTTCTCGTATCTGAAATTTAGGTGCCGATGAACATAAAAATGAATTGAAGCTTTTATCGGTTATTTCTTCAGTTGTTATGAATAGCAGTCGATTCTCTTGATATGATATGATATTTTAATACCAAGCATTCTTGATTTATTTAGTATGTGGAATTTATTTCAATTTTATTTAGAATTAATATTAATCGAATGAATGTCGAAAACAGCGATTTTTCAGAGCAAATAAATTTTCACGCTCTCATTGACACCTTTTTCTATCTAAAATGCATATCTGAGATTTTAATTTATGCTACTTACATTTAATTCAGTCCACACAGAGATGCTTATTTCAATCTTACCTAGTATTTCAGGATATTCAGTCATATCCGAACCCGATCCGATATTTTCATATATTTGTAAACAAAGTCACGGCACTGCAGTACTAATGCATCATAGGCTCTAAATGATTAACTCAATGCATTCAAATTATACACCAACTCAAATAATTTTTTTAAACCGAAAATCTGCATTCGTATTATACACCAATCGTGTTTCTCAAAACTATCTAATACTGATTACTACATTCCATAACAAACAAATCGCCACGTGCTTTTAGATTCCTATTTATTCCTAAACGATATATTTACTACCTCCATCTTCATCGGAATGCATGGCCTAATGGTTAGCACACCTGCCTTTCAATCCAAGGGTTTTGGGTTCGATCCCTGCAGGAGGAGCAATTTTTTTTTTTTTTTTTTTTTTTTTTTGCATTTTTTGCATTTTTCTTCTTTTTTTCAACCCAAATGACACGGAAACACTTAAAAAGGTGGAAAGGCCTCTAATTGTTCTCTGAACAATTAGTCTCCTAGTTATTATTATTATTCTTCCGCTGATTTTTTGTTTCGATGTTTATCGAAAAGATTATTCATTGACCGTAAAGGTCATAAAAAGTTAGGAACAAATTTGACCCAACGCGTATAACCTATGACCTCTTTCGCAGTTATTGCCCCTTTCGCTAGAAACCTTGTTATCGCTACTCCTCTGAAACCGTAAACCGTAGAGGTACGAAACCTTCACCAATGTCTTCGACTAATTGAGGAGACTCTTCAATCTATTCATTACGAAAGGATTCGTTGAGCCCTTTTATGAGTTATAGCCCCTGAAAATTTTTGAAGTTTACAATTAATGAAAAATTTTCAAAACGATAAGTCGTAGAGACATGAAACTAACTGCATTAGATTCCTTAACCCTAGACCTTGAAGTTTATGTCAAGGTCAAAGGTCAGGGTCATTCCAAAAAAGAGAAATAAAGCTCTTTTTATAGCTCTTTTATCTTTCAACATATACAGTATATCTTTGCATCTTTAATATGTACTTTTAAAACTATTTCAAAGATTTCAATCTTGTCCCCTTAGCTTAACCCTTTTAAAAGTTATTTCCCCTTGTGCAAAAAACCTTGTTATCGCTACTTTTCTGAAACCGTAAACCGCAGAGACACGAAACCTTCACTAATGTATTCAGTGTCTTTAGACACAACTTCAATCTATTCAGTGCGAAAGTATCCGATGACACCTTATATGAGTTATCGCCCTTTAATGTCTTTGCGCTTACTAGTAAACCTTATAACTTTAAAGCTAAAAGTGGTAGAAGCATGGGGTTAATTGTAATGTGACCCTTGGCCTTTGACCTTGAATATTTGTTCAAGGTCAAAGGTCAAGGTCATTTCAAAATTTTTAAATTTTCATTTTTTCCATCTCTCAAGCCATTTCTGGTTTCTTTTGTATAAAAATAAAGAGTAGAGAGTTAAATATGAAGAATATATGAAATTTAAAGGTGGAAAGACCTCTAATTGTTCGAGAACAATTAGTCTACTAGTTATTATTATTTTTCTTCCGCTGATTTTTTGTTTCAAGGTTTATCGAAAAGATTTTTTGTTCGTCGTAAAAGTCATAAAAAGTTATGAACAAATTTGACCCAACGCATATAACCTATGACCCCTTTCACAGTTATTGCCCCTTTCGCTAGAAACCTTGTTATCGCTACTCCTCCGAAACCTTAAACCGTAGAGGTAGGAAACCTTCACCAATGTCTTCAACTAACTGAGTACTCTCTCCAATCTATTCACTGAAAAAGTATTCGTCAACCCCATTACTGAGTTATTGCCCCTGAAAGTTTTTGAAGTTTACAAAAAATGAAAAATTTTCAAAACGATAAGCCGTAGAGACATGAAACTAACTGCATTAGAATCTTTGACCTTGGACCTTGAAATTTATGTCAAGGTCAAAGGTCAAGGTCATTCCAAATATGAGAAATAAAGCTCTTTTTATAGCTCTTTTGTCTTTCAACATATACAGTATATCTTAACATCTTTAATATGTACTTTTAAAACTATTTCAAAGATTTCAATCTTGTCCCCTA
This sequence comes from Saccostrea echinata, assembly GCF_033153115.1. Lineage (NCBI taxonomy): Eukaryota > Metazoa > Mollusca > Bivalvia > Ostreida > Ostreidae > Saccostrea > Saccostrea echinata. The sequence goes on from NW_026889750.1 coordinate 23,998,485, forward strand.
AGCTTAACCCTTTTAAAAGTTATTGCCCCTTGTGTGAAAAACCTTGTTATCGCTACTCCTCTGAAACCGTAAACCGCAGAGACACGAAACCTTCACTGATGTATTCAGGGTCTTTAGACACAACTTCAAACTATTCAGTGCAAAAGTATCCGGTGACCCCTTATATGAGTTATCGCCCATTAACGTCTTTGCGCTTACTGTTAAACCTTCTAACTTAAAAACTTAAGGTTGTAGAAGCATGGGGTCAAGTGCAATGTGACCATTGATTGTTGACCTTGAATATTTGTTCAAGGTCAAAGGTCAAGGTCATTCAAAATTTTTAAAAAATTTCATTTTTTTTCTATCTTTCAAGCCATTTATGGATTCTTTTTGTATAAAAATTAACTCCAGAGAGTAAAAAAAAAGAAATATATATGAAATTTAAAGAAGGTGGAAAGACCTCTAATTGTTCGAGAACAATTAGTCTACTAGTTATTATTCTTCTTCTTTTTCTTCCCGGACTTTTGAAACCGTAAGACTTATCGAAAAACTTTATAGTTCATGATACTGGACATTAAAAGTTATTTCGAAAAACGACCCCCCGTGTTTGACCCATGACCTCTTACGAAGTTATTGCCCCTTTCGGAAGAATAGCCTGTTATCGCTACTCCTTCGAAACCATAAACCGTAGAGATACAGAACCTTCACCAATGTTTTCGACTACTCGAGAGGACTTTTCAATCTTTTCATTGCGAAACGATTTGTCGAGCCCTTTAGTAAATTACTGCCCCTGAGAGTTTTTGATGTTTACGAATAATGACAAAATTCTCTAAACGATAAGTCGTAAAGACATGGGACCAACTGCAATAGATTTTGTGACCTCTGACCTTGAAATTTTTGTGAAGGTCAAAGGTCAAGGTCATTCAAAATATGAGAAAATTAGCTTTTTTAATATCTCTTTTGTCTTTCAACATATACTGAATATCTTTGCATCTGTAATATGTCCTTCTAAAACTATTTCAAAGATTTCATTCTTGTCCCCCGAGCTTGACCCATTCAAAAGTTGTCACCCCTTGTGCAACAAAACCTTGTTATCGCTACTCCTCCGAAACCGTAAACCGTAGAGATTCCAAACCTTCATCAGTGTCTTCGACTCATTTAGTACTCTCTTCATTCTATCATTGCGAAAGCATTCTTTGGTCCCTTGTATGAGTTACTGCCCCTGAAAGTTTACGCTGCTTACATTTAATGAACTTTTTTTTAAAACGGTGTATCCTAGAGACATGGGATCAACTGCATGGGCATGTTCGACCTTTGACCTTGAAATATAGGTCAAGGTCAAAGGTCAAGGTCATTTAAAAACATAAGAAATCCTTTATATATGTGTAAAATATAGCAATTCACCAAATGACCTTGAACTTTGACCTTGACCTTTGACCTTGGGTCAAATAGAAAAGCTAGGACATGCATCCAGCTCCAGTATCTGGTAAAAAGACAGAAAGTAAAGATTTCTTGGGGGGGGGGGTTTGTTGTTGTTTTTTTTTTTTTTTTGAATGACCTTGACCTTTGACCTTGACCCAAGGTCACAATCAGGCTTAAGGAATTGGAAGTAGTTACAATTCTTAGTTTAAAAGAGGCATAAAATAAATAATTAACCTACCCCCCCCTTCTTAAAAAAAAAAAAAAAATCACATCAACAACAACGTAGAATATTTCTGTCAAATTCAAACCAGACCTCGGATCGACACCATATTTGGTACAATTGTAGTATAGACCTCAGAGGAAGTTTCTGGAGAGTTTTACGGTGAGTCCTCTAAGTTTATAGAAGTCTTGAAGTTTCACGGCAAAAACTACAAGTTCTGTTGTGTTTGTAATTAAAGTGCAGGTGAACGAAGAAATGATCTAAACCTTTTATCGGCTATTTCTTCAGATGTCGTTAGCAGCATTCGATTCTCCTGATATGATACGACATTTTAATACCAAGCATTCTCTCTTTCTTTTACATTTGGAATTTATTTGATTTTTATTTAGAATTAATCAGTTTCCAGAAATAGCGATTTTCGGTAGATTAAAAACAATTCTCGCTTTCATTGTTGTGTTTCCCTTCTAAAAATGCATGTTGGGAGTTTAATTTGGGCTACACATATTTTATTAAACCCAAAGAAATGCTTATTTAAATGTTTCATATTTATTTCAGGATATTCAGTCAGAAATGTTAAAATCCGAACCCGATCTTTTAAGCTTACAACAAAGCTATTTACAAAAAAAATCAGCATGCTCACAATATCGATGAATCGGGCTACAGTCCATTAATACATTTTCATTAGGGAACAGTGTTAATGTTTTCTTACGCAGTCCGTCCCTTATTATTTAATATACTGCTTGCAAATTCAGGAACTATTTCCTTTTACGGAACTTCTTTCTTCCCCTACCGATTCTAAAAATACGCTTGCATTTCTTCTGTAGTCTTAAACAATTAACTTACATATGTTATCGGAATGCGTGGCCGAATGGTTAGCGCACCTGCCTTTCAACCCAAGGGTTTTGAGTTCGAGCCTAGCTGGAGGAGCATTTTTTTTTTTTTTTTTTTTTTTTTTTTTTTTTTTTTTGCATTATTTGCATTATTTGCATTTCTCTCCTTTTCTTCAACCCAAATGACACGGAAACACTTAGAAAGGTGGAAAGGCCTCTAATTGTTCTCTGAACAATTAGTCTCCTAGTTTCTCCATGCCCGCTCCCTCTGCCTCAATACACTTATCTTGATGAGATTCTCTTGAGTAAAGTAAAGACCTAAACCCGTCTTGTTTATATGACTTTACAATGTTATGAACACATGATTTCAATGCATTAATATTGTAAATATTAAATCTATACATTGGAAAAGATCCTCGCTTGATTTGCCTGCATAATTTTCTTGCCGGTGTTCAATGTCAACCAAAGATCAACGTCACTTTTCGACGTGTCTGACTTTGGACACCCTGACTACAAATCGACATTAACCGTGTGTCTCTTTTCTTGCTGAATCTGTCTTGTATTTAAACACAAGTACTCTGGATGTATTTTATTTCTCTGTAGCCTGTTTAAACATTTTCTAGGTCTATGTCAGGTTTTCCAGGGGCTGAAACTTTATAGAAAGTTGTAAAATGACACCCTACCCCCTTTCAACGTCATTTTTAACCCCTATATTGTTTGGACATTCCCTATAAAATTTACGATAAAATTTCATAGAATATATAGAATCAGGTAAAAATTGCAACTTTTACGGGAAAATTATGTCATATCACATGAGCGAATTAATGGGAATTTCGGATGACAAATGCTCATATTAGAAGAGTTTTTCTCAGTTACACTCAGGTAGAAAATACGTCATGTTCGAGGTTGCGCCGCCTTGACATACCATTGCTTACAAAAACATTTACGATTCACTCAAAAATAAAACTTATGATTTATAGTTTATTTTACGGATAGAAAAGAAGATGCTTATTTAATGTTCCAAAATTCATTGATGTATCTTAAGCGGTTTTAATTTTATGACGCTAGTCCACGAACTTTTTGATAACCCCTCGTATTTAAAATTAGCAATACATGAATAAAAATAGATAAGTCTATGTAATTAAAATTCAAGTTTATTAGGTTTGCCTGCAGAACAAGTAGCAGCAGAAGTTTTTAATTGTGGGACCACATCCTCCTGACTTCTGTTAGCTGTCTCTGACAATTCCGGGGGTAAGTGAAGTTTCTGAAAGAAAATAAATACAAAGCTTTTATTGTCTTAATTTCAGGCCATTAACACTGCAAAAATGTATCCTGAATAAAATACACTAGAGGATTATGGGTCACAATGTGTATAATGTTATTATAAATGCAATGCAGTGAATGATCATTGTACCATTACAAAAGAACTAGACTATGGGGACCACATTAGATTTTATCATTTAGACACAAATATCTCAGCTAATCTTTTAGAAAACTATTAGGCCAGATTTTATAATTGATTTATTCTGACTTTACCTTAAAGATTTATTCATAGAAGATACATATGTATATGGAAGCAAACTTATGGACAGATTTATGTAAAAATGAGCATGCATCCTAATGCTTTATAAACATGTGTGTTCTTTGGAATGTAGTAAGCTTTAGCTTGGTATGATATATCTAGATAATTATTCTTCTCCTCCCATGTAACTCTGCATAATTTTCAGCAGGAAATCATTATTCAGATTCTTTGATGAATAACAAAAAAAAATGATCAAAATACTCCAGTAAACAACTTATGTAAGGCTTCTATTATGTCAAGTTCTTGCCTTCTAGCTGACTATGGGACCCTGATACTTATTAGGAATTTAGATTTATTAATATGACAACAAAACTTAGTCTTACAGGGGTATTCTTGACCTCACTCATTTAATCTGTCTATCCCAGTAATAATGTAGTCACTAATAATGTAGTGGCTGAAGAATTACCAAAGGTACAAAATGAAATGATATATTAGATTATCTATGATGTTCTTTGAATTACATTTATACTTTGAATCTCAAGGTTAAAGGAAAACATTTTAATATTATTGAGAAAATGTGAACTATAAAGGCTTGCTCTCCATATCAAATAGACATAAGCAATTAACAAGAGGCCCAGGGGCCACATCGCTCACCTGAGCACTTTGGCTGGGAAAAAGCAGAAATCAGTTCAGTTCTGAGAAGTTTAAATATAAAAGTGGGGGGAGGGGGGGTTATGATTTGAACTTACTTGAATCTACACTTACTAAGGATGCTTTTGAATAAACGTGACACAAAATGGCTGTTGCTGATTTTTTTCCTATGTATTCCTATGTAAAACTTTGCTGTTCTTGAGAGGAAGATTTTTAAAGATTTTTTTCCGATATGTTCCTATGTAAAATTTTGGTCACCCATTGTGGCCCCACCCTACCCCCGGGGGTCATGATTTGAACACTCTTGAATCTACACTACCTGTGGATGCTTGCATATAGACATGACCAATCATGGCTTTGCTGTTCTTGAGAAGATTTTTAAAGATTTCTTCCTATGAATTCCTATGTAAAACATTGATCACCCATTGTGGCCCCGCCCTATCCCCGGGGGTCATGAAGTGAACAAACTTGAATCTACACTACCTCACAATGATTCCACATAAGTTTCATATTTTCAAGCACAGTGGTTCTTGAGAAGAAGAATTTTAAATGATGCCATTAATTTTTCACAAATTCATAATTATCTCCCCTTGGAAGAAGGCAAGGCCCTTCATTTGAACAAATTTGAATCCCCTTCACCCAAGGATACTCTGTGTTAAGTTTAGGTGAAATTGGCTTGGTAGATCAAGAGAAGAAGATGAAATTGTGAAAAGTTTATGACAACGCCAACAACAACGATGACGATGACGATGACGATGACAACGGACAAATTTTGATCAGAAAAGCTCACTTGAACCTTTGGCTCAGGTGAGCTAAAAACTATTGATAGAATAAGAAAGTACATGTATTCTTAAGAAAGGGCAATTTCACACTGTCCTTCACTTTGTCTATGCCAACAAAAAATGCATTGCCCAATGGATGTTGGATTAAACAGGTTTACTGTGAGTCAATGTGATTCTCTGTTGAAATAAGAAAAAGCTTTTCTGCTACTCTAACCTCTACTAAAGCTCCTGCTACACTAACCTCTACTGAAGCTCCTGCTGCACTACCTTCTACTGATGTTCCTGCTACACTAACCTCTACTAAAGCTCCTGCTATACTAACCACTACTGAAGCTCCTGCTACACTAACCTCTACTGAAGCTCCTGCTACACTACCTTCTACTGAAGCTCCTGCTACATTAACCTCTACTAAAGCTCCTGCTATACTAACCACTACTGAAGCTCCTGCTACACTACCTTCTACTGAAGCTCCTGTTACACTAACCTCTACTAAAGCTCCTGCTACACTACCTTCTACTGAAGCTCCTACTACACTAAACTCTACTGAAGCTCCTGCTACACTACCTTCTACTGAAGCTAACTCTACTAAAGCTTCTGCTATACTTACACTATTGTAGCTTTTGCTATAATGACTGTAGATACTGCTGCATGTATCTCTATTGTAGCATTAGCTACACTTACCTTTTTTGTAGCTTCTGCTACATTTACCTCTATTGAAGCTTCTGTTACTTCCTCTTCTTTAGCATCTGCTACACTTACCTCTGCTAAAACTTCTGCATTTACTCTATTGAAGATTCTGCTACACTTCCTATATTGTAGTGTCTGCTACACTTGGCTCTATTATAGCTTCTGCTACACTTCTCTAATGAAGATCTTCTACACTTACCTCTATAGTAAACTTTTTCCTCCTCAATTTAAATGCAAAATCCAGTGTATCTGGCATATGACATAACAAGGAATTAAGGCGTGGAAGCTGAACTATATGAAATAAACCTGTTAAAAGACAACATAAAGTGACATTAAAAAGTTTTTAAAAAATTTTATAACTACATTCAAACAAACACCTATCATCAACATTATATACCAGATAAGTATTATAAAATGATATTGATGTAAATAGAGAATTTTCTTAAAATTACAATAATTGCTCTACCATCATAGTCTTAAAATGGTAAAACCAATTTTCAACTTATACATGATAAAGTAATGTGTAACACACCATAGCTTTGTTGTTTTGTTTTGTTTTTTGTTTTTGTTTAAATTCTTGTTTATGTTCATATATGAGACATGTGTTTAGAGTAGCAGATTCTTTGCAACCATGAAAGGCATGGACATAAATTTGTGTGTATTGGGCATGTGATTAGACTCTATGGGCTGATGGCCTGTTCACTATTTTAACTAACCTGTGTCTTATAAAAAGACGAATCTTCCTAAAACATTTTTCCCTCCATTTTTATAGATTATGAATTTATCCAGAAATTAGGACACACTTTGCTGTCATATTTACCATGATACTCTTTGTATGCAGGATTTTTCTCTTTGTCTGAACCAGCAAAACTATCAAGATGTAAAACCGTGTCACACATTTTACGTAGTCGACCAACAAAACCAGGAATCTGTAATAAAATTGTTTTCCAATATTCAATTTATTTGTATAACAATTCAACCAGAGTGTTTTGCTCCTTATCAAATGCCAAATGTTTGCATTAACATTTACTTTTTCATTTAATCTTTGTTCTTTTCATGAATGAAGTTTAAGTAGATGAACCCCTAAGACATGAATGCATACCCACCCCAATCTTTGCATAATCTTACCATTTTAAAGTTCAAATTTGAGGTATATTTAGTAAGATTTTAATGCGTATACTTATAGGAACTTTGTAGTCCCAGCATTTTTTTCCCTTATAAAACTGGTACCAAGGAACGGTAACATTCCCAATGCCAAAAAACGTTAATTTTCCCCAATTTTGAGACTAAAAATTCCCAATTCAACTGCCAAACAACAGACTACGATGACATCGTATTTCTTTTTATATGAAACATTGTACAAGTTGACTAATTGTTTCACTTCCACTTAAATCGAAAGTAGAGATTAGTCGTAATATGGTGGGACCTGTGGTGTAGACAGCGTAGTGTCATACATTTTGACAAATTGAAAGCATGAAAATGCGAAAACAAGGGATATTGATATGAAAAAACATTATATTAAATACTTGTTATTCTTTAAAACACGGAGTAATAGGTAATGAGGTTGGAATAATCGCAAAATACGTTTCATTTGTTTAAATGACAGAAAATTCTCCTTTGTTCTACTTCGATGCTATTTTTTCCAATTGAACCGTTACCGGACCCTTCCCCAATAGGTAGAAAAAAATCGCCGAGTCCAAACAATTCTTTTAAAAAAAGGATGCAACAAAATATCAGATTTCAACTAGGATTGCTTTTATGATCACTCTGTATTGCAGATAGTCATTTTTTTTTTTATTTATAGGCAAAACAAAAACAAAAACACCCACTCTGACCCAGCTGAGCATTTCATCAAATCAACCCATATTGCAAATATTATCCCAATACAATTTCACCTCACTCCGTGACTCTAGAGCAGAAGCTCTACCACTGCACAATGCTGTTGGGGGCACAGCCCCTCCCCCCCCCCCCCCCCATTCCTATGGCCATGAATAGAGGAGTTGATCCTTACGTGGCGGGTTTGAATCCAACTGTGGGACATGAAGACCGGTCCTTCGGATGAGACTGTATAAACAGAGGTCCCATGTCACAGTAGATGCTGGCACAAAAAAGATCCCTCACTACTCAATGGCCCTGAGTGCCGAGTATAGATCAGAATTTGCAGCTCTCCACCGGCAATTGGTGGCGTCTCCGTATGAGTGAAAAATTCTCAAGAGGGATGTTAAACAACAATTGAACAAAATTATCTCAAACTCAATGGGACCGAAAAAAAAACTTGGAGATATCCAAGGATTTGATATATCAAGGATAAAATACTTAGAGAATAAGTGATTGGGACTTCCAAATCACTTTGACATATCCATGGTATTCAAGATATCAGTGTTTGAGATACTGAAGTTCAACTATAGTATACTATAGAAAACAGCTACTTATTGCTTGTGCTCCCACAATAATAATGTCTGATGGTCTTTTTCTGTTTTTCCCCTTATAAAGGGATTTTTGCTTGGTAGTGCTCCTCAAACTGAAAATGTTTCCTTGTTCACTCCCCACCCCCAAAAAAGAATTGAAATTGCTTCCTTGTTATTGCATAGAATCCAAAGCAGAGAAAACATGATAAGCCTATATCCTCTCCCATTTCAATATGTGTGTGTGGGGCACAGGGCTTTCAAAAATTAGAAACAGGTGGTACTTTTACAAAAATTGGAGGTACCTTAAGGGAGCAATTTTAATTAAATATGTTATTGATATTTCTCAATTGAATACTTTGGCCTGTACAATCATGATTTCAGCTGTGTAAAAGTACCAGGTATTGGCAAATTTTGAAAGGCCTGGGGGCATTAAATCCACAATATTGCCATTTTACAATGAAAATTCTTTAGGCATTTTATAGCCAATGACTGATTACTCCTTAATTAAAAAAAATTATAATTTTTTAAATACCTACCTGAAATAAATGTGTAGGCATAGTAATCATACATGTAGCAAAAGCAGATCTCATTAAGACTCTAAGGGCCAATAAAAATCTGGGTAGTGAATAATCAATGTCCTCTTGGTTAGCTGCAAGTCCCCCACATTCATCCCACTGAGGAGACCCCAGGGAATGAACACCTGAAAGCAACACAATTATAAAAGTCACCATATCATATATTACTGGATGTCTACTGGTTTATTTTTTGCACAGTTTTCATTTTCACAGCATTTTCAAATGATATATAAGGAAAATTAATACTGCAATGAATTTAGTTGATGTAAGTATTATACATGTATAATAAAAGGGAAAGACTATGTTATTTAAAATTAAAAAAAATCATTGGAAAACCCAATTTGCTTGCTAAATATGAAAGTAGTCATGAATGACATTAAACCAGAGAACAGTAATAACTTGAGTATAATATACATGTGCGTGCCTGGGTTGATCCAAAAGTTCGTGGAATTTCTTTATATTTTATTTATTTATAAATGGAAGTGATTGAAAATTACAGGTGAAAATATATGCACTTGTTGAATTTTCTTAATAAAATTTTTTTTAAAAATTCATGATAGTAACACTTTGGCAGTTGCCATGGAAATGGTTGTTTGAAAATGCGGGAGAGACACTTATTTGTTCGTTATTCTTTCAATTCTTGATAAACAAAATGCACTAAGTGTCAAAAAAACGAAAATCATTTCATAATTACGATTGCTTGAACTCTTATTAGCCTTTGTGTGAAAAATTTATCGACTTTACTGGATATTTAGTTTTTCTATTAATGATTTATTGATCGTCATGACATAGTTAGACAATGTCAGAATTCTGTCAGTTAATAAGTTTTGTGAAAATCTTGGGAACTCTGACTTAGATGCATATATTAATGATAAAGCAGAACAAAAGTTAAGTAACCAACTAGTTTTCAAGTGACATAAGAAATTGAAAGAAAATAAAACTTTCGATGATGATGATGAAAAGTCTACCACCTTTTGGAAGATCGTTCTTTCATCGTAAACAAATTGAGAGCATTAATGGACGTGGACTGCTGATGCACTGTGCTTGACATTGCTACTGAAATCTGAACATCATATGAAACGACGGAGCGTATTTTGAAAAAAAATATTATAAAGTAGAAAGTGGGTCCGAGATTGGTACCCAGGCTTTCCTGAAAGGCAGAAACGGAGAAAAGAATGCAGTGTTCTGTAGAATTTCTAAGTTGATTTGAACTGAGGGCGAGATGCTCCTAGAACATGACGTGACATGCCTAACTTGACATTACATTAAAGTCTCCCCCGGATTTTTTAACTGTCCATGTTAAGAAAGCTCGAGTGACCTTAATGGTAATTGGAATGTGGTGAAATTTTCCAGCGTTGTTGCATAATGGCTCTATTTTATAGATACGTCTTTTGTTTGCTTTAAACACATCACAATCAAATTTTAGAAAGAAATTCCATGAACTTTTGGATCAACCCTCGTATTTACCAATTTGCAATATATTTCTTTTATCTGTCTGTTCAGTTGTACTAAAATGTCCACTGTCAATCTCCTCCTTGATTCTTTTCAGTAAGTATTTGTATTTTGGGTTAAGATCTTCACATCCTTTACAACCTCTAGAAAATAACCAAAAAATGTTCAAATCTTCAACAGGGCATACTTACTAAATAAATTTAACTAAAAGCAACATTAAATATATTCAAAGAAACATGCAGAGCATTTAATAAAGGCCCTTTCATGATAACTGCAGCACTACTTTTTTGCGGGCAAATTAATAACTCTTGGCAAAGTTTTTGCTAAAAGATAATTAAATGATATGTATTAAACAATTGCTGTTGAGTCATATTTCACCATATTATGTCAATTTGCCCTGAAAAAAACAAGTATCAATTATGTCAATTCTCATGAAACAGTTTATTACTAGGTTTGTGTATGATTTGTATACAAATACAGTACAAAGTATCCATGGACAAAAACAACGTTTTGGGGGAATTTTCATCTCAAGAAATGTTTCTCTGGACATCTTACACAAACTGATGACGTATTTGACAAATTTAGATGTATAGATTCAAATATTTCCTGACAGAGATTATATCTGTAAGAACGTCATGAAAGAATTGAAGTACCACAGTAAAATTACCCTTAGCTTATAAAGTACACTCAACTATAGGTACATGTATTAACAAAGACTACATGTATACTGATATAAATAGTATATAATACTAAAAGATCCCTTAATTGAATTAAAAGCCCGATATATAGAAATATCATTTTTATCACTTGATACAGTCATACAAAGTGTAACACAGAGAGCTTGCCTCTTACTTTTTTTTTTTTCAACATTTACATGCACTTGCTTACATTTCTAAGTCCTCTGATCCAATACTTTTTTTTTAACATTTACATGTACTTGCTTACATTTCTAAGTCCTCTGATCCAATAAGTGTTGGATTTATAGCTGAGATAAGCTGAGTGTCCATCACTTTGGTCAAGTCATAGTAATGGCCAAATTTAGAACTGGAGTGACTGGTCTATAAAAACAAGAATTATATTTAGTAAGTACAGTATGCATTCAGAAACAGATACATCTATGATACACATCACATAAATACCCTTCACCCAATGATACCCTGTGCCAAGTTTGGATGAAATTAGCCTGGTGGTTCTAGAGAAGATGAAAATGTGAAAATTTAACGAGGACAACAACAACCTACAACAGACAAATTTTGATCAGAAAAGTTCACTTGAGCCTTTGGCTCAGATGAGCCTAAAACTTTTCACATGGATTGCAAATATGTTATATGGATCTTTAGTGAATAAATGTACACCTGATTGGCAGGTAGATGCTGGTATCTCCAAGCTATTTTCATGTTCTCTGCCTGATCAGGTAAGTTCCCTTGTGCCAAATCTCCTGGGTCATCTAGTATTGGAGCAGGGAGTTCCTATCATTACAATTTTAGAATATGAAGTACAAAATTCATAAAATTTAACCAGTAAAATGAATTACTAAATTATAAACAGTACAAATACAGTAAATTATTGTATATTAGATTATAAAGTGTAAATAACTAGTGGGTATTGTTTTTTTTTTACAAAAAAACACATGTCTCCCCTTCTTTACCAACATTAACGAGTGCAAATATATGATCAGGGTCAAAAATAATAATGCAGTGCATCTCAACTCAAATTCTGTGTACAAAATTTCAAGTCTTCATGTCAAACGGATCTCAAGTAATGGTGTGGTCGTGTTTTTCTTAATTTGACCTTGTAGAAAGTGGTCAAGGTCAAATATTTTGATGCAGTTCATTTAGTCTCAATGTTGTCTTTCCTTGTTCCAAGTTTGAAATCCTAATGTCAAAAAGTTCTTAAGTTATGACCTAGACTATATTTTCATGTAAACGATTGACCTTGACTTTATTAATAGGTCAAGGTGAAAAAATGTTGCCATTCACCCTTCCTCTATACCACCTCTCCATTTTCCAAGTTTGAAGTCTTAATGTCAGGGTTCTCAAGTTATGGTCTAGTCATGTTTTCTCTATTTAACCTTGAAGAAAGGGGTCAAGGTCAAAATTTTGAAGTGTTGCATCTTGTAACAATGTCTTCTTTCTATGTTACAAGTTTGAAGTCCTAATATCAAAGGGTACTCAAGCTAAGGCCTGGACTCTATTTTGATGTAAAAGATTGACCTTGACATTATAATAATTGGATCAAGGTCAAAAATTTTGGTGGCATGCATCCTTCCTTCATACCACTTCTGCATGTTCCATGTCTGAAGTCTTTATAACAAAGGATTCTTAAGTAATGGTCTAATCAAGTTTTTTCCCTATTTGACCTTGAGGAAGAAAAGAGGTCAAGGTCAAAAATTTTGGTGTGTTGAATCTTGTATCAATGTCTTCTTTCTATGTTACAAGTTTGAAGTCCTAATATCAAAGGGTACTCAAGCTATGGCTTGGACTCTATTTTTATGTAAAAGATTGACCTTGACCTTATAATTATTGAATCAAGGTCAAAAATTTGGGTGGCATGCATACCTCCTTTATACCACCTCTGCATGTTCCAAGTTTGAAGTCTTAATGTCAAAAGGTTCTCAAGTTATGGTCAGATCGTGTTTTTTCCCTATTTGACCTTGAAGGCAGAAAGGGGTCAAGGTCAAAATTCTAATGCAGTGCATTTTGTCTCAAGGTCTTCTTCCTATGTTACAAGTTTGAAGTCCTAATATCAAAGGGATCTCAAGTTATGGGCTAAACTCTATTTTGATGTAAAAGATTGACCTTGACCTTATATATAGGTCAAGGTCAAAAATGTTGGTGGTGTGCACTCCTTCTCAATATCATCTATCTATGTTCCAAGTTTGAAGTCTTAATGTCAAAGGGTATTAAAGTTACGGCCTGGACAAAATTTGGATGAAGAAGAAGAAGAAGAAGAAGAAAATCGACAAAAACAATATGTCTCCCCTGGAAGGGGAGACATAATTATAGCAAAGGTTAAACTATGTAATGTGTAAATTTTAAATTCATGTAAATGCAAGTACAATGAACCTGATTTACATGATATCTTGATGCTATTATCGTATCAAAAGCAAAAAGTTAGAACTGAAGTGAAAATTCATAAATGACTGACAGTTGTTAATATTTTACCTAAAAAACATTGGTAATTCAAAAATGGTCATTTAAAATCTAAATGCTAGTAAGTATTCAGTTCATGCCTAATGGTTCAGTCAGAACTTTGTATCTAACATGATATTTTTTATTTTTACAAATTGTCACAACCTTGATCATTTGAGATGGATCCTGATCAGCGCTGGTTAATAACAAGGAGTGACCCGTCACTACTGCCTCAGCAGAAAAGTACTTCAACAGCAAGCGAGCATAACTGCCATAAATGTCTTCCTCTGTAATTTTAATTGTAAATGGTTAATTATTCAGACAGAAAAATATCTATTCAAATTCTTTCTGATATTTTTTAATAATTTTAACAAGATGTAATTTTAATGTCCACTGCTCAATTTAAATGGTCAGAAATCAGGTACAATGTTCATTGGACAACTATATTTACAATGTACAGCTTCTGAGCTTTCATTAAAATATGTGTGTCTCTAAAATGTTAGGTTAGAAATTCTTGAGAAAAACCAAAGCTTTGATCATGTTGATAGCAATGCTAGGGGGTAACTTGCCAGCTTTTTAATTCTGTATCAGGAAAGAGCTTGTAAAGTACGGCATCTCACATAAATTTCCTTTTTGTTTTCAAATGTTCCAGTGAAGTTTCTATGACGTTTGAGATGCTCCCTACGATTACCAACCCTGAATATTTGAAGTATGGATAGCCTGTCCCATGCAGGCAAGTAGTCAACCATTTTTGTTTGCCAAGGCCTTATGTGGCCAAAATTGGTTGAAATCTAAACATGGCAGCCAACAAGTGGATCAATAAATAAGCACGTCCTTACAAACCAAACGAAGTTTGTCAGGGGTCCAATGAACAAGTGTGGACTCGGGACCCCTGGCAATGATGACCCCATTGGAAATAAGCCTACTATGGCTTTCATGGGTCACCCTCGAGTAAATGGCTTTAATCATATAACAAATTTTCATATTTATTTCCTTTCATAATCTAGTGATATTGTTTAAAGAACCAAAGGTAATTTTACTTGTATTTTACAATTACTGGGTATGCTAGATTTTATGTGTCAATTGTGCCATATTCTAAGTGTCACAAACAAACTAAAATAATTGTGATGATGTTGTTTACCATGCCCACTGTATACATTGTTTATTGTATAGACCTGTAACAACATACCAGTCTAGACGAACTCCAAAAACAGCGTTTCCGGAAGTAAGAAATTGAGACTGAAAAAGACTCCGAAAATAGAGTCCGCGCATGCGCACACACACAAAAAAATGTCGATTTTTCGGCAAAAATGATGGGTCTACAAAAACTGTCCGTGCAAAGTTTTGAAAAGTATGGCAATTATGCCAGTACTCAGAAATGTTAACAAAAGACTTCGGAAGAGATTGTATTTGTCAGATTTTTTATTTTATTTGCAAAAAAGGAGATATTTCAAAGTTAACGTTACAAGTGAGATCAATTACAGAGAAAATGATACGTTTTGAGAAGTAAATATGCATAATATAAAAGGGATATATATGCAAAATGGGACATATATATTGTAACTGTTAAAAACTTGACTGAATTTTACACATAAATTAGCATTCCGGTTTTTTATTTGTGTACGACATCGGAATTGAACGCGTAAGTTCTTACCATTGTTACTTACCAATTTTTTATCACATACGAACAGATATTATTATGAAAATATTTTTAAAACTATTTTCTGTTAATATGAAAACTTAAAAGCCACTCTTCTAGATATTAAGGGCACAACATGTCTTCTAAAAATGAACCTGTTAATATCTCTGCTCCGTGGTGAAAAATGCGCATTTTCTGATTAAAATAAATACAAGCTGGGTGTCTTCAAAAACAAATAAAAGCACCTTTATTGTAGGAACGACATAAAATTTTAAATCAAGGGGACAATAAATTAAATAAGAAAATATTTCTTACCGGCAGTATTGAATTCGATGTCCTATATCCAATTCACTATTATGCAAGAGTTTGAAGCAATAAATAAGTCAATATTCACAAAATAATTTAATAAATGCATTTATCCATTCAACAAAAAATAAAATGAAGTAACAATGCACTTAATACAGCCATTATACAGCCGTATAATTAGAGAAAGCGAACGACAATTCATCGTTTGTTTACATCGGACGCCATTTTGCCGCAATGCATGATGGAGCCAAAGACTTCGTTTTCGGAGTTCACGCTGTTTTTGGAGTTCGTCTAGACTGCATACATGAAACTCTGCTGTTCTAAGTTCTCATCATGTCGACTTTGAAACTTTCACTATATATCATATCTACTTGTTAAAAGACTTTTGAAATACATACCAATTAAACAAACTGTCCCAACAGCAAGCCCTCCTCCTGAGAAAAAAAAATCGGTCGTAGTATTATTATTTTTTTTCTAAATAAAACTTATACGTAACATGACCTGAAGCTTCAGGTCTATGTAGGAAACAACAATTTTTCAGTGTTTTGCGGATTGACATTACCTATTATGTTATCCAGAGATGGAACACCTGATGAGATAAGTAACTGGTTGTTAAATAAAGATGGTTTAGTTCCAGGTATTTGATTTAATTTAACTCGTGCTTTTTTCTGGAAACTTGTAGTGGCCATACTTTTTCTCAAAATGAAAACATCCGGTGTACCAACACGATAGACCTAACCGATATTTTTACCACTGTCGATCATGTTTGTTTGTTTCTTTTTTCAATCACGGCACAAAAAGGTTAACATTCTGCATTTTTGCACTAGCTTAAACACGATAATCATCATGTTCATAGCATACCGCAGCAAAAAACAGTATGAATTGTGGAATTATGATACCAACGATCCCAAATATTTTTCGCTTATATGCGAGCTCTTTAGCTTGACGAGGAGAGAAAGTTATATCACGAAAATAAACTGTGGTTTCCTCGGAAAAGTAAGTCCCTGCATATTGAAGCTCAAGAACAAGTTTGATTTAAAAATATTTATCATGTACTTGTTCTAAAATTTTTGTTGGCTTACTTGGGCACTTTTCACGGATTTATATTTTTCATTCTTGATCAGACCACTATTTATTGCAGACGACACTTCCCGCGAAATATTGCTCTGCAGACGACGTTTTTTGAACGAGAAGCTGGATGACCAAGAGCCGATGTTTAAGCATCACAAATGAAACGGTAAGGATATAGGAATATAAATTCTTTATTATATATTATATAAGTCTCAGTTAGTTGGCCTATTTAGGAACTATTTTATATAAGTCTCAGTTAGTGGGCCTATTTAGGAACTATTTTAATTTTCAACCTAAATCTTGAATGAATAATGCCGACATAAAGCTTGAAATGTTCGCATGGTAACGTTAGGCCTAATGTTAAACACTGTTTACATGGTCAACGTTCTTTAAAATTATGAAATATGCAGATACAAGCATGGATTTTCTATGGTTTTAATTTAGACTGAGATCGTCTGTTATGGACATAAAGGCATTTCTGCAGTGCAAGAAACTCCGACGCTCCCATAGACTGGAAGCAAAAGAGATACCTGATATCAAGACAGAAGCTATGAGTTCGGGTTCATTAGGGCATTTTGTTGTTCTTCCTTTAGAGCTGAAGTTTCTTATTCTACGATACCTCACAGGTAACTTGCATCACAACAATTAATCCTCACAATTGCATTAGTAGAACTTTGCAAACTTTAATTTATTAAATATTTTCTTTTTCTAGTGGAAGATTTAAGCATTTTGACAATTACATCAAAAGCAATGAGAAACCTGATAGAAGGATACAGGGTCCTTATGCCACTAATTCCAAATGTACTCCTACAAAAGCTTCATGTTTCCAAAAGTGCACAAGTTTCTCCACAAGAACAGCAGAAAAGTTACCTTGAAATATTTCACAGACTAGGTATTAAGAACTGCACAGTTCTCCTATACAGTTCTTTTTCTCTTCATTTGCTAATCCTATAACCTTTCTTGATAATCTTATATATATTTTCTTATAGATTTGAAAAATTGACAAAATGTGCAAGGTATGTTAAAATCCATATGCGACTATATCGTTTAAGCTCTACTGGTCAAAGACCAAAGAAGGACTTATTCATTGATAAGGTTTCTCTTATCTGTTTGCAGGGTAGTAAATATGCAAGTTTGTATGTGGGTGTCAAATCATACATGGCAAACATTGGTCCACAGATTATTTTTCTTTCTTAGGTTTGCTTACCAAAAGGTCAACTTGCTTGTATGCAACAAGAGACAGACTCAAGTTTGTAAATGGGATTTTGACAAAGGTTTGTTTTAATTTGAAGTTAGTACATGTACGATACCAGCATACATGTCTGTTTTCTTATGCAGAGGGTATAATTACTGGTTCAGGTGCTTGTACAGTTGTATTCAATGTAATTAATCCATGAAGTATTCTATTTAAATGGTCAGATTTTATATTCTTTATATTTGTAAAATATTACCTAAAAGTCACATCATTTTTATTAGATATCTTGATCTGAATTTTTTAATAGATGATGTGCAATAATGCTGACTGTGATAACTTGTCCCAATGCTTGTCATTGACATGCTTTGGGAAATTCCTCCACACTGTGATAGCCGGATGGGATGATTCAGAGTGTCAAAGAACCTATGATGCAATCATTCATCACACATGTCTTCTGAAAAATGTCAAACTTGTTATGAGCTCTAAACCAGGTACTTGCATGCTTAGACTTCCCCCAATGGAAGAGCATCATATGTATGGTATGCAATATAAGAAAATAAATAATGATAATGATATCCAATGATTTATTTCCAAGTTTCCCCTCATCAGAACCAATGGGATAATCTGTCCGTCACACTACCAATATTCAAACTGCAGTGAAGAAATCCCATACGGCAATTGAGTATCCTCTTAAGGACATTGGCAAGGTTCCTGGTTATTGTATAGAATTTTTCAAGAACTATTGAGTAGGTTTAAATGTACTAAACAGGCTATATTCTTGACAGAGATTTTTCTACATTTTTTAAAAGGGGCCTGGGCCTTTACAATTGGGAAAAATCATTGACATTTGTATCGAATTGGGAAAAATCAAAAAGATTGAAATTTAACTTTTATAATTGCCAGGTGAAATAAAATATTGGTTTATAAGTAAATGTAACATCATTTATTCAATATATTTACTTAAAAAAAATAACAAATTAAACACAGTTCTTTTAAAATTCTTAACCTTTTTTTAATCTTTGAAAGTTGTCATTAATTGTGACCAACCTATATTTCCATCTTTTTTTTTTTTTTTTTTTTTTTTTTTTTTTTTTTTTTTTTTTTTGCCTTAACGGTAGACATAAGAGAAAATCTTTCTCCACTGAAGATAGAATAATCTGACATGAT
Organism: Saccostrea echinata; assembly: GCF_033153115.1. NCBI lineage: Eukaryota > Metazoa > Mollusca > Bivalvia > Ostreida > Ostreidae > Saccostrea > Saccostrea echinata. Next base: position 24,017,522 of record NW_026889750.1, read on the forward strand.
TTATGACAAATCATTTATTTTTCAAACTAATGAAGCTTTTTAATTACCCGAGCTCATCATATTGCACCCATTTCTCTGCAATACTAGTTGTATCTGTAGTTGATGTAGAAACAGTTTGGTTTTCGTGGAATCAGGGATGCTTATTGTAGAGTTACTACTAACTAGTACTTGGATTTACAAATAAAGCTATGTTTAGCCGGTTAACATGCACATTACACTTTCTTACGATGTATTTACACAACAAGTTTGACATGACCATGACTGTGTTTTTCAAAGTCTAGTAAACACACAAAGTAATCTGCTGTTCCTTACTATTATTTTAAGAGTTTGAATGACCGAGAACAATAGCGTTCCATTTTAGATAAGTTGTATGTAAAAATTCAATGTAACAAAAACAACATCGGTTTTGTTTTGGGAAAAAAGCAACAGAAATTGGGAAAAAATCAGTAATTTTTAAGAGGAGAAAGGGGCGATATTCGGACCTTAATTGGGTGTAAAATAATCACTGCTTGATCGTTTAACCTACCAATCCAACATTCTTTTTTAGACTTTGTCAAATTAGTGTTTTCACAATTCTTAATGCATTTAATTCCTATGTAAAATGTTGATAAAAGGGACCTACATAATTTTTCACCATAATATTTCTTCTAAACCCATTTATTTCATACAGTTTTTGTATTATATGCATTATTGTATCTTCATTTCCTATGATTTCTAGATATTTTGGCTGAAAATGTATATATAGAAACAAGACATGGATTATATCGGCACCGATCATCATTTTTGAGTTGCGTGCCTTAACAGCTAAAATTGGTCAAGAGACTGGTTGATTGATTTTATCATGTAATTGAATGAATTGAAACACATTGTCATAAAAATATTGTCATGGATTTATTTTCAACTTTTATTTGTAGTTACGTATACTAAATGCCGATTCCTTCACACGACCTAAGAACTGTTCTCAGTCGGCATGGTCGACCTACCTTTCAGCATATGTCACATCTTTGCCCTAATTCCCAGCAAACTGAGCATAACTATGGTAAATAACGGCCTGTTGGCTCTTTGTCCCTGAATACAATGTACAACAAAGCCATTACAGCTTTTCTTTCTTGATGTATAGATGATTCTACCCGTTGAAGGAGAAACACGTGCTTATGTTTACCTCTGTAACATACGCTTTATTGGTTCTCACCGCTTAGAGAATTCTACACGGGAGATGACTCTCAATCACTATTTTATAAGTGAAAAAACCCATGTATTAAACCCTTTTCTCCGGAAAACCCTGACTTGCCAATGTCCTTTAAACTAGAAATACATTTTCCAAAATGTGAAACAATCAATACACAGTGTATTTTACATAATATTATTCTTATAAAATGAGGGTTGTCCTAGAAAAACATGAACATTTGTTATGTTTTTTGTTTCAGTAATATTATAATGTGAACAATAGGCAAGCACATGATAATCGAGATTTTTTTAATACAACAGAGAAATTTCAAGGAAATGTTTAAGTAACATTTTCCTCCCAGTAAAACAAATCTTACAAAATAATTAACTGATGGTGCAACACTGATGATCAACATCAAAATGTAGCTAGTGGCATATGTGAATTTCTTTAGGAATCATGCATGCGTCTCTACACATATGATTGCAGCATAAATTGGACACTGCATTTGATTTTCTTTTAGTTAACGAGTTAGTTATCCATATTGCACATACTAGAGTGACTGAGTCACCAAAAGATTGTAGAATTCATTCTTTGAATAGACAATTTCCCAACCCTTATCATAATCCCAACTTTTCGCATACTGTATCCAGGAAAATTTTTGCCCCTGATTTCTCCCCATTCACCCTACTCACAGGTGGGCGAATTTAAAATGGAGTGAATTCAAAGAGCACAGTATAATTTCTTAAACAGAACTGTGACTGGGCGAATTTAAAATGGGGCAAAATTGTTTGCAAGTGTGAAAGGGCGAAAATAACATGGGGCAAAAATAACCCTGTGTACAGTAGTTACGGCAGTCTCCATGTATGATGTCCAGCTCCTGTCTTTTCAGTTTGTCATCGTTTTGTTGGTGTACGATTTGTCTCTTTCTCAGATAACTAGTCCAGCCATCCTTGAAACTTTTTTGCCAGGTATGAACCAGTGACTGAGACCAGTTTGTGTCATTATATCTTTTCCCATATGGACAGGAGTCATACACTACTACATACAGCACAAAATGATAATATGGTGCACTGCATGCATAATATTGTCAGACTTGCTTGTGTTTGTGCATATAACTTGGTATATTTAGTCATTTATAATGTTAAATTCATGATTTTTCACACATTCACATCCAGATCATAGAGTTTTCATGGATGTAAATTTTGTCAAATTAAAATTTATGTTTAAAATAATAATAAAGAAAACATCAATGGCAATGCTATTTTTAAAAGTACAAAAATTACAGCGCACCAACCAATGACATTTAAACCCTTTAAATAGTGTTTTCACATGCCTATTACAGCCTTACGACATTACCTCGATCCTTATAGTACAGTTGAACTTTGGTATCTTGAACACTGATATCTCAAATACCATGGATATGTCGAAGTGTTTGAAAGTCCCAACCACTTTATTCTTTAAGTATTTTACCCCTGATATCTCGAATCCTCGGATATCTCGAAGTTTTTTCTTGATCCCATTGAGTTCGAGATAATGAGGTTTGACTGTATTTTGATAAAATGACCAAAAATATCATTTCCCAACAATGGGAATGTGCAAATAAAAAAAGAACTAGAAAACTGACCAGTCAGCAAGGGCCCCGCCGAGGAGTAGAAATATAAGGGTACAGCTTACAGAATGAGAATTTTAATTGATTACAAAAATTTAAAAATATGTGAAGAAGAATATGCAATAACAACTGTATTTATCAAATTTCAAGATAATTCCTAAATATCCAACTACCTGTAAAGAGTATCCCTGTATTTACATAAGGCAGTAAAAAACATCATATCTATAATAACTCAATTAAATGTATATTTAAACAAGAATAAAGCATGTGTTTTATAAAATGCCAGCCTTCAGTGAATACAAATATCACCCAGGCTTGACCTTAACTTAAAAAAAAAAACATCAGTTGCAGACAAAGGTTAATTTATCTTAAAGTGACAAATAAAGATAAGCCTGGAAAATGTTCTGCCCCAGACAAGATAATTAATCCCATGGGATTAATCGTACTGCTCTCTCATCCTTTTCTTCCAAGTTTATAATAAGAACTCTTTCAGTAATGATACAATGAGTTTATTATTGGACTACTCGTTAAAATTAATAGTATTCTTGAATTTACATACAGCAGCCAAAAAAAAAGAATACATAAATTAAAAAAAAATTAAAAAAACATATCTTTATGTATATCTTGTTTTTAGAATTCAATAAAATCATAACTCATTGTATATTTTACCAAAATAAAGTATGAACATTATTTAAATCCACATTTCAGAGAATGTAAACATCATTCAGAATTGACCTTAACTTCAAAACAAACTTCATTTGCAGACAGAGGTGTTAATTAATCTAAATTTGACAGAAACAGATAATGCTTTGGATTTTCTTCAAGAGGAAAGTTAATTAATCCCATGGGACTAGTTGCAGCTTTCATAGTTTACAATAGGAACATTCTCAGCAGTTATCTCTCTTTGCCCTGGCATTCATTCTAATGTAAAGTTAAGGAATCTACCCCACCACCCCAGCTCCAAACTGGATGACATAGAGAACCAAACTTAGCATCAAAATATGTCTTACTGCCTCTTCAACCAACATACTAAATTTGAACTTAATTGGTCAACTACAAAAAAAGTTATTAGAAAAAAACAGAAAATTTGTGGACGGAAGAATGACAGACGGACAGACAGATGGACAGACAGAGTGATTACTATAGGGCACCCGCAAATCCTTGCGGGGCCCTAATAATTTTGATCAGGTAGCTTATGAAATACTTGAAAAGTTTGCATTTTTCTGGGATAATCCTCGTATATAAATACTAGACCAAAAGTTTTAAACTTTAAGAAATAACCTGTTTTAAAAGTGATACAGTGGAACTTTGGTATCTCAAACACCGATATCTCGAATACCATGGATATGTTAAAGTGATTTTGAAGGCCCAACCCCTTATTCTTTACGATTTTACCCAAAACATCTCAATCCTCAGATATCTCGAAAGTTTTTCTTGGTTAATTTATTGAGTTCAAGATAAAGAGGTTTGACTTTATTTCTTTTCCATATTGAATATTTAGTGGATATAACGTGTATTTCTGGCTGTTAAATTTCAGGTACCCATGCACAGATTGAGTATGAGGTGCGGATGTTCCTTAGAAGAGTGATATTAGACCACTGTCAGTCAGTTGTTGACAGAGCATTTTGGTTAGGAAGAATTCTAAAACCTTGGCCTATGGTTCATCAAGCCAGAATTTTATTCATGTTGTATGGCCCAGAATATAATGGTAATCTTAAATTCACTATTTCAAGGAAGGATATAAACATTCAAAAAGTACTGCTAACTATATATAGTTACTAGTTTACATAAATGCTCCAAATATGAATTATTAGGAAAAGTACTTCAAGTTTCTCTTGAGTTAATTAGGAACAACGAAACAACAATTCATCAGATTAATAAGCAAAATAAGGTATTAACTAAAAAATTTTGGTCATATAAATGGCTAAAATAAGAGTCTACAGTTTTGCGTAGTAGTTTAAATGAAAGATTTTTATGCCCCACCATATTCATGGCGGGGCATATAGTGTTTGTCATGTCTGTCCTTCCCTCCTTCTGTCCTTCCGTCTGTCTTTCCATCACACTTTGCGTTTAGCCCTGTTTAAAGCTCAGTTTCAAAGAAACTATCCAAGATATTTTTATCAAACTTCATATGCTGATTGATATTGATGAGAGCTATGCAACTGCTTCAACATTTTTTACCTTGACCTTTCATTTGACCTTGACCTCACTGTTCTTAAATTAGTGTTTAGCTCAGTTTTAAAGACACCATTCAAGACAGTGTTATCAAACTTCATATGTTGATACATACTGATGTAAGCTGTTCAACTGCATCAGCATTTTTTGACCTTGATCATTCCTTTGACCTTGACCTCACTTTTCTTAAATTAGTGTTTAGCTCAGTTTTAATGAAATCATTCAAGATATTTTATCAAACTTCATATGCTGATACATACTGATGAGAGCTTTTCAACTGCATCAATATTTTTTTACCTTGACCTTTCCTTTGACCTTGACCTCACTTTTCTTAAATTAGTGTTTAGCTCAGTTTTAAAGATACCATTCAGTACAGTGTTATCAAACTTCATATGTTAATACATATTGATGAGAGCTATTCAACTGCATCAATATTTTTTGACATTGACCTTTCCTTTGACCTTAACTTCACTTTTCTCAATTTGTGTTTAACTCAGTTTTAAAGAAAACATAATATTTTTATCAAACTTCATATGCTAATACATACTGATGTAACCTTTTCAATTGCATCAACATTTTTTGACCTTGACCTTTCATTTGACCTTAACTTCATTTATTTTGAATTAGCGTTTAGCTCAGTTTTAAATAAACCATTCAAAATATTTTTATCAAACTTAAATATGCTGATACGTAGTTGTGAGAAGTATTCAACTGCATCAAAAACATTTGACCTTGAACTTCCCTGTGACCTTGACCTCACTTTTCTTAGATTTGCATTTTGCTTAATTTTAAAGAAACCATTTAAGATATATTTATGTAAGTTTATGCACTTACACATAATTTGGCGAGAATTTATCATCTATATCCAACTTTTTAGATTTCAATTTTAAAGAAAACAATTCAAGAGATTCTCATCAAATTTCATACACTAATACAAATTTTCATGTTGCATTACTAATATACCCTCGGCAGGGCATTCATGTCCTATGGACATATTTCTAGTTTACAAATCTGTTCCTTTCAAGAACAGCATGAAAGTTGTCATATTTAATTAAGGAAATGCATTTTAATAATAAAAACTTGTTAACATTATTTCAATTTTGTTCAAAGCATGGTTTTTGGGGACTTAATGGTATAAAATATATGAATCCATTTCTTAGACCAATAAATGTATTTGACAGATAAATGTTGTGGCTCAAATTGTCATTCTTAGCTTTTTGAAGTTCTTGATCAACATCCATGTAATATCATGCATTTATATCAACTAACATATAATTTATGTACGCCTGAATTTTTCAGGAGAAATCCAGTGGTTTGAGTTTTGTGAGAACACACCTGCCAATCCTGAACAATCTGCCAAACATTTTGGAGAGTTGGCAAATGCTATACAGATTCTCCACGGTTACCGTCAGGAATGGTCAGAAGATGACATCATCAGTGTCCTTGATGAACTAACAAGTAAGAATGATGACAAATGAGTTGCTGCAGATCTTACTTTGCTCTGTGACCTGTAGTGATCAATCTGTCTGTCAATACTTTGTAACAGAAAAGGAGAATATGCATGGTTGGACCACTGGAATTGAACCTGGGGACCCCTGCATCACCAGTCAGGTGCTCTTATCACTGAGCTATACCCAGGCCAATATCCTCAGCCCAAACCATTACAACTATATCACTTGTCTTAAGTATGAATTCTCTCCCCTTCACCCAGTCTTATTGAAAATATCTCCCATAAAGTATCCTTGAGTAATTAATATAAGAGCCAACAGGGACTTTGAATTAAGTTTCTGACTCAAAGGTCAAGCACTTAATTCTATGGTAATTCTATGTCTGGAGTATTTTATTATTTTTTTCATAGTAATCCTTTTACTTATTTATCTTAATGCATGAATTGTAAATAAAGACTCAGAGAAGTGCCCAAAGAACAAGAGAAAGCAGTCTAGATATTCTTTCACCCAGTGTCTTTCCTAAGTATTTGAATATTATTTTAACACTCAGTGCCCCATCTTTGCTAGCCAAGGGTGATGATCTGCTTCTCTCCTTTACATGTAGGACTTTTACCCATAGATCGAGTGCTGTGGTAAATGGTGCAGGCTTACAATGAATTAAGACCAACATGAACTATTCATATTTATCTGTATACACGAATTGTAAACATACCCATTTTATCAGCAATATATCTTAGCGCTTTTTGCACTGTCTCTTGTTTGCTACTTTTAAAATTTACAGATTAAAACAAATGCATAAAAAAGCTGGGTTACAAATGCACAAATATATTATTGTGCTCGCTGCTGCTATCAGTTGATGAGAAACGTTTTAAGTGTGCTAATAAATTTATAATTATATACATTTACAGTAATTACTCCAATTAGTCAAACAATCAAGTGTTCATATCATTCATTTTCGTTCAAAAATTACCTGATTTTATAGGTTCTCCAGATGAATGGCTAGCAGAGAATGTGGCACACATGCTGATCCTTTGTGGTGATGTTATTACTTCCAAAATGCTGATGAGCAAAGCCATCAATGGAAGAACTATAGAACTCTCCAGCATTACTACATCATTTTGTGTGGTGAGGTTTTACTTTTCTTCAGAAAACATCTCTAAGACTTCCATAAGAAAAAGTAATACATTGTACAACAAGATATAGAAAATTCAGGAAATTCCTTCAATTCTTTAATTCTTTTTGGACAGGTCTGTGTGAAGAACAGTTTCAGTTTATCATACGTGCTTGGTATGATACAAAACATCATTGGAGCCATGGATAAGCCAAAAGACAGACTTCAGTACTTCAACAGTTTGATGGATATGTTTCGAGAACTTATTTTGGATATACATGAATTTTCTGATCAAGGTATACATCATACATGATGAGGAGCTTTATTGTTGTTGTGCATAATGATTGAAACTTTTCTAAAAATTCTCCACATTTTCATTGAAATTGTCTAACCAATTTCAAGCTGTACACTGTACCTTTGCAGAGTGTCTCTGTGGAACAAAACTTTGAATTTCAGGCTTTCTTTCCCTGGAACTGGAAGGTTGGGGCCAAAACCTTCAAAACTAATGCAGTCACATTTAAGTCATAGTGAAGTTATTTTTTTTTTCTTTTTACTCCTTGACATGAAGACGACAAACTGCTAATTTCATTATAATGATCAGCATCAGACAAATCATTTTTTATGTTGGCCCAACTTCATTTACTCTCTGTATAAAACTTGAAAACGTTAATTATTCTATTAATTGTTGATGCAATCTTGCCTATGAATTAGGAAAATGTTTTAACACTTCTTAAAAGGTTTCACCATCTTAGAACAAACTCAGTCCTTCATTTATATATAAGTTCATCAAGATTTATTCCTATCTTTCAGTTTGGATTTGAACTTTGAGATCTGAATATGTATTCAAGTTTTAATTCAAATTAAGTAATCTTGAAAATTCTGAAATGTAACATTATTCCTTTTTATTCATTTTAGAGGATGGCCATGAAAATGACATGTACTTTATGGTTACAGCCCTATCTGAATTCACCAAAAAATTGGTCATTTTGGCTTTCAAGAACATGCTGACAACCTGATGTGCCAAAGATAGTCTAATCACAAGGCAAAACTGGCTGTTTTTCAGATTTATCAATGATACAAAACAAAACAAAATGGGCACTGGTTTTTTATGGCAATACAAAATATTAAAAGATGGTGCAATTATTCATACAACATTATAAAAAAAAAAATATTTGACCCAGTAAAACAGTAATGGAAAGAAGTTACAAGTAAAACTGTTTTCGTGACTGTTAACTTATTTGTTAAGTATATAATGTATTACATTGTTACATTTAATACTTATCTGTGATCTAACCTATGATATCACTCATTATGTTATGCGATTAAAGAAATTTTCTATCATCTTTTAATATATTTATGACTCTACAATGTATATTCTTATCAAATAAATACTGGGAATGAGGTCACAAAATAATATATGTTTCCCCTAGAATGGTTAGTAACTATGTACCCCTGTAAAAAATAACCTTTGGTCACTTCAAAGGAAAATTCTTCGGCGTAATATAATATGCAACATATATTTCAGGTGAACCTGAACCATAATCTTCAGCTTGTCCAAATAACCTTGAACCAAAGTAGTTTTTTCAAGTGTTATGTCCAATGTTCCTCCAATACGAAGTTAAGGCCCAGCAGGCTTAGGGCGAATTACATTGTAAAGTAATGCACTTCAAGAAATTAAATTACCATTACTCTTATTTCTTGAAATAATGCATTACATTACCATTACTTTAGTAAAGTAATGCTTACCATTACCATTACTTTTGGGCGTTTTTCAAAAATACAAATACAAAACATTTGCAACTATTTTCATAAACATTCATCCTACCCGTTCAAAACTAAACTTGATGAATGCTAACCGACTTATAGGCAAGTATATACGGGGTCAAATTTGATTTCAAGTACATGTACTTGTTTCTATATCACTGTAAAACTGTAAATAAGTTATGTACATATTATTTAATTAATCATAGGAAGTCCAAGCTTTTCAATTGCCAATAAGATAAAAATATACAATATGCACTTTTTGTGTAAATATTGATGTCATAAAGCAGTTTAACTTTTGGGGACTTTGAACCCTCCCCAAAACTATCTAAATTAATTGGAAATAGATCGTTTGGATCTTGTACCTTATGAAAAAAATTTAATGCATAGACAAACTTGTAAAAAGGGTTGGACAGAATGTACATTTTGCTCTGCTAAAAGTAGAATGTCTGTCTTCTATTCCTTTTGGTACAATAAATTTGTCATGGTCAGCACAAACTAGACCAGCTCAATAAATGTTTCATAAACACAGGGGAAAGGGACTGGTTTGGAGGCGCTTCTCAAAACAATACTTGGTTTTGTTACCTAACCCTAGGGTCATTGTGTGTTTTGATGACACTCTATTCAAAAGGTGGCAATTATCAGTTTGTTTGCAGTGTACATTAGTGTATCTCATACCAAAAAAATTATTTAATCTAAACAAAAGTTGCCATGCCCATTTTTATTCTTTTTTTTTAAATTAAGTATATATACAAATTAATGCTTTGTAATGCCAGCATTACTCTGGATTTGAGAAAGTAAGGCATTACATTACCATTACATGTAATGCAATTTTTTTGGCATTACTCATTCCTAGCATTACTTTGAGTTTAAGTAATGCATTGCCATTACATTTAGCATTACCCCAAGCCTGAGGCCCAGACATGATTGCACAGTTGGACAGGTAGAGTGACTTCTTCATACCTTAAGATTGTCACAGTGTTACTATTTGTAATTAAAGTTATAAGACTTTGCAAAAAAAGCACGTGAAATAATTTGAAGTTCTTGAATATGATAAAGAATTAATCTGAATGCCGGGTCATTATGAAATCGGGTAATTAAGCTGTACCCCTCTACATCATAACAAAACCTTTACACAAGAGATATTTATTGCACAAAGGCATAAGTTTATAACAAACAAATAGTAAAACTATCACTCTACTCACAAAGATATCACAGTTAATGAGCCTTCACATTCAATCTGTCATAAAGCTGAAGGTACACACAGTAACATGACGAAAATATAAAATGTTCTCTTCATTTGTGCACTAACTGATAGAACACTATGATAAACTACAGTGTATTCTACTGCACAGTGTATTTGTTTTTAAGATGACTCAATGAAAATAACTTTATTCAACTTGATAAGAAACTGCAACAGTTTATAGAAAACTGACTTAAAATCTTTTTGGAATATTTTTTTATCATGATTTTGGCAATCATCTTGTTACTCAAGCTATAAAATTACAAACACCTGCAAGAGTGATTAGATGGAAACGGAAAAAAAAATTTGATTGCATCTCATTATGAGAGCTTTGTATAAAATAGAGGCCCTGACGTCAATGATTCTACAGAGTAACGGTGGTGATATGAATGTAAACGCATGTATAACCAGTATATGATATAAAAGACAACAGTGAGCACATTAAATAAAAAAGATATTATACCTCCAGTGTAGTTGTGACACAAAAATTTTGACCTTGGTCTCTCATAGATTCACACCCTGCTAATAGTATAAATAATGATGCACAGATGAATGGAATGGTACATACATGCATCATCCTCATACAAAAAAATACCCATCATTCACATTTAAAATTTCAGAAAATTTCTCAATACTTCACACAACAAGTACTTAGGAAAGTTTGAAAAGAAATGAAATCACATGTGAACTCTTTCTAGTACCATAAATATACTTAAATTTGAGACAGCCACTATGAAAATCATTAACAGATTTTGATCATTACTAATGAAAGAAATAGATAAAATGGATTTCCATAAAAAATGTATACAAGTTTAAACAAAATGTACTCAACCAAATTTAACAAGTTACTTAGATATAAATTCAAAAGAAAAAGCTGTATTTTTTATAGTGAGGTAGGTTTATAATGAGATCTGCAAACATTAAATTGTTTATTTTCTGTTGCATATGATCAAAAATATTTCAGCTGCAGGAACTGTATAGAATAATTTTCCTTGTGCTACAAGATGCATGCATCTCATTTTTTTTTTTGTGGGAAGTCTGCAAAAAAAATTATGAAGACAAAGTGATCCTTGTTGAAGGTGTAAATTTTACTTTAAAGAAAAGAAACAATGATATCTACTGGGGAACAAAAAAGAAACCTTGTTGTGTGGAATATATACAAACAAAGCTGTAAATATATGGTAAACAAGGAGAGTTGAATTTGAGGAATTTAACTGACCATTTTGTTTATCATAATATGGAAATCTGATAAATTTCAAAACATTAAGATTCACTTTCTCATATACTGGTATTTTTAACTGTATACAAATAAGAATGCATAAGTAAACAAAACAAAAAATAAATCGTAACACAGCTGTGTTACCACAAAAAATGTGAAAATAGTTCTAGGTCAAGCATCAAAGTCAAATGAGAAAGAGATTGAACAGTTAAAACAATTTTATGATAAAAACTTCAGTTGGACTTCGGTACCTTGAACATCAATATCTCAATAATATGGATATGTCAAAGTGAGTTAGAAGTCTGAACCACTTTTCCTTTAAAATGTATTTTAACCTCAACATCTCAAATCCTTGAATGTATCAAAGTTTTTTTTCAATCCCATCAAGTTAAAAATAATGAGGATTGACTTACGTGAGTCCAGAGAAAATAACATTTGGGTCATTGATTATAATTAAATGCATCTATGTCATCAAGAAAAATTTGGTGTTAAGAGAATAATACGTAAACTAAAGATCACCATTTATGCCTCATGCACCAACAATAAATATCTAAACATGACACATCGATAAATGTACATAATGCTAGTACAAACTGCATCTAAAAAAGAATGTACCATAACTGAACACAGTAAGTCTAATAGAGAGTATGACATTGATAAAAACAGATAAAAATGTGACTAGAGAGATTTTTTTGAGTTAAAAAAAAAGAAGAGAAAACAACATGGCTCCTGGGAAAATACACCAACATAAAGACCTCCAACTGAACTTGTCAGATAAACACAAACAAAACTCCCATTATCATGACAAAAAATGAGAATATAAAGCAGTGTTCAATGTCCTGAAAACATGTACACAAAAAAATTCTTCTCAAAATTGTTGTAGTTAATGATCATCATAATCAACATTAAAAAAATAATAATAAAAAATTGAAAATACACACTAATAATTTTAACATGATTGCCATTTGTCTCCCCAAGTCATTGGTTAACATAATTAACTTTGGTTAATTGCTACACATTTTAATAACTTGTATTACACAGGATTTAAATTTAAAATAATTCCTCTCCCCAAACTCATATATTCCTGATGCTGATGAATTTTGACCATCATTTAGCCCTGCTACATTTTAGGGCCAAATATTTGTATATTTTAATACTAAGATCATTATTCAAATATAATATTGAACAGAAGCAAATTCACCAATTTCTGAGAAAATTTTAGTATAGGTGTAATAGACTTCTTAACCTCTATCTTCTATTTCAAGATTTGACTTGTAATTTTTTAAAATAAAAAAAAAATGGGTTGATCCATCCTATATGGTACTATATGAGAATTATGACAAAAATAAAAAATTCACAGCATCTGCAATTAACAAGATTTCTCATGTATAGATATAAAATTTCTGTTACAAATGATATTGCACAACATCTGAGCCTAGTAAAGCAGATATGATATATCATATACCAATATAATTCATCAACATGTTAGAACAGAAACCTTCACAGGTACATAAATTTTACAGCGTAGTTTTCTATGCCCATTCTTAATATACAGAATTAAAAACTTAACGGAACAAACATTATTTCCCTTCTAACAGGAGACATGACAAAACAATATTCATACATAGCAATATTAATGGTTAACCTGACATTCAACCTTCAACAGACAACCACAGGATATACTAAAACATCATTTAGATGTTTTGCAACAGTCAGCTGGCATTCCTGCAAGTTTTCCAACCTGTTCCTGATGTGTTCCCTGCTTGTGACTTTATTGGCAGAATTGGCCCATCTTAGACCAAGAGATTCTTGACAAAAGTGTTCAATGAATATTAACACAGGTATCAGCATCATTGATTTGGTTGGCAATTGGAGACTGGCTCAGCCAAGTCCTTTTCATACTCACACAGAGCCTGATGAACGAATTCATATTGTTCATGGGTTTGTATCATTCCACCTCTGTGTAAATTAAAGATGAAAAATAATTAATATGTACAGTCAGAAGTCACATTAACTGTACACTAGAAGAGTAAAATATTCACCTTCTAAATAAAATAACTAAAATCATAAGGGTTAATTGTAATTAATGGTAACAAATGTTTAGGAAAAGAAAAAACCTGATACCTGTCACTTCTCAAGTTACACACAACACCCAACACATCCACAGAATGCTCCTCTCTCAGTTGTCTTATACCAATGCTGATTGCGATAAAACAGCCCGTCCGCCCAATGCCAGCACTAAATTAAATAAACTACACTGTCAACTAGATACATATATACTGTGAAGGAGTTTCCAAATTATAATCTTCCTATACTTTATAGATTTTTTTTCAATGCTAGCACTAAATTACTACACTTTAAACTTGATATACTATGAAGGAGTTCCCAAATTATATCCCTCCTATACTTCATACATGTAGATTTTTTCATGCAGTGATCAGACTTGTGTCAGCCTCGCCACACATTCTCAGATTATGATACATATATTAGTGTGAAGAATAATGATGTATATACTTGTAAATAAGCTTCCAATTTTTCTCCATGAGAATACACTGATCAGGTCTTGAAAGGAATTAATACATATTTCTGCCAATGACCTTGAATGTCTGAATGACCTCAAATAAAGATTATTTTATCAAAGAATCAGGGGTTGAAATATACGGTAGCCCGACGCCCGGGGCTAGTCATTTTAAGACTCAGGCTAGCTAATTTAAATGTAATGATAGTCCGTTGGACTAGCAGAATGGAAAAAAAATCTTGTCAGTTTACTTTTGCTTCTCTATGTAGACTGATTTCTTTTGAATGAGAACTACATTGCAGTCTAATTTGTTTCTGTCGATCACCACAGCATTTGAAACTTTAACTTGTTACGTTTTCGTTTTGCATAAAAAATTGTTGGGCTAGTTACTTTGAGGTTTGGGCTAGTAATTTTTTACTTATCAGTAGCCCCTGGGCAAGTGAATTTTCCAAGAAAATTTCAACCCCTGAGCATCCATGTATTACGGCATAATGACAGTCAATATAATTTAGAACTAATTCATCCTCCCAAGCAAATAATGTATGTTGCGGAAAACCCACTTACGGTATAGTGCACAAACAAGGCCTGATCCTGCCCTACTGCCATCAACTTCAAACTAAGTAGATTATGAGGGGTTACCACCTATGGCTAAAACAGTGGGAGGATCTCTCACTGTGTTACTGTTCACCTAGGTAGACACTGGAGGACTTACCTACAATGTACAATAACTGGACCTCTGGCTCTGCTACCATCCCCCCTATACCGTCTGAACTCAACCTCCTGAATTAACTGTAATAACATGTGAGGAGACTGGGTTGGTTTGTGGTCAGGCCAAGCAGTATACCAGTAGTGTAGAACATGTTGTACCTCTCCTTGGCTCTACAAAAATGAACATTTATTTCCTACATTAATCAAGAATCTGTTGTTTTTCTTTTGTTTTTGAGATAACTGTCAAATCATCAAATCAGTCTCCGACGAATATAAGAACTGGATTCAACTCTGTAACAAAATACTGCAATAATTTCCTGCATTATACATATACATGTATGTACTTAATTATTTTTTCCACCTTACCCTAAGCAAAAGGTGTCTAAGGGTGTAACCCTGCTTATTGATGACTCTGTCTACTTTCACTTCAATATCTCCAAAAGCACACCAAGTTTCATTGTCTTCAGGTAAGTAGTTCTCACATTTTGTCTGTAAACAAAGCATGGATACAACATATTTGTATTTTTAATATTCCTCAATGCTTGAACTCCATGGGTACTGACAGCACCCTGCCAGCTAAGTTGTAGAGCAACATTTCCAATCTCTGTCTTTAATTTTAAAAATATAAACTGTAAACATTACATTAATTTTTAAATCTTCAAAATTATTAATCCATGTATGACACATTTCAATATTTTATCCATCATATAACATTTCAATGTATAGTGGAACATACTTTGGCTTTTTCTTTGAGTTTTGTGATCATAACAATGATGGGTGACTTTTCTATCCACACCATTCTCCAGAAGTCTACAATAGTGTGAGACATTGGTCCTTGTGTAGCTATGTAGGCTTTCTCCTCTCCTTCATATCCCTGACAAACACAACCAAATGTTAGAAATGCTAGCCATTAAAAATGGCATACTATATGTAGGTAAAAGCTAATATGTACCATTTTATAATCAGGCCTCTAAGTGGCTTCTAAAATTTAGGCGCCAGCTGGCACCTTATCAAAAAAATTTAGTCACCAATGCAACTTTTTAGTCGCCAGGCAATTTTTCTAAGATGCCAACTTTAAAAGATAATAGAATATAGGGACCCATGATGTGCCTAAGAAAACACGTCATGTAAATAATTTACTCTTTTTAAAAAATTTCTTTTTCGTTTTTTTCAGAAAAAATGTTGAAAATGTGAAAATTTCCGGAATTTGACGATCGCCAAGTCAATTTAAAATGGTCGCCAATTTAGCGACTTGTGAAAAGTTTTTAGGCACCATGGCGACTAAATTAGTCGCCAATTAGAGCCCTGATAATGCATAAGTTTTTCAGTGCAATTCTTGATCTGTCTTTTATAATAACTGAAATTTAATATTCTAAATAATACATCTACAGTGCCACAGAAAGAATCAATTATAAAATTTTCTACCTATAACAAATTATGCAATTTCTCCAAGTTATTTCTTTGTCAGAAAAGAATAATACATGTAAATAATTTTCTCAAAAAGAAGCTATTTTATACCGTAAACACACACAGAGACCCAGCATGATGGGAATATGTACTTATTATTTTCACACATCATTCTATTGATTCTCTCCCACACACAATGAATGCTAAACCAGGAGTTTTTACAGTGTTAGTGCATCTGTCATTTATCATATAAATACAGATGTATGTATACCTCTGTAATTCCCAGTTTGACGCAAATAACAGATTAAATACAGACACATTTTATGCTGTAACCTTGGCTTTTCAAGAGATAAAGTGTTTTGAAAATAGATTTCCAAAAAAAAAAAAATTACAAAGCAATAAAGTGTGCTCTTGTCAATAATTTTGACCTTCTGACCCTGACCTATCATTAAATTGACCCTCAAGTCTCTACTGTGTCTATATAGTGAATATAAAGGCTCAAAAGAACTGCCAATATTGCATCACATACATGTAAAAGAGTTCACTGCCATCAATTATCAAAAATATTCTCTCCAATTGTAGTGTATTTGAAGGTCATTTGATTAACTTGAACTATTGAATCACATAACAGTACTGACAGACTCAGTTCCATCATTATTAATTTAGACCAAGTGCAAAACTTTAAAATACTATCACTTCGTGTTCATAACAAATAATTTTTTTAAGATGCACCATATCACATAGAACTAGAGTTGTCTTAACAGGACTGATAGTCCCAACAAGGCCACAATCAAAGCACACATTATTTTAGGATGCAGCTACATCTGCAAGTTTGGTTAACATACCTCCCGATATAAGGTAGATAGTGACCTAAATGCTGCGCTTTGTTTTTGTACCTACAGATATACACATGCATTGACACACTGCTAGATACACAGATGGACAGTGATTCCAGTATACAATCCTACAACTTTGTTGTGAGGGGTGAATAACTGTCCTTTCAATCAGTACTCTTATAAACCTTTGCTAGTTTACAAATCACACCCACTTTTGAAAAGTCATAACTCTTAATGAGGATGTGGTCAACGTGACAAAACATTACCGGTACTACAGTTGAAGAATGCATTTGTTGTATGTGAAATTCCAAACATCATTAATCAAGAAAACAACTGAAGGAGTGGCATCATATAAAACATAATGAAAAATAACAATACTTTGAAACACCAAGCTCTGCTATTTAAGATTCAACATATTAAATCCTTATCATTGCTTGTCATTGTCAGCATGTACCATAAAGCGGGTATTTTCTGTGGTTAGAAATTTTACTTCTATACCATTTAACTAATTGTTTGGGAATTGTTTTTAAAATAAATTTTATTTTTATATCTCAGCATCTCAGAAAATTAGAATTATAACTTTAAAAATATTTTGCGATTGTAACTTCTGCAAATTCGACCTATCCACAAAAAAGGACAACCACAGAAAATACCTGTTACACAGTATTTGAATTGGACAATTAAAGTTTTTGAAAAGCCTTATTGAATTCTTAGTTCAAAGGAAAACTTTCATCAGAAAATGGATAGACAAACAGGGTAATGATATCTCAATCAAACAAGCATTCTGAGAGTATTGCATTAGCAATACTAGTCCCCTACCGGCAAGTGTAATCTGGTTCAGTTCCCGTTAAAAATTGAAAATGCCATAATTCCGTCAAAAATTAATGAAGCGGGACGAAATGCAAACTTGATCTATAACTAATCAGGGTAAAGCCACATACCAAAAATCAGCTAAATATCTACAAGCGTTTAGAAGAAAATTGCGGAAAACCCGTAAAAATTGAAAAGGCCGTAATTCCGTCAAAAATCAATGAAGCGGAACGAACTGCAAACTTGATCTGTAACTCATCAAGATACACTCACATACCAAAAATCAGCTCAAAATCTGCAAGCGTTTAGGAAAAAAGTGCGGAAAACCAAGTGGGACAGACTGACAGACAGACAGAGGGACAGACAGACAGACAGACGGACAGACAGACAGACAGACAGACGGACGGACAGACGGACGGACAGACTCAGAGGAAACCTATAGTCCCCTCCGGTTTCACCGGTAGAGGACTAATAAAAGGTGTAAACAAGATCAACAATATCAATCAATTGAATGTTTAATCTGAGGCATGTTATACATTATCCCAAGATATGATAACAGTTATCTTACTCTGATGTAGTTGGCATTGATGTAAGAGGACAGTGGATCCCACTCACTGTCAGGAAGGATAACTCTGCTGTGCTCATCTAAAAAATTTAAGCACTTTATTTATCAACACACAGCATTTGTTGCAGTTTAATTTTTGCCATTTTCACAGCAGCATAAATCTGTACTTTTTATTAGCACTGTAATGAAAGTAATCAAAATGTTATATAATAGCTTGGAAATGGCTTTAAATCCAAAGGCAATAAAGTCATGTATGGCGTATTTTTGATAAGTTCAGACCAATTAAAATTAAAAAGTACTTTCTATTTCTTTTATTACTTTATATAGAGATAGGACTTTCCTGTAAATTACACAATTTAAATCAATCAGTTATCACGTTTCATAGATATTAGAAATTTAAAGTAACCGATTTATTTATGGACTCCGCATTTAAATATAAGACACATATAAGTCTATTTAACTATAGAAACGTGGGGTTATTCAAGTTCGAAATCGTTGAACATTTTAATTTGAATGTAAATAACAAATATCATGTTCATCTACACTTAATCTCGTATTTTTATTTTTTAGCTCAGGTACGCCATATATAGCTTTAAAGAATGTCTATTGTATACACATAATTTATTCATTAAAAGTAACTAAGAGCAATTTGTAGGTCATTATAAAAATTATTTAAATCAACAAATGTTTATTAAATGAATTGTTATACATCTATATTTCAATAAAATGAAGTTAACATGATTAACTTTTTCCACTTTTTAGCTCACCTGAGCCAAAGGCTCAAGTGAGCTTTCCTGATCAAAATTTGTCCGTTGTCTGTCGTCGTTGTCATCGTTGTTGTCATTGTCGTTGTTGTTGTAAACGTTTCACATTTTCATCTTCTTCTCAAGAACCACTGGGCCAATTTCAACCAAACTTGCCACAAAGTATCCTTGGGTAAAGGGGATTCAAGTTTGTTCAAATGAAGGGCCACACCTTCTTCCAAGGGGAGATAATTAGGAATTCGTGAAAAATTAATGGCATCATTAAAAAATCTTCTTCTCAAGAACCACTGTGCTTGAAAATATGAAACTTATGTGGAAGCATCCTCAGGTAGTGTAGATTCAAGTTTGTTCAAATCATGACCCCTGGGGGTCGGATGGGGCCACAATGGGCGATCAAAGTTTTACATAGGAATATATAGGAAAAATCTTTAAAAATCTTCTTCTCAAGAACAGCAAAGCCATGATTGGTCATATTTATAAGGAAGCATCCTCAGATAGTGTAGATTCAAGTTTGTTCAAATCATGACCCCCGGGGGTCGGGTGGGGCCACAATGGGCGATCAAAGTTTTACAAAGGAATATATAGGAAAAATCTTTAAAAATCTTCTTCTCAAGAACAGCAAAGCCATGATTGGTCATATTTATATGGTAGCATCCTCAGATAGTGTAGATTCAAATTTGTTCCAATCATGACCCCGGGGGTCGGGTGGGGCCAAAATGGGCGATCAAAGTTTTACATAGGAATATATAGGAATAATCTTTAACAAGAGGCCCATGGGCCACAACGCTCACCTGAGTTACTTTTGCCCTGCTGTTCTTCACAAGACCTCCCCTTTGTAATATTTATTGCGGCCCCGCCCTACCCCTGGGGGCTATGATTTGAACAATTTAGAATCAAAAATACCAAAGGATGCTTCCACATAAGTTTCAGCTTTTCTGGCCCAGTGGTTCTTAAGAAGAAGATTTTCAAAGATTTTGCCTATATATTTCAATGTAGAACTTTGATTCCCTATTGTGGCCCCGCCCTACCCCCAGGGGCTATGATTTGAACAATTTAGAATCTTCACTACCCAAGGATGCTTCCACATAAGTTTCAGCTTTTCTGCCCCAGTGGTTCTTAAAAAAAAAAATTCCAAAGATTTTGCCTATATATTTCATTGTAAAACTTTGATTCCCTATTGTGGCCCCGCCCTACCCCCAGGGGCCATGATTTGAACACACTACCCAAGGATGCTTCCACATAAGTTTCAGCTTTTCTGGCCCAGTGGTTGTTAAGAAGAAGATTTTCAAAGATTTTGCCTATATATTTCAATGTAGAACTTTGATTCCCTATTGTGGCCCGGCCCTACCCCCAGGGGCTATGATTTGAACAATTTAGAATCTTCACTACCCAAGGAAGCTTCCACATAAGTTTCAGCTTTTCTGGCCCAGTGGTTCTTAAGAAGAAGATTTTCAAAGATTTTTCCTATATATTTCAATGTAGAACTTTGATTCCCTATTGTGGCCCCGCCCTACCCCCAGGGGCTATGATTTGAACAATTAAGAATCTTCACTACCCAAGGAAGCTTCCACATAAGTTTCAGCTTTTCTGGCCCAGTGGTTCTTAAGAAGAAGATTTTCAAAGATTTTTCCTATATATTTCAATGTAAAACTTTGATTCCCTATTGTGGCCCGGCCCTACCCCCAGGGGCCATGATTTGAACAATTTAGAATCTACGCTACCCAAGGATGCTTCCACATAAGTTTCAGCTTTTCTGGCCCAGTGGTTCTTGAGAAGAAGATTTTCAAAGATTTTTCCTATATATTTCAATGTAAAACTTTGATTCCCTATTGTGGCCCCGCCCTACCCCCAGGGGCTATGATTTGAACAATTTAGAATCTTCACTACCCAAGGATGCTTCCACATAAGTTTCAGCTTTTCTGGCCCAGTGGTTCTTAAGAAGAAGATTTTCAAAGATTTTGCCTATATATTTCAATGTAAAACTTTGATTCCCTATTGTGGGCCCGCCCTACCCCCGGGGGCCATGATTTGAACAATTTAAAATCTACATTACCCCAGGATGCTTCCACATAAGTTTCAGTTTTTCTGGCCCAGTGGTTCTTGAGAAGAAGATTTTTAAAGATTTTTCCTATATATTTCTATATAAAACATTGATTCCACATTGTGGCCCCGCCCTACCCCCGGGGATCATGATTTGAACAATTTAGAATCTACACTACCCCAGGATGCTTCCATATAAGTTTCAGCTTTACTGGCCCTGTGGTTCTTGAGAAGAAGATTTTTTAATGACCCCACCCTATTTTTGTCTTCTCTTGATTATCTCCCCTTGTGAGGGGACTTGGCCCTTCATTTTAACAATTTAAATTCCCCTTTACCCAAGGATGCTTTGTACCAAGTTTGGTCAAAATTGGCCCAGTGGTACTAGAGAATAAGTCAAAAATGTGAAAAGTTTACAGACGGACGGACAGACAGACAGACAGACGGACGACGGACAAAATGTGATCAGAAAAGCTCACTTGAGCCTTCGGCTCAGGTGAGCTAAAAATCTTCTTTTCAAGAACAGCAAAGCCATGATTGGTCATATTTACATGGAAGCATCCTCAGATAGTGTAGATTCAAGTTTGTTCAAATCATGACCCCCGGGGGTCGGGTGGGGCCACAATGGGCGATCAAAGTTTTACATAGGAATATAAAGGAAAAATCTTTAAAAAATCTACTTCTCAAGAACAGCAAAGCCATGATTGGTCATATTTATATGGTAGCATCCTCATATAATGTAGATTCAAATTTGTTCAATTCATGACCCCCCCCCCCCCCCCCCCCCCGAACCACTTTTTTATTTAAACTTTTCAACCTTTCAAGACTGAACTGATTTCTGCTTTTTCCTAGCCATAGTGCTCAGGTGAGTGATGTGGCCCCTGGGCCTCTTGTTTAGATTTGTTTTGCATATTCACACTGGTCTAATACATGATATGGGTTTTCGGACCCGTCATTGATATAGCATATTGTGATGTAACTCGTATGGCACAGTGCAGAATTGGTGTATTTACTTCACATATGTATTAAGTACGTATATATGATAAACAGTAATATACATGATGATATATGACTCTAATATTTATCATAAATTGAAAAAATTGAATCATTATCTCATTATATGTCAAAGATACAGCCTCCAACTAGGTTAACAAAAATAATAAAATAACAGGATCTTAATTACATGCATTACATAAAAAAAGGTAAAATACAGCATGTTATCTTTGTTTCTAGAGACATAAAATAATAGGATTTACTTGGAATAATGGTTCGATATCTGTTCTTCATTCCTGATCCTGCGACATAAACCTTCTCTGGGTGATTCATTGGAATTTCCTACAATTACGTTGGCCCATTATAAGGTAATTTTCAGTAACATGCAAAGGCAAGCAAATGACCTACCGGTATATTGTACACTGTGCAATATCTTCATAGATTATTGTAAATATAGATGCTTACTGTGACAAATGAAAATATTTTCCTTTAAGTATCCATGAAAAAAAATTGGCTATCGCTATATACTGGTAAGCACTTAACATTAATCTTTCATGTTCAATCATAATAAATCTTCTTTGAAATCAACTGCTATAATGTAGCATGTACTGTGTAGGAAGACATACCCAAAATTCTTCATAAAGAGCCCTACTATTTTTGACAGCATTGCGTAGATCTCTGCGACTCAATCTATTCCCAGCAGTGAGTAAAAACTCAAGTCCAGTACTATACAATAATGGAAAAGGAATAACAATACATGAAATCCTCATGTGCATATACATGTAATTCTCAGCATTTTCTTGTAGACATGGAAAAAAAAGCGAGGAGACTTTACCCTTCTTTGGGTGGAGTTCCTTCCCAGCGATTCATCTCTGGGGAAGCAGCTTTCAGATCAATCTTTAGTGAAGCACTTGATCCTCTTCTACGTGACATACAAAACAGAGTGAGAGATTATCATGCAAAAAGGCCATCTGTCCCTGATATTTTCAGTGATAATCCCTACACATTTCTTGTTGCTTTTTGACATGACTGACATGCATTATTTAAGCAAAGAGGGATTTAATTTGCCAACCCACACAGCTTTACATTGACCTCTGTAAAGAAAAAGAAGAAAGACTCACAAAGTCTTTAATTGATAGACATCTCTGAGCTTCGTATCACAATTTTTTCTAACCCACCAAGCAAATCATAAGGCATATGTGTATGGTTTAACCAAAACTTAAAAATTTTCCCTCAGATTACTTATCTAAGTGTCATTGAAACAGCCTCAGAACAAGGTTCTCTTCATGATCATTCTTTTGTAAAGTTTGACCTTCTACCTTTCAGTTACAAAGCACATGCTCTCTCTATCTCTCTCTCTCTCTCTTTTTATCTCTCTATCACTCTCTCTTTCTCCCAATTTGTTAATACAGTTGAACTTTGTCATCGTGAACTTTGATATCTCAAATTCCATGGATATGCTGAGGTGAGCTTAAAGTCTCAACCATTTTTCTTTTACTATTCTAACCTTGATATATCAAATCCTCAAATTTCTCTGTTCAATCGGGATCGAGATAATGAGGTTTGACTGTACTTGTACTCCAATGATCCTTGCCCTTTTATAATGACCTTTGGTCATATTTATGATACACCCTGTCACCCTGAGATCATTAGAAATCTTTATGAGGTGTACGAAACCTAATTTGCATACCAGGTAGTTTTTTGTCTTCATTTAAGTACATTAAGGATGTCAACAAATATTCACACATTGAGTTGATATTTGAATGTGAATATTTGATTCGAATTATAATTTTTTTCCAGATTTAATAAAAAAAGAAATGATTAATAAATTTTGATTGGAACAGTGCTGGAAGTATCCTTGTTTTATTTACAAGTGATCAATTTTGATCGCCTGATTTCTTATCTTATAGATATACTAAATTATTTCTTTTTTTGTAAGGTATAAAAAAAAATATACAAGAATTGTAGATGTATAATACAATATGTACTTTTAATTCATAGTTTTTAATAGTTTAATTCAATTGGATCTAGGGTTAAGGACAACAAAATGACCCTTCTTAGACTGTCTAAAACCTGTGAAGAGTGTACTTATCAAAATTAAGGATGGCAATTGGAGAAATTTATTTATCTGGTAGGTCGTAATTTTTCCAACCGAGTAACCAGTTACAAATACCAATATACCAATATTACAAATCTGAATCCCCTTCCTTTGGCTCAGGTGAGCTAAAAAACATTTGTCCATATTTACCGTTCTAAGAGGCCTTTGGCTTTGATTTTCTTGGCTTGAGTTTGTATAGGAGCTACACATCCCTTGGTAACAAACACAGGACTCCCTTCTGGCTGTATCATCACTGGGTGTTTGACATCGGGCTTGATAGAGGGGTAGAAGATCTGCTGGGGCTTCAGGGAGGGGTAGAACACCTGTTGGGGCTCAGAGTATTCCTCCTTCTCTTCAACCTGCTCATCTTTGTTCTTTTTTCGGCAGCAACAGAAAATCTACCATGAAAAATACAAATACAGATGTCATACTGTAGGCTATTCACTGTTTGTCCTTTAGTTTTTGATATGAAAGGATGCAAGACATTTACAAGTAATTGAACACTACTATGGACTTAAACAAATAGAATATTTAACCTAATTTGTTCACCCAATGAGAATTCAATGAATACTATGATGTTCTTTAGTAATTCCTTCCTCCACTCCCACCCACTTTTTTTTTCAATGACACGATTTTCCTAATACTTGTTTATTATACTTACCAAGTTTCAGCTGAGATTTATGTATTCAAAGGAAGTTTATACAGAAACAAATTAACAAGTATAGGTCTGAACAAATACTTTTATAATATAAAATTTCAGCCCAATGTTGTGAACTTTACAAAAGTGAACAGTAGAACGCACTTGTATATTATTATATAGTAAATAAGTAAAACATACCACAACTGCCATGACAAGGACTAAACACACACTACACGCAGCTGCTAAGTAGGGGAAGTAGCTCTCCGTCCAAAATTTGGCTGAAGTTATCAATGGTTGCTGAAAACATCACAGTACATATGAAAATACTACAAGTACTCAAAAGTAAATATGTGTGACTGTCATAATGTGCTACTGCCACAAAAAGGAAGTCCTTCGTGAGTGTCATGACCTTTACAGTGTGAGGCATGAAATAACTAGCGAGTAGTTGATATCATTGATATTGACAATCAATATGCTGAATGGTCATCTCTCTTTGTTCATCTTTCAACAAATTATAAAGTATTTTGTTTAATGTTCTTTTAATGTTCTTGACATGATATTCATGCCTTTATTCCTTTTTTAAGCACATATATATGAGAAAGCTTAGACTATAAAGGATATCTTATACAACAAGTTGAAGTCTTTTAACGTTAACTCAGCGATCACTAAATTATTTACTATGTTTACTTTGTTACCACACTCCACAAGGAAATGGAATACATTTAGCAAAGCTCATGTACAGCATTTTTTGTTAGATATTGTCTTTCTTTTTTTCTTGTATATTGAACCACAAAAAATAATGTTGGCAAATTACTGAGCTTGCACCAAAACTAACTGAAAAAAATTATGCATTCAGAAAGACAGACTTTGATAAGATAAATTCTTTGGAACCTTAACTGAGCTTGATTTAGCATAATTTTCTCCTATTGAAGAAGAAGGTATGTACAGTTTCAATACAAATCTGGCCCTGTATTTATTTAAAATATAAAAATTGTTGTGAGAAATTAACACTCATGCTTTCTGAATTGTTCAAATTCAAGGCAGTAAAATCATACAAATTGTTTTCTCAAAGATGACCTCCTAAATGCCAATTGTGACATTATGAACTTCTGCATTTTCCAGTATTTTCCATAAAAAGTTGCAAAAGACATCAATTGCCAGTGGAATTTTCTTTCAGAAAATTAATATAGACCACATGCATTGCCCACAAAGATTTTAAGAAACGTGATTTCTCAAAGATTTTTATACAACATATACTGATTATCTTAAAATCTAAGTAGGCAACAGTTGTGGACACTATTTTCTTAAGGAAAATATTAACTCTTTAAACAAGTCATTTTGAGACCTTTTCTGTTTAAAACTTAGAAATGTAACAAATTAATGACATCATATTTCCAGAATGATTCTCCTTTATGCCATATTTTTTCCTGATTTATCATATTTACGTATTCAACTCATATTTAAATTTTAAAACCTTTTTAAAACATCAAATTTATAGGACACTGTGTCTTCTTCTTCATCTGAATCTTTAAATCAAGTCCAGTTTATACCTAATAATTTCTAATTCCTGAGAAAAACATGTGTTCGTGAAATACTGATGGCCTTGTATGGCACCTCTTGGTCAAGGTTGTTTTTCAAAACCTAGGTCAATCTCCAAGGTCAAAAGGTCAAAACTGTTGGTACCTAAAGGAAGGTCTTGTCTCAAGAAATATACATGTGAAAAATGAAATCCAAAGCACTAACCATTCAAAAGTTATAGCCAATGTTAAGTTGTCTTTTTTTCAAAAGTAGGTCAAACTCCAAGATCAAGGTCGATACTTTGGTACCCAAAGAGGGGTCTTGTCACAAGGAATAAACACGTGACATATGAAAGTCCTATCACCAACAATTCTGAAGATATGGATAAGGTATAAGTTTTACAAAACCTAGGTCAAACTCCAAGGTCAAAAGTCAAAGATGTTGGAGCCCAAAGAAAGGTCATGTCTTAAAAAATAAACATTTTAAATAAGAAAGCCCTAGCACCAACCATTCAGAAGTTATGGACAAGGTTTAAGTTTTTCAAAAGTAGTTTAATCTCCAAGGTCAAGGTAAAAAATGTTGGAACCCAAAGAAAGGTCTCGTCATTAAAAATACATATGAAACATGAAAGCCATAGCGCCAACTATTCAGAAGTTACAGACAAGGTTAAAGTTTTTCAAAAGGAAGTCAAATTCCAAGGACCAGGTCCAGATGTAAAAAAAAATTTGGTACCCAAAGAGAGGTCTTGTCATAAGGAATACATCTGTGAAATATAAAAGCCCTAGCACCAACCATTCAGAAGTTATGAACAAGGTTTAGATTTTTCAAAAGTAGGTCAAACTCCAAGGTCAAGGTCATAAATGTTGGAATCCAAAGAAAGGTTTTGTCATAAAAAATATGAAATATGAAAGTCCTAGCACTAACTTTTCAGAAGTAAAAGACAAGGTTAAAGTTTTTCAAAAGGAAGTCAAACTCCAAGAACTAGGTCAAGATGTAAAAAATTTTGGTATCCAAAGAAAGGTCTTGTCACAAGGAATATAAAGCCCTAGCACTAACCATTCAAAAGTTTATATGGCCAACATTATGCTTTTTTTCAAAAATAAGTCAAACTCATAGATCAAGAGGTCAAATTTTGGTTCCCAAAGAAAGGTCTTTTCACAAGGAATACACATGTGAAATATGAAAGCCCTAGCACCAACCATTCAGATGTCACGGACAAGGTTACAGTTTTTCAAAAGTAGGTCAAACTCCAAGGTCAAGGTTAAAAGATCAAAATGTTGGTATCCAAAGAAAGGTATTGTCATAAGGAATACAACATGTGAAATACATGTATGTGAAATAACGAACTCCTCAAAAGTTCTTGGCAAGGTTAATGTTTTATAGAAAGAAGAAAAATACATCTGGACAAATGGAAAGACCAAACACTATATGCCTCTAAATCTTCGATTACAGGGGCATAAAAATAGAAGGCAGATATGACTTTATAACATGAACTCCACAATAAATGACTCTTGTTGATGCAATGAGACTCAACTGATCCCTGTATATACTACTAGGAAGTATACACAACAGCAGGAGAGATTTATCTATAAAGTATCACATTTGACTTCTGTGATGATGGTTCTGCAGCACATAAAACATTCATAAGAATGGTGATCTATGCTTCTCCTCAAATATCACAAGCAAAAATAACAACCTCTAGAGATATTTTCAGAAATGAGAGAGAGTTTAAAATCGGAAGTGTTACCAATTCATTGTATATAAGAAAATAAATGTCTTAAAACTACTCTAATAATTAATAAAATTGAAGAAGTTTTTTTTTTCTTAAGCATTTTGAAACAGTAAGTACTATCATAATGGCATAATTTGAAAATCATTGATTATGCAAGTACCAGCATCTTTTTTCAAAACTCTGAATTTTTAAGCCACTAAGCTTTAATACTCATTTTTTTTTATGGAAGGCATTACTAAATTTGCAACTTGGTAAAATGACAAGTTATGCATTATAATAACATTTTACAGATTAAAGAACCATTGATGTATCTATTCATCTTTCCTCAATGCAGTTACAAAGAAATGATGTACACTGTTGAAAATTAAAGGACAAGTGTTTCAAAGATATTTCAAGACTTGACACTTGATGCAAATATAGGCAACTACACACTGGACAACATGATAATTGAATGATTTCAAATTTACACCACTATTAGTTTGGACATTGATGGCCTACCAGCTACTCTGCAATTGTATTAACATGTTTAGGGATTTTGAGAATGCCCTAAGATTGGATCAATATACAGAATGTTGAATGGAAATGGAAGCAATTATCTAAACGACTTCACAAACTAAGAGACAATGTAAGAACAAAGTTTTCAACCCTTTGCAAAGGTGACACATATATAAATATTTACATATTAAACATACAGCTGTATGTGAATGGGTGATCCCTGCTTGCACACAATGTCTATTTCATATCTTTGATTGGCTTTCCATTCTGTTGTATCTTTAAATATTCTTCCTATTACTTAAAACAATTTCAACTCTTGAAATGATTGCTTCTCATCAATTAAAGATTTAGATATTCCTTTCATAGACACATTATAAACTAAGAATTGATCCATAATAATTAAATCATAAAATGAAGTAAATTTACAAAACATATTTTTACCAAGAAACTCATCGCTCCAAGAAAATACCTGGTAGTTACAAGCACCTGTTATAAGATTATGAAACTGGCAAAAAAAGCAGATAACAACTAATAATTCACCAATTTTCTGAAATTATGCTCCCTTCATCATGTTCATCCTGACATTATCTTGTAAAAACAGTGTGAAGATAAGACATAAGCTACTTCTAACCTGGCTTGTTTCAATAGTAATGTTCATAGCTGGGATTCTTTTCTGCAGGTATTCCAACAGATCTGGGTGTTTGATATCACTGACTGGAATCAAGTCCTTATCCACATCAAAGAAATCCACAGGATGACCCCTCTTTACAAAGTACAGCTCTACCATGTTCTTCCGAATCTACAAAATAACGCACTTAATATATCACACAGAATATCATGGAGGTGGACTTAATCACAGTACTGAAGCAAATCTACATATATCATTTCAAAAATAAGGATAGTGATACTTACATACATAAATAGAATCTAATATGGAAAATGATAATGATGATTTTCATACAAACAGACTATTTTTTTACATAATGATGCTATTTATATTAAATCAGTATTTCAGAAAAACAACTTTATGAACGAGATTCTGTATATTTATTAGATATTTGGGTTATCTCTGGTCACGATTATGATTTCACAGCAAACACATGATTACATGAATCTAATATTCTGCTTTACAGAACAAAACATTCTATTAATAACAGCTAAGAACAAGGTTGCCACTAAAGAAAATTACCAATATTTTATCTATGCAGACATTTTCCACAGGCAATTTCAAATAGCTGGCAAATGCTTCCTTCAAAGCAGTTTTATTGAGGTACTGAAGAGGAGCACCCATGCACTACAAAAAAGACAAAAATTCAAATATATGCAGATTCCTATCATAATTCAAGAGGCCCAAAGGCCACAAAGCTTACCTGAGTCACACTACTCTTCCTGACTAAAAATTACTTCTTGAGAAATATACCAGGCACTAATGAAATCCTTCATCGTGGTTCCCTTTAATTTCTTCTGGTATAGATATTACATATATATTTATGTATTTCACAATAAGTTCTTCATAAAAAGTAGACTGAACTTCTGAGAATAATACTAGCTGAATCTAGGAACTGTGCAATACTGTAAATCTCTTTTTATTCACGAGAACTTTATTTCCACATTATTACGTGAATCTGTCTGCTCCCGAAAATTTTGTTCTCACGTATATATTTGTATTGTTAAGGATTATATGGAACAGAAACCACAGCTCACAAAATATTTTTGTCTCGCTTATAAATACCAAATACTGCTATCTCATGAAAATAAGGTGTCGAGAAAATATAGTGATCTAGAGTATTGTTCATGTAGTTGAATTCTAAATGAATATCACTGTTAAACCCCTCTAAGATCATAAATGAATTCAGCTTAGCTTCCTAAAGTGAGTGGCAACAGAATGTTAGAATTAAAATTACTCAGGACCATCATTTTCTACTGGATGATCCACAATACTAGTGGTTGAAAAATTGTTTTAGCCATTTCATTTCACCAGACCAATCTGCAAAGTGAAAATGGGGACATTACTCAAGAAGAGTCTGGCTCCTTATGTTGGGGGAGAGAGGGAGGCTCCCTGGAGAGGGACAAAACCAAAGCACCCCAATCCAGAAAATTTGTAAATATTAAGATGCAAAATTTCAACATTAATGTTTGTTGGCTTGTCTGGTACCAGTGAAAATTTTCATGGACAAGTGAATACAGTTGGGCAGTTGTCCACTTATTGAACACGAGATTTTTTGTGACAAAGACTCAAAGACTATTTTAAAATAAGTTGAAAATGAATATTGTCAACATTAAATCTAAAATAGTGCATTTAAACAGTTACATTCCATTCATTATAATGAACTTGGATCCCAAGATCAAAGTTCCGCTGCATTTCATATCCAGAATTTTGCATTGCATTTCCGACAATTTTTGTTTTCATTTCCGACATTTTTAATTTAATTTCCGACATTAATTGTTTTACTTTAAATTTTCCGGAATTTTTGGAGGATACCTTTCTGGCAATTTAACAATAACCAATAACAAAGGTGGAAATAGAATTTTAACAGGATATACATGATAATATTACATTTATTTCAAATCACATTTTTGTAATGTTTCACTCTATAAAGATGAAGAACTAAGTTTAGTTAAAAGTAAAGGAGTTCAGCAAAAGTGCACAATATTTACATGTGCTCCAGGGTAAAATCTTTCTTAGTTTCTTTGAAAGCCAAGCAAAACCAATTATTTGAATATCAATGATTTATTCTTAATTTTTACTTTAAGGAATTTTATAACAGAAGTATCAATTCTTTTTTTCAATGCCAAAAAAGTACTTACTATATGATAAATGTCCGAGATGAAAACTTTAAAATGTCAGAAATGAAAACAGCAAAATGTCGGAAATGTTTAAAAATTCCAGAAATGAAATGCAGCCCAAATTTCACTATTTGGGCTTCACTTTTAATTTAATTTCATTTTCTTAGTGGTGAAAAAATATGTGTTAAGAGGTTTCTATCAATATTTGAAGCATGCTAAAGAAGATTAATTTTAAAGAATATCAACTTGAAAGTTAGATTACAATTATGTTAAGGAAAAAATGTTACACTGTATTTATATGTTAATTGTTTACATTGTAAGAGACTTGGACATTGCTGCAAAAAAAGGTTTGATTCCAGTGTAGTAAAAAAATGAAACCTGATTTGACAAAGTTTGTCTTTTCAGTATCAGGTTAAGAAAGGTGAAACAAAAGAGGACAAGGGCAATAAAGAAGAATTAGTTCTTTATTGAAAATTTTCAACACCTAAAAATCATGTTCAGACATTAAATTTCATAGTCACTTGTCCAAACGAACAAGAAGAAAAAAACATTCTGTCTTGCAATTAGAATGTTCTTAGTAGTACAGTGTACCATTTTTTCCTCAACATAATTGTAATCTAACTTTCAAGTTGATAGTCTTTAAAATTAATCTTCTTTAACATGCTTCAAATATTGATAGAAACCTCGTAATACATATTGATTCACCTCTAACAAAATGAAAAGTAAGATTTATAAGACAGTCATTATAAAAATATTACAATCAACAGTTTCCATGAACCAAACATAGGTAATCAGAGATTACAGAGCTCACGTCAATGAATGATATATCTTAATAAGTAAGGCAAACTCTCACATTAAACTAATTATCTAGTAGTGTGCATCCATAAAGACAACATTTTGGCGATTTTGGTCTGATAGGGTGTGCAGTTACTTGGGAATGGACTTATCAAAAAACTTTAAACTAGTTACTCATCCAGAAAATGTAAGTCAAATCCAGCATCTGAAGCAAGGTTGAGAGTGTTAATTCCTTGATGCTGCATCCATGCAAGTTTGGTTCAGGTAGGCCTTATAGTTTCTTGGTAATGGACCTGCTCTAAAAACATTAACCTGTTGACTCATCTGAAAAATGTAGGTCAAATCCAGCATCTGAAGCATAACTCTGGTAGTGTACGTGTACATCCCTTGACGCATCGTCCATGCAAGTTTGGTTCTGATAGGCCTTATAGTTTCTTGGTCATGGACCTGCTTCAAAAACTTAACTTAGCTGTTCACTCATCTGGAAAGTGTAGGTCAAATCCTGCATCCAAAGCAACTCTGGAAGTGTGCATCGATAAATGTATCTTCAATGCAAAGTTGGTCAACATTAGGGCTTTTAGTTACTTTAAAAATAGTTACATGTTTTTTAGAATGAACCTAGTCACACACGGGGAAAATGTAGGTCAGATCCAGCATCCGAAGCAAGTCGTCTAGTGTGCATCCTTAGATGTATCATTCATGCAAGTTTGGACAAAAAAAGGCTTATTTATAGTTACTTGGAAATGAGACCTGCTCCAAAAACTTTAACCAGCTCCAAAAAAAAATAACCTTCATTCTTTAGCTGTAATTGCAGCATCTAAAACCTTGACTGGTACAATGAAACATACTAGAAGCATCTTCTATGCATCTCTGATTAATATAGGGCATAGAAGTACTTGAAAAGAAATCTGCTTCAAAGACTTTAACCTGGGACAGCAGGGTATTACTTAAACTCCCCCCAACTTTGTTGACGTGAACTAAAAACTTTCATCCAATGCTTATGACTTTCTCTTAGAACTTAAATAGAATCAATGTTAGTTTAAATCAAATGTCAGCCTGGATTCATCTTTTAGATTAGCGGCTTGTATATTCACATCTCTCCTTGGCATTGCAATCCCTCCAACACAACCAATTTCTACCACCGACGACAAATTAAACCATTGATTTTGTATCTGGCTAAATATTTTTGTTTCAATGTGGAAGCAATCATCAATGCTACAAAATTTAATTAAGACTGATCAATACCATCGAGACATTAGAAGCATCTTTCTTTTTGTGCTCTTTCCTCTCTAGAAAAATAAATGTTTGAATAGCATACATTCCTTGTGAATGAATATGTGTTTTTTTCCAAGGGGGAACAATGTAAGGAACAACACCAGGATTGGAACTAGGGTTGTAACAATATATCGGTATATATACCACAATATACACAAAAATTCAGAGCTAAATATTAAATGATACATAATGCAGTTGTGAACTGAAGAAATACACCTTGTATCCTTTCACATTGTGAAAGAGAATTTCTCCTTTCAAAACAGAGACACACAAATTATATAGAATATTATGAAAGGTGAAATATAGCGATATATATATCTTGATACAGTCCCAATGTATCATGACATACCACAATATGCTTAAGCTGTATCGTTACACCCCTAATTGGAACCCAGGCCCTCTGAACTGGTTATTCAGACAGTGAAGACAAGTGTTCCTTGAAAATGACTTTGGAAATCACAAGCACCTGTCACTGCATCGTCTCAAGCCATGGTCCAGAGTCTGCATATATGATCCTAAATTCGCTGTCAAGGAATTTTCGTTACGTCTATCTAAAATGCCATTTATTTCTTTTTCTTTCACAACTTTGATGAATAAACTTATTTAATAATTTTCTGATGCTCATATTTAATAACTAATGATGTTTTAATGATTGTCAAGCGAATAATCAAACTTGTAATGATTGTTTTTGATGCAATTCAGTGGACAATCTCTGTGACATTTTTTCATATGGTCCGAAGAAATGAAGGAATAGCAGCAGTAAATAAAATCATTCCACCTAATTTTCTTGATTCGTTTATTATATACAAATTTATTTATTAAATTTACTGGGTTTGTCAAAAAAATATTGAATATTTTTAAAATTAAACAATGGTTAAATTTTATGCTTGGGGATGTAACATTTCGTGTCAATTTTGTTACGTCTCGCGCACAGCCGCTTTCAGATACAATCGAAGGAAACTTCGATCGATATGTTCTATTTATAGCAATTAGAGACGTCGTAAAAGATTTACGAACTATGGCTGTGTTCAAATGTGAAAGTATTATTTCAAAAATAATCATCATAATTTTATCTGTATTTTCGTGTCAAAACGTTACGTCTGTATACACGTGTCATACATCAAATACTCGGGTGACCAGAGGACGACATCCTGTTTGTATGACATTTTCTGGTCTCTACTTTCATTTTTGGTGAGATCCGTGCACGAGTTGGATCAGTTCCAAGAAAAAGATGACAGGAGACGCGAGTAGTAGGTAGGTCATTTACATGTTACGTCTCTCATTTTTTGGGGACCTCATCTTTTTCGGCGATTTAAGGATGTATTTTGAAACATATATAATGCCAGATTTGCGTGTTTGCAAAGAAATAAGAATTAATTTTCTAATAAACTGTAAATATTGAACTATGCTACATTAATATAAGAATTATGCTTATTTATTTTCACACTATGGTTGGACTGATTGTGTCCACAGTTACATCACGCCCCCCAATCAAGTATTACCTAAATCTTTTAATTCAAAAATGTTAATTTACATGTGATTAAATTTCAACTGATTGAGCTTAATTTAATTGTATCAAGTAATAACCATTGTAAACTCTATTTTAGAGAAAATTTTAGAAAATATATGAAAATTTATTAAAGATGTAACTTTGACAAGATTATTAAGCCACAACAGAATGTGTCATTGTTACATCACTATTTATGAATGTGCATATTTTTTTGTTGATTGGCTTCTGACAAAAATACCTAATTGGTGTTTTAAGAAGTGCAAAACACACAATAAACTTGAGTGAAATAGTATGTATTATACATTGTTCTGTCATTCTTTAACTTCATTACATGATGTAACATAGGACACCAGTTTTTGTGTCCAAGTTAAATTTGTGAAAATATCATGAGATCAGTGTTACATCACTATCAAAGTACGAGTATAGATCTTAATATCCTTCAGTTGTCAAATTACCTTTTCACCATTTTTTTTCTTTTCTTTTCAGGTCATAGAATGGCCACTGATCACTTCTGTGACTCTTTAACTTGGAAAAGATCAAGATTGATCTCTTGACAGAAGATAAAATGACATTTGTGCAGAAAGGGGCATATACAATACAATGTATATTATTTAAATAAAACTGAAAATTTGTCCAATTGTTTACTTATTTATTAAGTTAAAATTTTCTTAAAGTTTCCTGTGATCTGATTCAAAGCTAAAAACTTAACAATTAAGTAAATTTAAAAAAAAAGTTTGTTGGAAGGCTTCAGTGTCCAGTGTTACATCTCTATATGTTAAAATGAGGCATATAATTTTCTTCTTTTGCCATATGATTATGCAAACTTGGCCAAAAAATGCCCAAATGTAAGTGCAAATCCTTTAATAAAAAATTTGTTCAATTAATTTTAATTTTGGAGGAAATTTTCTTTTCTGTGTGCTGAAGTTTGTGTCCTGTTACGTCTGAAACAGAAGGTGATCTTTTTATGTATTAGTCTTTAGATTTGAGTGTAAATGAGAACAATGGACAGAAATTTTGTTTATAAAGGGGCAAAAATGAGTGTCACAAGTAAGATATAATTCAGTTGTAATTAATTAATTTGAATTAAACTTGAAGTGTCTCCGTTACATCACTCAATATTAATGAATTAAATTTTAATTGTATTTTAATTGTTTCAAGTGCAACTATCTCGGCCTTCCTAGGTGACTTGGTCCAGATACCAATCTTCAATTTGCAACAATTTTTAGAGTGATATCTTAAGTCTGAAATATTGGACACAAAGCTTTGAGTGATGTAACAAAAATTCCTTGACAGTGAATTTAAGATCATATAAGCACTCTCCTACCCGATCACATAAAGTGCTTGATCACATACACTATCGTAATCTTGAATAATCAAGCCTCTATTGTGTGACGTCATGTTTAACCAATGAAAATAATTATTTCCATTGCAAATGAAATCAACAATAAACAAGAATGTTGTTTGTTTTTCTAAACTAAGCAGAATACTTTAAATAATATATTGAACGTACTTCACTTTTTGCAAAATAATGGCTGAAGAAACAGCATTATGAAAACCTCTCCTTTATCATGTTTATGTGCAATGCTTGATGAGACATATTACAGTAACTTAAAATTTGTTTATACAAGTGTCAATACATGTGTGCACATAAAAATTAGTTGGTGTAATATTTATCATGTTTATACAAAACAAACATTTGGAGTTTTTCCAAAGATCCTGGAATTCACACCACCAAGCTGTAAATCATTTACAATGCATACATGTATTTACATTTTTTCTAACCTCAAGTTAGATGTCTCAATTCAATCAAATGTTGTCAAATGTCACTCTAATTTAAAAGCTGCTATAATCCATGCCCTGATAATGTAACCATTATTATAGCATCTTTATCTATGGTAAATGTCTGGAAGTGATAGACTGCCAATTACAAGCAAAATAATTCAGTGTAGTACCTCATTTTGTGTGTCCAATATTGAACATTTCTCTTCTGTTCCATGAATCTAGCTCTAAACTAATCAACGCTAAAGGAACTGGTGTCAGTTTACAAGACAAGAAGCCCATGGGCCACAGTATTCACCTGAGTCACTATGGCCCTGCTGTTCTTCATCAGCAGATATTCCTTTGTAAAACTGTGATCTCCTATTGTGACACCTCCCCAGCCCTGGAGGCCACATTTTGAACAAATCTGAATCTTCCCTACCTTAGGATACTTCCATATTAATATGACTAATGGCTTTGCTGTTCTTGAGAAGAAGGATCTTTTCCTATATTCTACTGTAAAACTTTGAATGCCTATTGTGGCTCTAATTTACCTCTGACAGGGAATGGGGGGGGGGGGGGGTCCATAGTCTGAACAAACTAATAAATCTACATTACCTGAGGATCATGCTTTCATGTAAATATGACTTATCATGGCTTTGCTGTTCTTGAGAAGAAGATTTTAAAGATTTTTTCCTATATACTCCTAAGTACAACTTTGATTCCCCATTGTGGCCCCAACCTACCCCTGGGGTAATGATTTGAACAAACTACCTGAGGATGTTTCCATATATCAATATGACTACTCATCGCTTTGTTGTTCTTAAGACGGAAGAAGATGTTAAAAGATTTTTTTCAAATATATTCCAGACCTCTGTAAAACTTTAATTGATCCCCCATTTTGAGCCCCCCCCCCCCCCCCCCCCCCCCCGGATTCGACACTAACGTTAGTCCATTAGTCTTAGACTAAAACATTTTCATTCGGACTAACAAAATATGTGGCTAATTAGTCCAAACAGACCAATAAAAATTTCTGGAAAACAAAATGAATAAATTACAGATGTCCGATTCTCGACAACTTTTACTGGAAAACCCTGCAGGTATTTTTATCTTCTAGCTTCTTGGCAGGTAGTTAGGTAATTCCCAGTCAATTTGACGCTTAATTTTAGAACTGATTGATATGAAATTAAACATTCGATATACAGCGATCATGATTTAGTATGACACATAAAGAAAGATGTCGGCTGTTTTGGATGTAATGTATAGAGAAAAAAAGAATAAGATCGGGAATACGATCGTACTTCCTAATCACAAGATTTCAATGAATCTGTGGAATAAAACACTTCACGTAAATGCTTTGTTCATTTCCAAAAAGTATAAAATGTACATTGTAATGTTTATTTTTAAATTAATCAAAAGTAAAACCATGATGTTTCTTTTTTGACAGACTCATAAAATTGTGTGGGGACTAGTAAAAGTAAAGAAGCACTAGTCAGGCTGGACTAAAGCCTACAAATGTTAGTGTTGAACCCTGCCACCCTTTTCCCGATCATTATTTGAACAACCTTTAATCTACACAGCCTGAGGAGATGCTACCTTATCAACATGACTAATCATGGCTTTGCTGTTCTTAATAAGTTCAAGATACCGAAGTTCAACAGTATATTCTCATGTAAAGCTTTGAACAAAATTGAATCTACACCACCTGATCATGCTTTCACATAAATATGGCTAATCATGGATTTGCTGTTCTTGAGAAGAAGATTTTTTCCTACACAGTAAAACACGCTTATAACAAGTGCCAGGGGCAGGAATTTTGCTTTGTTATAAACGTAATTCGTTATTTCCATGAAGTTCACAATATGTTTTAAAGCCATGGGGAATGAAAACCACTTCGCTTTAAGTGTCAATTCGTTATTAAGCATGTTCGCTATAAGTTTGCTGTATATTCCAATGTAAAACTGTGATTGGCCATTGTGGCCCCAAACCTACCCATCCTACCTGGGGTCATGAATTGAACAAACTTAAATCTTAAATATTCACTATGTAATGAAACTTTCATGTAAGTTTCATCTTTTCTGGCCCACTGGTTCTTGAGAAGAACATTTTTGAAAGATGCCATTAAATTTTCATTAATTCTTATAAATTATCTTCCCTTGAAAGAGAGTGGCCATTCATTTGAACAAACTTGAATCCTCTTCACCTAAGGATACTCTGTGCCAAGTTTGGTTGAAATTGGCATAGTGGTTGAAATTGTGAAAAGTTATGACAATGACCATAACAACAACAAACAAATTTTGCTCAACTGAAATAAATACTTAAGAAATTGAATAAATAATTTGCATATCATTTGGCCACTGAATACTCATTTATATTAAAGAGCTTGATTTTTTTTGTTGTTGAAAAATTCAGCTATTGCAAAGTGCAATTTAATACGTTAATTTGTGTTATGAAGCTGACAAAGAATGTTTCACTTAACAGTTTTTATCTTACTTGGAAAAACTGTTAAACATTTTTTGTCAACTTCATCATGTTCATAACTATGGTTTGCAGTGGTAAAACTCTAAGCCACAAGAATTATGGACATGAACAAAATTTAGCCATTGTAAAACTGTTTCTACAAACAAAAATTTGCCTTTACTCGAACCTTTAAAAGCTCTCTGAAT
Source organism: Saccostrea echinata (assembly GCF_033153115.1). Classification (NCBI taxonomy): domain Eukaryota; kingdom Metazoa; phylum Mollusca; class Bivalvia; order Ostreida; family Ostreidae; genus Saccostrea; species Saccostrea echinata. The sequence goes on from NW_026889750.1 coordinate 24,057,168, forward strand.
TTCTTGATTTTGTTTAAAATTTTAACATTTGATGGAATTTTCAGAGTAAATCCCAATTACACCCTAGAGAAAAGGGTCCGAACACTCCAGTATTCTCCCACTTTTAATTCCCTGACATAACCAGATAGGGATTTGCTATTGCTATAATGCTTTGTATTTTAGCTTTTGGACATCAAAGTGTCCTGAGAGTAAAATTATTTATTTAATAAATCCAGTGATAGTTTAAAGTACTTACAACAACTAGAATGTTTTCAGGTGGTATTGGTGGATAATATCTCTGCGACGGAAAAGACTGATAAGAACGCTTTTTCCGTCCCACTTTGGCAACCGTATTCAACTTCAAGTGTGTGAAGTCATTGATTCCATCCCTTGGGACTAAAAGCTGCATCAACTTCGATTCTTCGCTCTGGGTTTTATACTTCATCCAAATCGAATCACTCTTCTCTAAAATATTGTCTTTTGAAAAAACACCGAAAACGTTCAATTTTGCACCCAGATTTGACATCGGCATTCTTGAATTGCCTGCTGCAGCAACACCGCCATTTTCAGAACCAACTGCAAAAAAAAATTTGATGCAGATCTCTGGCTGGACAAATACACATTTAAAAAATAACTCTGTTGTTTAACTAATTGTTTAGATTGATTGATAATCATCAAAAACTTACGTCCACAAATATGACTTGTAAGGAGGCCGAAATATACCAAAGTTTTAGAAACTGATTCCCAAAGAAGGTTCATGTCTGCGATCGAAGAACCTGCAGCCGCCTCACTCACATAAACAATAACTCCGCCGTGTTTATATAGAAAATATAGTGCTTTGCTAACGTGACCTCTTTGCGCAAATCCATCTATAATGGTCCTTTATTATGGTTTTCAATACAGGAGGAAATATATATCAAGAGTATATACCCCAAACTTTTAGTATAATATTATGAACAACATTTTTCGAATCCATACGAAGTGCCACGTTTTGGGTTAGGTGGATTTAGGTTTTTCCCCTGCAGCATAAATGTCCATTGTTAGAATGTTCTATAATTTAGCAATTTTATATAAATTTAAAAAATTCGATTTCTTGATGTCATCATTTTTTTTTTCATTCCAGTCAGAAAAATGGATAGTTACATGCAAATAGTCTATAGGCCCTTAAATTGGTTATATTTTGTAGGTCTAAATGATCATTTTCATTTTTAGAATATGATTTGGAATGTCAGTGTCATATGGACAGTTAAATTGTAAACATATTTAGATCTAAAACGTTGTGTGACATTTTACCAGGTTTGCGAAAACATCCAAATATTTTGAAACATAAGGGTTCAAAATGTTTTAGTTTGTCTTGAGCCCTAAAATGATAATTAAAGGTGGAATGCTACACCGTGAAAATTTTAATGGATCTTGTAGACATTTCTTTTTAAATATGGTTTCAGCATGGAAAGATCGATATTATAGATAAATGCTATATGAATTTTTTTTTTTTTGGGGGGGGGAGGGGTTCGAAGAAAATGTTAAAATCGTTTCATTTGCAAATAAGATGTTTTCGAGTTTAAAACATGATTTGCTGTTAATAAATGCATGATATAAATATCTAATAAAACATGTCAAGAGAAGTCAGATAGACTTTTGACATGTTTTAATAAAAAATGATTTATGAATACATTGTATAAAAAATATAATTTATAAGTTATTTATATATATAATTAAATAATTAAATAACTACATAACTGACTTCTTCTTACGTACATTAAGTCTAAAGAATTAATGTAATTGCAAAAGTAGGTTTTGGTCTTAGTCGTAATTAAGTTCATTTGTAAAACGTGACCCTGCATCGAATATATATAAAAGTTTTTACTGAGAAAGGACATTGAATTTGTACAGATATTAATTTACGTTGTCTGTTTAAAATCGAACTTTGAAATGAACTGATTAAATTGTATACACAATTTTATTTTGTATACATGTGTCTTTTGTATGTCGAGCCATGTACTCCCATCCCTTAAGTTATGAAATTACACACTATAGGCTGAAAGTGACTCTAAACCCCACTCCAGGAAAATTTACCCCTCCTTAGACCCTAGGGACAATTTTTTGGAAATTAAATTCGCACGTACATAAATTGTGTTCGACCCCCCCCCCCTTTTCAAGCGAGCGGAAATGGGTCCCTTCTCCTGGAAAAGACTCTTGGATTCATGTGTGTGCAATACACAATATCTAAATAAAGATCGTACAATTTAAGGTACATATATATATATATATATATATATATATATATATATATATATATATATATATATATATATATATATATATATATATATATATATATATATATGATTCAATTTTTAACACCATCTAAAATCTGGCTGAAAGTGGGGTCTTGTCTTGGTAAAATTATCAAGACGTAAACATTTTCCTTATGAATAAAAGAAAAATCCATGTTATTGTTATAGTATATACGTCTACGCATAGTGCCTGTGTTCGTTGTTTACAGAGTCCCTCCTCCCAAATAAGCAAAAATAATATTATCACACATAATAGTCCTTTGTAGAGCACTATTGAAAGAGATTATATTTTCCATCAGAATAGGATAACTGCTTACTTTATACTTTCATGTAAATTAGTTGAATCTGATTCGTCGAGAAACGTTTGTTAAAAACATTATTACCCGCTGAATGATGAAGCCACGCCCTCCAGCGTAGCAACAGTCAACATTGCTTGACGACGGGTGATATCCAAAAAATAGTGACTGCGCAGAATTTATGCGCGCAAGGTTCACTGTTATATGCATTTGTATAAAACATTCAGTATAATATAATAAATATTGCATGTAGTTGAGTGTATTGAAAATTTTACCCTTCGAAAACCATTGTCAACCTCGGCTGCGCCTCGGTTGACAATGGTTTTCTTGGGGTGAAAATTTTCAATGTTACACTCAACTACAGGCAATATTTATATAAGAGTCAATTTTGGACCCCATAAATCAACATTTTTAAAAGCGATTAAGATATCTTAAATTGTTGTTTTATTTTGTAAAAGAGTTTATATTAGAGATATTTTCAATATATTTGTCTCATTTATATGCATTCACTGCCTGTAAATGACGCCATAATTCATACTATTTTTGCAATCTAATCAAATAAGGACAAAAATGTGAATTTTTCTATATGTTTTTCCAATAGGAAACATAGAGCGCAGCCTAGAACAAGCAACATTTTTCTGTCATTAGTCAGTCGTGGATACATCTTTGGTGGAAATATAGTTTGTTGAAGTCTGCGCTCAATATTTTCTAAAAGGAAAATTGCCTGAAAATAAGCAATTTTAAACAAAAATTTTTTAAAATGGCTGGAAACTTCATGATGTCATATAAGTTCTAAATTAATGGCGTTTTGATCAAAGTTTAAACCACGGATAAACTTCATGAGTATAACTGTGCACAGTAAATAAATATATAAAGTAAAATTAAGACATTCATTTTAAGGATACACCAAAGGTTTCCAAATGCCAGAATTTAATTTGCATGTAATTCTTTCATTATCAAAGATAACATAATAAAAGTATATATCATTTGAAAGCTTGTTAAATTTACTATTTAATTATCCTAATTTAAACTTTAATTAATAACTTATTCAAAAATTATTTAAATATTAATGTAAATTTTAGTGCTTAAATATTTTATAAATCAACTTTTTTGTATTTAACCCCTCAAAGTGGTCATTTTACCTCAAGGTAGATTAAAGATTGAACTTAAAAACTGTATCTCAGATTTTTGATAAATCTTCTAATTCAAAAGTTACAGCCATTTGCCCTTCAATGTTACCAATTTATTAGCCTAATTTAACATTTTCCTCAGTAATTCCAAAACTAAGCTGGATATCAAATATCTGAGATACGGTTTTGTGAACACACATTTGAGAAGCAACCCATCCAATTTTCAGAGAAATTGGTCCATAAATAAGGGAGCTGAATCCTTTGAAATAATACCACAAACTGCCTGATCTTACTTTACAGTAGAGGGCAAAAACCCATTACACAACAAAATCTGCCAAAGCTAGGAATGTATGACACCTCGGAGATTCAGCTTTGGATACCTGTGACTTAGCCATATTTCCTATGCATATTCACAAGAATGGGAGGTTCTTTTCTGTATTTAGATGCTTTTAATTAAGTAAAATAGGTTCAATTCTGAATCAGAAAGATTTCCGAGCAAAGTGGCAAGAGCTAAGCTCCACCTCCTATTTTATGGTCATCAGTGATCTGTTAGATCTCTTTCTCTAAATCTAGAGTCCCTGTAGTTTAATTACTGATAACCTCTGTGTGGCTAGTGAAGAATTCCCCAAGTGGTCACAGTGATTTATTACATCTTTCATGAGCAGGCAGTCACAGATCAAATCAGAAGCTTCAATAACGGAACATTCACATATGGTAGTGTTCATGTTTCATTATTGTTAAATAATTGGAAAACCATTTCATAATCACCAAGAATTTTACATGCATTATAAAGCAGTGATTAACTTCTTTTTCTTGGCCAAAAATCTCAAAATTGTTGAAAATCTTGAAAAAAGCCTTTGGTGTATCCTTAAGGGGCCATTTGAGACACTAACCATATATAGTTCTTTGTCCTACTTATTTATTGGGGGGGGGGGGATCAGAAAATTCCATTATGAGAAGGGAAAAAGATAATAAGGTATATGGCTTGTTTATAATGAGATACATGTTAAAAACTTACAATGGATCAAAACGTATTAAAGGAAAATAAATAAGAAATGAAAAGGACTGTAGAGTGCATCCCCCTTTATTTGCCGCTGCTACCATTCACAACCGACTTTCTTTGCAATTTGGAAACACCCAATACTTAGTAAGTCACGCGGCTCTCCGATATGTTTCAAAAATGTTAAGGTGGAATGACCCTCTGATAAGAGAGATAACTTCCCAAATAATTCCAAGCTGTCCGGCGAATTGTCTTACCAGAGTTTCATTATGAGGACCATTATTCATATTTTTTTAATTTCTAATTAGGTAGTCCGATCCTCAAATGAAATTATATCAAACACTACTTCTCTGTGAAAATTTTCTTGGCAGTAATATATTCTTCTTTATTATTACTTAAAGCTTTACAGCTTATCAGTATATACAATATAATACAATATACAATCGGGTACAGTACAGAAGTGGATGATTTACAGGAGAACAAAAATTATTCCATGGGAAAAAAAGCAGTTTCAAATGTATTTTAAAGATACGTTGGGTACTTCCTCCACAGTTTTGTTAACCAGTAAATCTATATTTTACGCATATTTTAAAGTTTATTTAAAAGACATAGGTATAATCAGCGATTACAAAGAAAATTTTGTTATGATTGAGATTTATTTTTTCGTTTATTTTACTTGTCGAACCAAGGACATTTATAATTTTTATAGGCTTATTTGTTCATGTTTTCCCCTGTAGTATCAAAAATATAAATATCTTATATATAAGCTTATCGTGATAGACAAAGATAATCCTTGGTTAAAATGTAGGTCCCTACTCGAGTGCACGTGACGTCATCGATAGTGGTACGTTATTCAAAATACATTATTGCCAATAATAGAATTATTGTAAACCTTTTTAATGATATTGCAGTAGTAGCATTGCGGGGTGAATTTGATTCCATGCCTAAATTAAGGTTTTGATCTTCACTTTACATCTAGTGTTCATACAGTATTTGCAATAACTACCATACCAGATACTTACTTCAAATCTCAGCATTCCAATGTATAGGAATGTTTTTTTTCCTTGCATATTTGTCGTTTGCACTTTCTTTATTTACCTATTCCGTTTTGTTGTTTGTTCCAATTTTATTTATTTATTGATTGATTTTTTTATGTATCTTTCCATGCATATTTGTCTCTTGCACTTTTTTACTTATTCAATATTGTTGGTTGTTGCACTCTTCTATATTCTTTTCATTATCTTGTATACTTAGAATATATGCTAGGTAATAACTCTTGTGTATAATTTTTTCATTTTTTCCTTTTCTAGTTTACATTTAGAAAATAATATAATTTATTATGAACAATTTCATCATTAATTGTAAACCATTATACATGATTCTTGTCAATCCCTTTGTAACCTTGACCTTCTTGGAGAGGACTTATATATCCAATCCAATTATGTGATTTGACTTTACATAATAAAATACCGATTAAATTAAAAATTAGATACAAACGAACTCTGGCGGAAGTTTGCAATAATTACTAGTTTCATAAAAATACTAATGTAGTTTTTTTTTTCCCCTTTAAAATGGAGACTCTTACTATGTATCAAAACAACAAATGAAGTCATTAGTCATTTAGCTATTTTCTATAGAAACATATTTCTTTGATAAGCTTAGTTTTCAAGATGATGTTGATTGATTTATCAGAACCGTAGAATGCGGGAGGGGGACAACACGACAATATATACCTTCACAGGGGGGCTTTTTTTTCTGAGTAAAGTGTATTCTGCTATATTAATTAAATTTTTATCTAGATGCTGGTTGCCCCCACCCCACTTTTTCTTGTTGTAAAGTCGAGCACTGGCAAATTCCAGAATTTGGACAGTTTAGTTTTTTTTTATTGTCAGATTTTTTGGGGGAGCTAGGTCCCCCCTCCCTTGAAACTGTTGCCACGGACCTGCTTATAGGGGGAATATACATGCTCTAGAAGTTGCAGAAAGAAAAAAAGCCTGTGAAGCACATATTTTTAGTCTTTAAACAAAATAGGTGTAAATCTAATATTTTAAAGAGAATAAGATGTCTAACCATGAAATTATGAAAATATGTACATAAATGTCAAATTTTGTGATAATTTTTAATTTTCCATTTGGTATATACTTTCCCCACAAATTTTCATCTTTTTAATTTATTAATGAAAATGACACTAATTACGAATTCTGAACATGATAGCAGATAAATTGATAGATTGTTGAAAGTTATTTTGCGTTAATTTTGTGTTTAGATTAGCCATATATTTTTCTTTTTCATTTGAGATACCGGTAGTGTAATGAACAAGTGGCCTATAGGCCACATCGCTCACCTGACCACATTGGCTTGGCAATAGCACAAATCAGTTCAGTATTGAAAAAGATTACCGGGGAGGGGGGGGGGGGCTTGAATTTTAAACTACCTGATGATGTTTCCATGTCAATATAACAAATGGCTTTGTTGTACTTGAGAAGATTTTAAAAAATTTTCCCATATATTCCTTCGTAAAAATTTGATCCCCCATTGTAGCTCCTCCCTATCCCAGGGGTAATCATTTGAACATACTTGAATCTACACTACCTAAGGATGCTTCTATATCAATATGACTCTAACATAGCTTTTCTGTTCTTGAGAAGAAATATTTTTTCTATATGTTCTTATGTGAAACTTTCGACCCCCCAAAGGGCCCCACTCTACCCCCCGGGGGTCATCATTTGAACAAAATTGAATTTACACTACCTGAGGATGCTTTCATATCAAAATGACTAAACATGATTTTCAGTTCTTGAGTAGAAGATATTTTCCTATATATTCCTATGTAAAATTTTCGATCCCCCATTATGGACCAACCCTATCCCATGGGGATCATCATTTTAACAAACTTGAATCTACACTACGTGAGGAGGCTTCCATATCAAAATGACTAATCATGGCTTTGCAGTTCTTCAGAAGTAGATATTTTCCTATATATTTCTATTTAAGACTTTGATCCCCCATTGTGGCCCCACCCTATACCCCAGGGGTCATAATTTGAACAAAATATAATCTACACTACCCGAGGATGCTTCCACATAAATTTGATCAATCAGGGCTTTGCTGTTCCTGAGAAGAAGATTTTTCCTATATATTTCTATGTAAAACTTTGATCCTCCATAGTGGCCTACCCTACCCCCGGGGGTCATGATTTGAATAAATTTGAATCTTCACTACCTGAGGATGCTTCCATATAAATATGACCAATCAAGGCTTTGCTGTCCCTGATAAGAAGATTTTTCCTATATTTTTCTATGTAAAACTTTGATCCTCCATCATGGCCCCGCCCTACCCCCGGGGGTCATGATTTGAACAAACTTGAATCTACACTACCTGAGGATACTTCCACATGAGTTTCATCTTTCCTGGCCCTGTGGTTCTTGAGAAGAAGATTTTTAAAAGATGCTATAATTTTTCACCAATTCTTTATTATCTCCCCTTGAAAGAGGGTGTGGCCCTTCATTTCAACAAACTTGAATCCCCCTTCACCCAAGGATACTTTGTGGCAAGTTTGGTGGAAATTGGCCCCGTGGTTCGTGAGAAGAAGTCGTAAATGTCAAAAGTTTACAGACAGACAGATGGACAGACAGACGGACGCCGGACAAAAAGTGATCAGAAAAGCTCACTTGAGCCTCTGGCTCAGGTGAGCTAAAAAAGATGATAAACGTTTTCTAGAGATTCTGGTCAGAAATGTAAAAATGTAAATGTAAAATGTGTTATTTTATTTATTCATTTATTTACATATGTATTTATTTATTTATTTAGATAATTTGAATAATACTGAATCTAAACTACGAAGGGATGCTTACCAATTAAACAAGACTAATCGTGGCTTTGCTTTTCTTAAGAGGGAATTCTAAAGTTTTATTCTTCATTATATAAAGATCTTTTCTGGCCCAGTGGTTCTCGAGATTTTAACTGACACTAACAGAGAATGGAGGCGCACAGGACGAGGACAACCCCCCGCTCTGAGAAAAAGCCATTTCTCAATCTCTGAAAGTTCATGAAAAGTTATATTTTTCAAAAAATGTATTGTCAATTCATCTTTTACACGTTTGCTTCCTTTATCTTTGGTGAATGACTTACTGATAAATGATTTATTTTTCACTAACGTTTTTAAGGTATGTGAAAAGGAATAAAAGAGCTCACACGATTCGAACTCTCCCCTAGATCAAGACTGCACGCATTAACCACTACGCAACGGTCTTCTTGTTATTTATGTGTTACATAAACGATTGTTTGTTCAAATTTTACTTATTTATTCATTGATTTTTTTTTGGTATCTTTCCATCCATATTTGTCTCTTGCACTTTTTTATTTACTTTTTGTTGAAGATGACATTACTGATAACTTAAATTGTAATTTTAGAAAAACGCAACTTTTCCGTAAACTTTGAAAATTGAGAAATATATTGTCGCAGGGCGGGGGATTGTCCTCGCCTTGTACGCCCTCATCCTTTTCACCATTCTTAATTACCTCCCCTTTCAAGAGGCCACGGCTTTTCATTTGAACATTCTTAAATCCTCTCACCCAGGGATAATTTATGGCAAGTTTGGTCGAAATAAGTCTAGTGCTTCTTGAGAGGTTGAGAATGTGAAGTTTACATGTGACAGATGACACACCACAGACAGTGGACATCAGGCACTCTTAGCTCAGAAAAGCTCAATTTAGCCTTTGACTCCGGCTAAAATGATACAATTACATCAACAATGGATTTCATATCACTGCTGGTTACTAAACAGCCTTTTGAGCAAGCTGCAAAATATAATAAAACAAAATTTCCAACTACATGTATTTTTATTTTTTCAATAAGCTAATTGTAAGCTGACAAAATGAAGTGAATAATTAAAATACAGCAAAACACTGCTAGAACACAAGTTTTTATGTGCTTTCGGAACTCTTCTGATAGAATGCAATACATATTAAATGTATACCAGTATATATGTGAAATGACTTTAAAATACTAAATTTGAATGAAAAAGCAAATTGATATAAACCACCCAATTACTCCATATGCATTCACATTAAGTTAAATAAGGCATTAATGTCATGATCTTTAAATTTAAATACTTTTCTGCATGGAATACTGTACTAGGACATTCTAACTATATACCATGCCTTCTTATAGTCCTTTCTACATGTGAGACACATTATCAACCATAAAAATCCAGTACTCTCATCATTTTTTTGCTATATCTATTGAAACATCTAGATCAAAATAAATTTTATCTCTCTGTAGCATACTACATATGTTACTATAATAGCATTTCTTTGAAATTCTCTTCATGCATGATTTTTAACAAAAAAATATTTTGGGAGTTCAAAATGTAGAAAAACAACATATATACAACATGTATGCTGGCATTAAAATACACAAAGAAAAAGATCCGTAAATGTAAATGCAAAATTAAATCATACAAATAAAAAAAATTCAAGACTCGACATTACTAAATCCATGTGAAATGTGTATACATAATTTATTCACCTTCCTTTTGTAGGTTAAATAAGATGTGTAAAGATAATAAAGCTCTTCTGATTAATTTGCAGCGATAAAAATTTGAAACATTTACATATGACTTTCTAATGTACATTTCAATTTCAACTCCTCAACAAGATTCTCATAAAATTTTAAGAGTTACATAAAAATAATTTACAACATATGCTTATCTACAACATGCACTGTTCTAATTTAAAGTATATACACATGCAATTACAGAAAATGTTAGCTACCTAACATAATTCAAATTTTAAATTTCACTTTCCATACTTAAACACAGTGGCTATGTGCAGAATTCCAATCATAAGCATTTCACAAATCCCTTCATTCCTCATACATTGAAATATACTGTGCAATTCGTAGCAATTATTCATGTTAAATATTTTCATTATCATAGATTTGGACTTTTTCACCTTTTTATTTTGTTTTGACTGATAAATTGAGCAATATATAAATATTAAATATATATATATATATATATATATATATATATATATATATATATATATATATATATATATATATATATATATATATATATATATATATTGGAATTCTTCTGAACATTTTACATTTTAATGTACTTTCTCAATAAACTTTCCTGTGACAAAAGTAGAGAAAAAAGATTCAGTTGCTAAATACAATATGAATGTTTAAAATACTTGAAAGCAAATACAAAACCTTTTTAAAAACATATAGCTAAGTCAATCCTGGATATAAAATGTAAAACACACCCATTACCTAAATGTATTTTTTTCACCAAACACCCATCCTTTATATCATTAGTTTACATGTAATTGCATACCAAATGCTCACATTTTGCAAAGTGAAAATTCTACATATATATTTAACTCTTAATCAAAATGCAACTTCTGTTTTCAAACAACATTTTCTCAAATAACATTTTCAAAGAGCCCAGGATTTTACTTCCAGTTTTTGCTCCCTTTCAAAAAAAAAAAAACTTCCCAATTCAGTTAAAATATGATGGATACAAATCAAAATTTATCTTTTGAAACTGTTCAATCATTCCTTAAAAAACCTAGCAAACAAGAGAGTTCATTTAGTCCAACTGCACTCAAACTTAATAAATAATACATGGCATATTTTCAACAAAGCATAATAACTTCTTTTTTTATGTGTGAATATAATTTTCTTTCAAATCATGTGAATAAAATTTCAAAATGAGTTCAAACAAAAGTAGAATCAAATACAATCAATTTCTCCTGTGATAAACATCTTTAGTTTCAGATTCAACAAATGCAGTCTACAGATGGCTTGAATCCTCTGCACAAAATATCCAATTTCCTGTTTTTTAGAATAGCAGGTCTCTCCATGGTAATGCTATTACATGTATTTCATTGTTATGACTTTTATTGAATTTGTTTAAGCTTCTTCAAGTCTATGCACAAATGTTACAGCATCTGAGTTTAGAGTGCACAAAAAGATGTTGATCAAAAATAGGATGACAACATCCAAGATAAAAAATAATCCATATTCATCTGCCTATCTTTGCCAATTGCAACAAACTTTTACAGTGTTTAGTCCTCGTCTTCATCGCTTTCTTCTTCAGCTTGCTCTAACCATGTCAGCCACTGGTTCACCTAAAAATACATCACTTTACTCAGTAGCTACATATCATAAAAGGAAAATTTATAAAGCAAGCGCTCTTTAAGATGACATACAAATAAATTCCCTGTAGTCAATATTCATTGTTTATGATGCTGAAAGTCACAGAGAGTGTCTTTACCTGGAACAAAACCTTCCCCTTTCCTGGATACAGATCATTAACTTCCTTACCTGGAACAAAGCCTTCCCCTTTCCTGGATACTGGTCATTAACTTCCTTACCTGGAACAAAGCCTTCCCCTTTCCTGGATATTGGTCATTAACTTCCTTACCTGGAACAAAGCCTTCCCCTTTCCTGGATATTGGTCATTAACTTCCTTACCTGGAACAAAGCTTTCCCTTTTCCTGGATATTGGTCATTAACTTCCTTACCTGGAACAAAGCCTTCCCCTTTCCTGGATATTGGTCATTAACTTCCTTACCTGGAACAAAGCTTTCCCCTTTCCTGGATATTGGTCATTAATTTCCTTACCTGGAACAAAGCCTTCCCCTTTCCTGGATATTGGTCATTAACTTCCTTACCTGGAACAAAGCCTTCCCCTTTCCTGGATACTGTTCATTAACTTCCTTACCTGGAACAAAGCCTTCCCCTTTCCTGGATATTGGTCATTAACTTCCTTACCTGGAACAAAGCTTTCCCTTTTCCTGGATATTGGTCATTAACTTCCTTACCTGGAACAAAGCCTTCCCCTTTCCTGGATATTGGTCATTAACTTCCTTACCTGGAACAAAGCTTTCCCCTTTCCTGGATATTGGTCATTAATTTCCTTACCTGGAACAAAGCCTTCCCCTTTCCTGGATATTGGTCATTAACTTCCTTACCTGGAACAAAGCCTTCCCCTTTCCTGGATACTGTTCATTAACTTCCTTACCTGGAACAAAGCCTTCCCCTTTCCTGGATACTGGTCATTAACTTCCTTACCTGGAACAAAGCCTTCCCCTTTCCTGGATACTGGTCATTAATTTCCTTACCTGGAACAAAGCCTTCCCCTTTCCTGGATACTGGTCATTAACTTCCTCTTTCCATTTCAGAAAAGCTTCCTCTTCAACAACTTCCATGTCATATAAATTCATGAAGAAACGTAACAGCATACCTGTTTCATAACCAAATAAAAGTTGACATAAACACTGAACAAGGTTTATTTAATATCAATACGAATGGTCAACATTGACTTTGGATAGCCTTAGTTCAATATCTGTAATTACATTTTTACTAAATTTTCCAAACTTCTTGGGTAGAAAATGTGTAAGTAGTTCATTCTTTAAGAAATATATAAAACTATTTGATTTACAGTATGTATATACATGTTTATTCTTCATTTCATTGCATTTCATAATTATTTGGGTTACCTTTTGGAAATTCATGAGAGTAACAAAAGACTTGAGCTGCATAAAGAGCAGCAATTTGCAGATCAACATGTTCATGTAGAAACATCTGCAAAACTCCCTAAAATAGATAAAATATTTGACATGTATTCATTTTTCAGATGACAAAAACTTTTAAACAGGAAGAACAAATTTTCGACATTTCTTGAAATTGGGATTTTCCATTACCTTCATTTTCTCCAAATTCTGTTTTTCTTTGTCTATCAGTGTCTTTTCTGGGGCTACTGTGATATCTACATCATCCCCAAGAGTTGAATCTTGAGTTACATATTTCATCAAACTACAATATTAAAAAAAATATTACATGTACCTGTCGTATGCTTCTTTATTTTTGTTGTTTTTTAATTTTTTAGTTTTGAATATTCAGAATACATTGTGTCCATAAATTCAGTGCCTGCACAGAAGTTTACATAGACCATCTTGCATGATATACTGTTTATTAATTAAGTTATACCTTGTAGTAAGAATATTCAGAAATCCTGACGTGTACTGGAGATCAGTGTTGACATGCTCCTTGATCCACTTGAACAAAGCCGTGGCACTAGGTTCTGTCTGCATTTCCTTCCACAGCTCTGACTGAACTCGCAGAAGGGGGAACAAGAAACTCAGCCCCCTGTCTTCCAAGATTTCCATCATGCGCTCTTTTCTCTGATCAATTTCTAAACAAATGCATGGCATTCTTGTATTTTGTATATGAATTCAAGAGTTTATACTGTATAACATTAAAAATTTCTACACATGTATTGTGAATTATATAAAATTTTGTAGTAAATAACAAACATTATTCCTTCGATTAAAAAAGCTAGATGTTCAGATTCCAATATAAAGATTTTCAAATAACTGTTGATTTCTTGCATGTCATATTACCTGGCAACATTTTCAGTAAGTCCAGTTTACTCTCATTAAATAGGTTAGCGAGCCAGTCTTTGCCCTTGATTTTGTGCATCTGTTGGAGTGAGATCAGGAATAAAGGATAGTAAGCTCCATTCTCCAGGGGTTCCGCCAGCTCATTCAAGGTCACTACCTGACCTGTGATACTCATGGCAGCAAATGTAGAGACATATGACCTTATCAAGGGGAATTCAGCCTCCATATCACCCATCTGTTCAAAAACTGACTGAAGTGCCTGTTAAAAGATGATAGTGACCATGAAAATCTTATCTTTGACTTTTATATTTAGAATGACCTTGACTTTTTAAGAGTTCTTCACATTTTCCAGAATTCTCTGCCTAACATATGAAAACATGTTCAAGAAATAATATACATTTAAATCTCCTTAACCAATATTTTTCGAAATAGAACATCTTTCACTAACCTCCATGGTTTGGTCTGAAGTGATGAGATTGTCAGCTTTCATTGCTGAGATCAATGTCATCATCTTCTCCCTGTCATCATCTGTCTTCTCCACTGTCATCTTCATCATCTTCATCAACAACTCTGGTATGTATCTACAATTACAAAAATATTTCAGCTCTATGTAAAAAAAAAAAAAAAATTGACAATATTGCACAGTGTATGTAATTTTGGTTACTCTGTTTCGTTACACAGTAAGTTGCTCCCTTAATTCTGACTTACTTTTTGGGAGCATACATGTCCTTGAAAGCTGTCAATGCTTCATTGGTTTCACCATTCGCCAAGTAATCAGTCAGTAAATTCTCCTGCAATGGAAAGCAAGTACATTTACTGTATTTTAACCAAACCTCCTAGCTAAACATCTTTTAAACCAAAGTATAATTTATACAATGTATTTACATGTATGTAATTCTATAGCCAAAAGACACTGATACAAGTTGAAATATACCACAATCTTCTGTGCTTCATCCTTGCTAGGCGTAAATTTTTTGTTGGATTTGGGCTTCTCTTTACTTTCCACCTGTTTAATAGTTATCTGTGGCTGAAAGACACAAAATTTTAACCATGACAATTTTGTGTTTAAACAGCACTTTGAACAAATCTACAAAAATTCTTTGCGAAACACAATCTTCCTGGTAGTGGAAATTTTTAAGGTAGCATTTTTCAGTTTTTTTTTTTTTTTGGGGGGGTGGGGGGGGGGGGTGTCTCATTTTCAAATGTCAGCATTTATAATTTCTATGCATCTGATTCACAATTATCTTCCTCATAAGATGGTAATGAATCATTATATATTATTTAAGCTTATGGTGATCTGGAATTGATTGCCAAATCAATCCACATTTAATTCCCAACCAGAACAACACATATTGTGCTCAGGATCAGACAGAAAGCCTCGACTAAAGGGGAAAATTGTCTCTTGTTTTACAATCTTTCATAGTAAGTTTTGGAAGAAAAACTACATAAATCCTGATTGTTGATCTCAAGAACACTAAATAACATGCACAGTATAGATGCAGAAATTAAGATTACCTGTTTGTTGAGTAGAGGCTTTGGTGGATCCGGAGCTGCAGTCATTCTCATAGAACCTACTGGTGGTGCTGTGGGATGTGTTGACCTTGGCAAATTACTTGGCGAGTTAGGCTTAAAAACATTAAAGTTTTTGGCTGGTCTCAGGCTGATTTCTTCATTAGGAGGTACTATGACAACAGCTGTTCCATTCATTGCACCCGGAGGAGCAGTCTGTGACTGCTGCTGTTGTGCTAATTTGACAAACCTTGGTGGCAGATCTCTAGGTGCATTATCTGAAAGAGCAACTTTAATTAAACAAAGAAACAATCAGTATCTTACTTCACATAACCCCCTTTTTGTGATAAAAAAAAAAGTCGGACAAGTGTGCAAGAATCAAATGTATAGAGTACAAAAATTGTGCATATTTCTACTTTCCTATTCTTTTTTAAAACACTATTTTATCTTTGTGTTACCAACACAAGTGCTTGGATCAAGTTTATTTCACACTTACTATCTTTTTTCAAAGTTCCTGAATCAGAAGACTTACTGTGTGGTGGCTGAAACTGTTGCTGATTTTGTGGGGAGTGTCGCCCCATGGTGGGGCTTCCCCCATTCTGTCTCCTCTGCATCCCCGGGTCCCTTTGTTGATTATTGAATTTATTGAATCCCTGTCCCTGCTGCTGCATCATTCTCTGTTTACCTCCCAGGTAACCTGGCATGTCATTAATCACACCGGGTCCTGTCCCTATTGAACCTAAAATCAAATTAACAGGAATTCAAATCCATTCACAAGTCAAAATATAATAACATTAATAACAAATAAAAACAAAAATTTGAACATTGGGATAATACTTTATATTTGAATTATTCCAGCCTTTTTTCCTCCAACTTTTGCTCAATATATTTTCTAGTCAACTATGCTAATCATGTGCTTACACTTGAAAAGTCATTCATTAATAGTCAAATACAGATTTAATTTCCTGACTCCTACCCATCATCATGCCTGGACCTGACATTCCAAATAAATCCCCCATGTTTCCCTGCTGTCCAGACATCCAGCCCTGCATATTCCCATTCATCTGCCTCCCTCCATACATCCGATTCTGTTGTGGCATCGGATAATATTCACCCTCCTCCTTTTTATATAAAAAAATGACCTTCATTGACAAGTTCACAATATTTTTCTCAAAATGACTGCATACATGTACTTATTCATGTGTACTGCATCATAAAATTGATATTAAAATACATGTAATAAGTAAGTTTCACACATAAATTATATTATATCTGCAATAATTGTAATGTTATATATCAAACTGTGCTTACATCAGCGGCTTCTTTTCGTATTTCTGTAATTGTCCTAGGTCCATTTTCTCTGTTGATATGGCGCGGTTTCCACTGAAATGATCAGAGAGTTGGATTTATATTTTTTATTTACTTTACTTTCACATTCTTTACAAATATATTACTATAAGCAAATGGCTGTCAACAATTTATAGAGAAGAATTTCTCACATTATTGTTTCTGAGTTCTTGTACATCCTGAAGCATGAATCGAATTCTGGAAGGCAGTTCTTCTCTGTTAGCGAATGACCTCATTCGTGCAAAATATTGATCCATCCAGGACTAAAAACAAGAATCAAAGTCCAATGTCTGATTGTATGAAATCAAAATACTTTCAACATTTGCTATAAATTCTTAGCATTTTATTTATTTTGACGACAGAAGTATGAATTTGTGCTATTCAAATATCTTAATTACTGTAAAACAGAAAAAAAAATTGCACATGTATTCTTTGAAAATTTAAAAAGAAAACAGCTCTGAAGAGGTAATTCTCAGGTTGCTTATTGTTGTTTTAGATTTCTTTTTTACCTTAGCCTTGTTGGTGTCAAGACGTCGTCCGACGGTGCGCATTAGGTAACACAGACACTCGAGGTCTTCAGCCATGTCTTCCATAGCGATGTTCTTCTTCTTCTCCAGAAGCTGTTTAATGCATTTATGTAGAATACCTTCATGAAGCATTTCCAGTTTCCCAAGTTCTCCTGTAACATATTAACATTAAAACAATGAATTTTTTCTGTCTTAAGGGGTCTTTTAAAATTGACAGTAAAATTTGGATTCATTTAAAGACACATTAAACAAGGAATTCATGTCTTACCAATGAATTTGATATTGCCAAGCATTTTCTGCTTGGCAATATGATACTGTTCTGCTTCATCTGGTGTAAGGGGGCTGTCTCGGCGATCAAAAACTGTAAAAATATAACAAATAAAAAAATTACTTTATGCTAATTAACAACTTCCAAAGCCTTAATAATGGTAGAACATTATCATTTTTTTATAATATACTTTAAAATAACTTTTAATGCTCCTTATCATTAGTATACTGTACATAAAAATAAGTTCTTAAATTCTTTAAATATCTAAAAAAAAAAAAAAAAAAAAAAGTCATCATTTCTAGTCTTATTAATTTAAACACTGCAAAATTCTTTTGAAAAAACTCTTAAATTATCTTGTGTTTATACAAGTAGATAAAAATGTACCATCAGTGGCCTTGGATCTGTTCTCAAATTCATCCTGGCACTTGTTTAAAAGAAGTCGTCTGAAGGTCTAGAAAATAGAAAAAAAAAATCAATAAATGAAATTTAATGCAACCACAGATGTTATGTTGCTAATTTAGTACAACACAAAGTAAAGAAATGTTCAAAAGTTCAACTTACTGTGATGTTAGATGAGGGTTGTTCAAAATTTGGAGCGTCTTCACATAGTTGATGGCATAACTGTGCGTACATAGAACTATACTTGGGTTCATCAAGAGCTTTTTCAAAAATCTTAAAACAAAAACAGCATTCAAGAATAAGCTACCGGTAAATCGTGTTGTCATAATAAGAGAAAAAGTATCATCATATAAATAGCTCTTTTTTATGTTCTAATGACTTTTGCAACTTACCAATAAAATAATTCCTCTAAGGATAACTTGGGACTCAATTCCTACATTGAGAAGTTCTAAACTGAGTTTGTCAAATTTTTCCGGTGTAAGTTTATTAAGTATTCTGAAAATAGAAAATAGATTGTTATAATTTTAAGTATAAAAACCTGTGTATGGAATAGTTACTATGGTTATAATAAATTAAGCTGTAGTAAAATATCAAAATCCTCCACTCACAAAACTTAGAAGCCTTTTAAAACCTTATATGTATACAAACCCCCTGACTCGTCGAAAGGTAAAATCTGTGCGTTCATCATGGCTAGGACCATCTCTCCTAAGTGTGCTGGGAGGAACCCATCGAGAAGCTGAAAGTGCCTGAGCACTTGAGCCAGAAAATTGGGGTGGTTTTTCGTCCCTGAATAGAGGAATTTACAATAAATAACTGTCATTAGTTGATTTACTTCTACTTTTTTACCCGTGTCTCATACTGTAACATGAAATACAGTTTCATCAGATAATGTGTTGTGAAATCCATCAATACATGTCAACATTTAAGTAGAAACAGTCTTGCAATATCTTGTAATCCTGTATTCTGAAAACATTTTTGATGGCAATTAATTTTCATGACTGTGGAATCATTATGATCATGGTTCATGATGAGAAATATTTGCAACTAAGGGAAGGTCACAGAATTCATGAATTGGAAATAAAAGTTGGCTTTTAGTACATGTATTACACATTTTTGTTGCCAAAATCATTCAGAGGTTTCATTATCATACCAAGTATGAATGAAAATGAATTCTTGTTTTTAGACACCACTATCATAGGCTTTTTAAAAAAAATATGTTCAGGAATATAAATTCTTGTCAACAATTTTTTTTTTGTGGCAACCCCAAACTGATACATACCTTCCTCCGGTGTGTGGAGAAGCACCACCCACTTTTGTCTGTCCGTCCAGAATGTTGCTGGTTTTCTAACAGTACTCGGTCCGACACAAATAGGACAAAATAAATAGAAAAAAGAGGGGATGCCTCTTTTCACCACTCTATCTACAATCCAATCAAATCATACAGTAAATATACATGTACATAAATACAACATGTACATAGCAATGTGTGCCTTTGGAACAAGAATGGAAAAGACTTTCAGTTCAAAGTATCTGTCACTGCCATCAATGTATAGCCACTTAGGGCAAATTACAACAGCATTACTTGACAACAAAGCCACCAACCCCTTTTCATTGTTCCAGGTTTCAAAATTCTTTTCTGACAAAGTAACACAGAGATACAAAATACATTCAAAACTTGTAACCAGTATCTCATAGTGGATTGGACCAATAAAAATTTCAAGTAAAGAAAATGTGAATGTAATTCCAGCAGATTTCAACATATCAATGGTATTGCAGATCTATATTGATGCTCAACATACCAACTGTATACACAAATATATTAAAAAAGAAAAAAATCTTGCTTCAGCAGAGGAATAACGTTTAACACAATAAAAAGAAGCTCTATTTGAGGTCATATGACTTAATTACGAGAGTTCTATTTGAAAGTCACTTGGGTGTCTTATTAGGGACAAACCCTTTTTAACATGTTTGAAGTCATGAATCTTAAAACTGACATAATTTTCTAAATTAACCTACTTATTTATTGTCTTATTATATCTAATCTTAGATTTCCAAAAAAAAAAGCTGTCTATTTGCTTATGGTTAACAAGAAAAAAATGGATTCTATGAAGTAATATATTCATTGCCAGATTAACCATTGTAAGTCCCATAATGTATTCACCTACATTTTATTTTATCAACCCCAATGTTTCTACCAAAAAAAAAAAAAAAAAAAAAAAAAAAAAAAAAAAGGAAAGGATGACTCAGACTACACATTCTAAATATTTGTAATGTTTCAAGTTCTTTGAGTATGATATTCAATGTGGAGTTTCAATACTTCAGAAAATTGATTACAGTAACCCCTTTTTTGTAAGGATAAAAATGATAAACCTCTACAGAATTATCATTTTAATATAAAACCTACCCAGCTGCTATTGTTTTCTCTTAGTGCAAGCACATCCCCTGTTTAAATAAACAAGTTTACATCCGGAATATAAGGCATTGCACTGTGATGTCATGTATTATGTAAATCGACTTTTTTTCTTTGTTTGTGGATTCCTTTGTTTCGATAATCAACTACTCTGGACTTCCAATGTGTTCCACTGTTTACCCACTTTACATTTGAGACGTATTCAATAAAAAGTCATATAATTGTATAGAAATTCGTTGTTTTCAAAAAGTATGTTTTCTACAAACAAGTACGACATTAGGCACCAAGGATCTCGTGCGTCTCCCCACGTTTTTCACGCTTGGAACTCGTGCTCTTTGTTGTACGAGGATAAAAATTGACAAATTCAAAAAATAATTCAAATGGAGAAAGTTCAAATAATTATACTTACACTCTTTTGTCACTTTCTTCCTGTAATGGTGTGTTTACTTGTTAACTGCCTAACTTCTTAAAATATTCAAGTCGAATGAAAAACATGCGGGGGAATTGTGGGTAATGTATGAGTAATGCATATATTTTTTTTTCCCTGAACCCTGAAACATTTTTAAAAAAAATATCTACGGTATTACAGTAAATAAAATCGACAAATTAAAGACGATGTCATTGTTTTAATAAATATTTGACATTAAAACAAATAAATGATTTTTTTCATTCGATTACGTATGCCAAGGTAGAGAACCTCATACATGCTTCAAAGATAGACAACTCGTTCAATGAGTTGGCTCTCCCAACATCTCTGGTAACGATAAAAAATAAAAATAAATAAATAATAATAATAACAATAAATATGTAAAATAAAAAAAGTGTCAAATTATCTCAAGTATTATGGAATAAAAAGATATGTCTTCTTGGTAACATAACACTTTATTTCCAGTACATGTATACATGGTATAAAACATATATAAAAAATCTATTTCAAAATATTATCAATGACAAATTCTTTAAAGCATATTTTGATAGAAATTAAATCATTTTGTCTAAAGTAAACCCTTTATCCTCTTTAATCAGTTTTCAATTTTTATCTCGAAGCTTTAGGATTAATGGCCTCGGTAAATCAAAGTACTGAAAGTACTGAAAGCCGGACTTTAATATGCTCGAGTATATTGTCTAATCCTAAATTAGTACATATTTGAAAATCTTTCTGACCATTGATATTTAACAGGTAGAGTTTGTATGATTATGATTTAACAATAACCCATCTAACAATAATTAAAATTAACGGTCCAGAACCCAACGTTAAGACCCCAGGATAGGACTTGGTGATATTACCTTTCTAAACATTAAGCTCACAATGGTTATGCATGGTGACAGTGCACTTTGAGTGGTTTTGCTGATTCATACAGGCACATATATAGTATCGGAGGAGCTAGGGGTGTCACCATTTTTCAAACATAAACTTTTACAATGGACAATGTACATTGGAAGGTTGATTGACTCTTCGCAATCAAATTTAAATTGGAACCTTCAACTCACTCTTCGTAATATATACCAGGTATTTGTCACGAACGACGAACAGATTTACTAAAAGCAAAATGGGTGGTCTAAATTTAATTAGATTGTACCCATCATTTTATTGTAGCATATTAAAATTACGGTAATTTGGTAAATTCGAAATGTGAAAGTAAGTTATAGCCCACCCCTACTCCTCTTAAAGAAATTGAAGTTCAAAATGGGTAGAAAAAACTTATCAAAATTGTATATTTCGTTTATCAGACCTATGCTTGAATATGCTTCAGTTGTTTGGGATGGCTGCTCTAAACGAGATTCTGAAAAGCTTGAAAAAGTACAATTAACCGCCGCTAGATTTGTAACAGGACTTCCGATTTTTGTGTCTAGAGAAGCACTATATTCTGAAACTGGTTGGGAAACTTTAAAAAGCAGGCGATATATTGCAAAAATGACAACTATGTTCAAAATTCACACGGGAAGAGTACCTGAGTATTTGCATGATATTGTCCCCAATAAGCGTGAGCATGTATCTCTATACAATACCCGTAATAAACAAGATTATATTGTTCCAAGGTGTAGATTAGAATTATTTAGAAACTCTTTCGTACCTGATGCTGCAAAACAATGGAATTTACTAAAAACAGAGGTTAGAGAAGCCATCTCAATCAAAACATTCCGAAAAAACTTGATAACAAAAATTAAAAATCCACCATCATACTTCTCTTTTGGTAAGCGATACACCAATATCATTCATACTAAGCTAAGACATTCCTGTATTCTAAATTATGATCTTTATAAACGAAACATTATAAATAGTCCCTTATGTTTATGTGGAAAAAATGAAGATGTGTACCATTTCTTTTTTGCATGCAAAAATTATTCTAATGCAAGAAGTACTCTTTTTAATCGCTTGTTCACTCTTGAATTGGTTACTATTGATATAAATCTATTATTATGTGGTGATGTTAATTTGCCTTTACAGATAAATAACAGTATTTTTGCTGCTGTTCATAAATTTATTGACGAAACATGTAGATTTTCTAGTTGATATGCTATTTAATTGCTTTTTCACTTGTATTAATTGTATTATTTTCTTCTATTTTGCATGACAAATTGTTATATATAAGGAGAGGAACTTTGTAAGTTGTAAAGAACTTGTTTCCAATCCTTTTGATGTACTCAATAAAATATGTTCAAAACAAAACAACTCACTCTTCGTAATATATACCAGGTATTTGTCACGAACGACGAACAGATTTACTAAAAGCAAAATGGGTGGTCTAAATTTAATTAGATTGTACCCATCATTTTATTGTAGCATATTAAAATTACGGTAATTTGGTAAATTCGAAATGTGAAAGTAAGTTATAGCCCACCCCTACTCCTTCTCCAACGGAATAGGATTCTCGGGTTTGAACAATTTTCCTTTTTTTCTCCTTTAAAAACGATACTACATGCCTGTATTAATCAGAAAAAAATATTCTTTTTTTTTTTTTGATCCTCTAGAAAACCAGCTGCACGAAAATTATAATTATCTAATTTTTAAGACATGAATATGAGTCTAGTTCTAGTTCCAAGTTCGGCTAAAATGATCATTGCCTGAGAAAATCATGATATATTCAGGTCTTTATGGCTCGTACATAGATGGCTCTTCATTCTGAACAGGAAGTTTTGAAGCAAAGACTAACCAACTTTTTCTGAAAAATTATGTGTTGTACTTAGATAAAGAGTAATGAACATTTTTATATGTTGTATTTTTTAAATTATATATTAACATAAACGATTTTTATTTCCCAGCACCCTTGAGAGTTTGTATGTGTTTTTAGACAATTTTTTTTTGGAATGCGCGCACACGCTCAATATACTGTAAAGCGCTTTGGGAGCACATACGAGATGAATCCAAGGTGAGAAGTCTTGAACAAAATTTTCACATTTAAAACATACCATTGACTTTTCACTAAAAATTTAATCTGAATTTGTAAGCATAAAAATTTTCGACGCTAAATTGATTGTTCAATGGGTATAAATAATTAATATATTATACATAAACATATTCACATGAAATTTCTATCTTAAAGTTTAAATTTTTATTTATTTATATTCCATGCTTCACAGAATATAAATCTTTAACCCAGTCATCTAAATTAAAACTTTTAAATTAAAATATTAACCAAATGGAATTGCTTTGTTTATTTCATATTATGAAAGAAAAAAAATAGTTTTGAACTTCATTTAAATCACCTTTATACAAAATCTTAGTCGCCCGCGTGGCGCAGTGGTTAGAGCGTCTGCTCTAGAGTCGCGAAGTAAGGAGTTGATCCTTACGTCGCGGGTTCGAATCCCACTGTGGGACGTGGAGAC
Source organism: Saccostrea echinata (assembly GCF_033153115.1). Classification (NCBI taxonomy): domain Eukaryota; kingdom Metazoa; phylum Mollusca; class Bivalvia; order Ostreida; family Ostreidae; genus Saccostrea; species Saccostrea echinata. The sequence goes on from NW_026889750.1 coordinate 24,081,578, forward strand.
CGGTCCTTCGCATGAGACCGTATAAACCGAGGTCCCGCAGTAGATGCTGGCATAAAAAAGATCCCTCACTGCTCAATGGTCGTAAGTGCCGAGTATGGGACAAAATTTGCAGCTCTCCTCCGGCAAGTGGTGGCGTCTCCATATGAGTGAAAAATTCTGGAGAGGGACGTTAAACAACATACAAACAAACAAACACAAGATCTTAACCACCATAAGGAATTTTGTTCGAAATTATTTATTAGAAAGGAGAAAGTTATTTTAATTGCATTCAGGGTTATCGAAGTAATACCGTATTTTCAAACCCTTTTCTTTAAACGCATTCAAATTTTAACTTTTTTTATTTGAGTAGTAATATATTGAAAACATTTCAGCATTACCAGTTTTACGGCGTAGAATTTGTCCGTCAAATTCTAATTCTGGGCCAACCGTGAGTTTTCCTCTTATTGTTGAACCCAGATTCATAAAACCTCCAATAAGCCAACACGCGTTATAGTTTTAGTACTTTTATATAGAATCAGCATGGAATATACTTTTACATGAGTTTGGGATGTATCAGCACCGAAGGTCTGATTCCAACTGACTATAAATTTTCACAACAAAACATACATACTGAACAAAGAAAGAGTAAAATAAAGGATTAACAAAAAGTATTAAGAAATCAAGTATTAAACAATTATTGAGCGAATGATGACATTTTAGCGGCATGTATATAATAGAATTAAAGTAGATGAAAGATTAAGTGTCAATAAATATAAACAGAAGTCAATTAAGGGATTAGGTGTCCATCTCTGATTGTATCTCGGGTGGGATTACGGCTGTGCGGAATTTATAGAATTTAACAATTTTAATTCTACTAATAACATATGGCTAGTTAAGGGAATACATAAGTCATTTGTTTTATTTAATGTCACTAATTTAAACATTTAAGGTCATTAATTTAAACATTTAAGAAAACAATTAATTTTTTACAAAAAACATTTGTCTGTCAATTGCCAAACTTTTTTAAAAAGAATGTTGGTTTGCTGATTTTTCTTTGGATAGATTTGAATTAGAATTTAATTTAAAAAAAATTAAATTCATATTGGTTTAATAATTTATGCAATTCATAGTTAAAGTAATGCACATATTTTTAGAGATATTCTTTAAGTTTCAAACAAACAGTACTTTTATTGCCGACTAGATACACCATGTACAATTGTTAGACGACTTAATTCAGGCATAACGCACATTAATTCGTCAAACTCCAATTTACTTATCTATTTATTTGCTGAAAGACAAGCCTGAGAATATAACCACTCAGACACATAACATCGACGAAAACGATATGAAATTCTTAATTCAATATAGGCAACCTGTCGAAAAGCCCGCTCTAATTGAAAATAGTTCGCATACAATATGCAATTCAGTAGCGTATGTGCACAAATTGTTATATCACGAACACCCTAATAAAGTAAATATCTAATTCCTCTTTCAATTTAATTCTCAAACAAAAATATTGATCAATTTCCGTAGATTGAGATGATAAAAATATTTGTGTAAGTATCGTCTTTCAATGTGACTATTTTGTTTATCGGAAGCGTCTGTTTTGACGCTGTTAGGCTTTTTGTTTACTTTTCTGAACCTGTGCTATTTATAGTAAGGCAGTCGGTCACGATGCCTACAGCCAGGACTTTGCTTTCAGCAAAGCCCGGCTAAAAATGTACCTTGACCTTACACTGAAATAAAAAGGTGAAGGGTGTGGTCATTGCATTTTTATCCAAGCACTCTGTAATAAAAGCCAATTGTGGGGGGAAAAATAGCCTGTATTTCAGGAAAGGAAATTTGCAGAGAATTTTAAAACCTTGACCTTTTATTTATTTACAATTTTTATAACCATGTATAACATCACTGTAAATTCTTACCTGAAAAGTACTATAGCCTTGCTCATATGGTATAATCAAACAGAGATTCAAAACCGAGACTAAATATCTGAAATATCATTGACCTTTGAACAAAAGTATTTTGTCTATGACAATGCTAATAGAGGGTATAACTGACAGATACAGCATTGTAACAATTGATTAAAGGGGCAAAATATGAAAACTCTTGCAAAACAATTTTGGACAACATGAAAAAACACAGATACAACACTAACAAACAAATGGTTCACTGTTTAAGATGTGTAGATCAGATCCCATTTTGGGGGGGGGGGAGGGGGGAGGGGATATTTTTTTTTCTATTTCTCACTCTGACAGTAAGTAAACATGGGTCTGGTAAGGAAGCCGAATACACAGTCATTTGTTGTGTATCTATAATCTCTTAATATGTCCTGTAATCATTTCAACAGACGACATTTTTACATCTACTGCAGCCATGGATATCATCAACATCTGTAATCACAATAGATTGAATCCTCTACAGCATGTAGTGCTATTTCTGACAACAATCTTTTAAGGATAGTTATAATGGAAAGATAACTCAGAATTTAAAAAGTTTTGCTGATTTATTTCTTGCAACAAAACTGCATATATATATATTTAAAAAAATGCATTTTTAAATACATGTACATGCATCAGTTTTAAAGCATTTTATGTGTCATTGTTTGTACATAATACTGTGAACAGTTGTAGCAAAAGAATGATTGTACAAACTATTTAGACTAAGTGTAAAATAGCAACAAGATAATAAATCTTATTTACCAAATACATGTAATCATTTTAAGGGAGTCTTATTTAATGATATTCTTATTGTCTTTGATTTAATTGTTCTTTATCATTAATTTTCTTTAACATTAGATGCCTCACATCAGGTATTCCGAGGGCCTTTTGCACCTTTAGGTTATTGAGTAATAACAGTTGTACAAGACTGCAAATAGCTGATGTTGACCAATAAAATGTAATACACTGAAAATAAAACAAAAAAGGAAATAGATAGTTTATCATAGTGACATTTGTTATATACAGTCATTTTCTATATGTAAATACATGTACACACAAAAAAATTATGCCAAGTGGACCTATAGATGTTACTTTTGAACTACACTGTAAACATAAATAAAAATTTAGTGCAATCTTACTTATTAACTTATTTATAGCACAATCATGAATTAGTTCATTTGGAGAGAAGCTTCTATATGCATTTTTTAATTGTATATTAGCAAGCTGCAGTGTTTTCCCTTTATTTCAAAGTAAAGGGTTAGAGATCAATTGTAACAGGCTTTGGGTTGAAGTTTAATGACAAATCCCTGTGGGCTTTATGACAATTAAATTTTGATTTTTTAAATTTCAAAGCAGTATTTTTATCAATTGAAGTTGTCAATTTGGCCAGTAGCTGGTTCTCATAGGAAGTTGCACGAAAGGCACTAAAATATGATTACCTCTAAACTAAATACATTTTAAGTAAATAATACATAACCTCAAGCATTGCAAAGTTTATGTAACATATAGCTCAATTACCTAATGATTTAACAAGAGGTCCATGGGTCACAAAACTCACCTGAGTCAATATGACCTTGTTCTTCATCAGTAGATTTTCCCCCCAATATAATCCTATGTACCATTTTGATCACATATTGTGGTCCAACCCTACTCTTGAAGTCATGATTTGAATAAACTTGAATCTACAATACTTGGGGATGCTTCTTTATAAATATAACTATTCATGGCTGTGCTAAGAAGATGTTTAAAGATTGCCATTAAATTTTCACTCATACTTAATTATCTCCCCTTGAAAGAGAGTATGGTCCTTCATTTGAATAAACCTGAATTCCCTTCACCTTAGAATGCTTTTGGCAAGTTTGGTTGAAACTGACTCAGTGGTTCTGAAGAAGATGAAAATGTGAAAAGTTTACAGCAATGATGCCAACAGACAATAGACAAATTTTGATCAGAATAGCTCACTTGAGCCTTGGCTCAGTTGACCTAAAAAAAAAATCAAAAAGTTGTGAGGAAAACAAAACAATATATAACTCTGATGCAAAAATTTTGTGAGGTGACATCCAGTACCTATCAATTTCATCTTCTACAGCATTTACCCCACAAAGACTGCATAATCTGTCTGAAAAAAATGTCACCTTTATATCTTCCAGTTCCTACTCTGATAGACCAAATGCCACACCTAGTTTGAGATAAAGATGGGTAGAAATGTTTTCTGACTCAGATAATCTAAAGAAATAGGTTCTACCTATGATCCTGTTACTGTTTTCTCTCCTTAAAAAGGATCAATCCTTCTTTTAAACAAATTTGATATCTCTTCTACATGTATCAGAAGGCATTTTTGCAAACTTGTAAATGCCCAGTGAGGTTTCAAGAGGAAGGCAAGAAAAGAAAATTATAATAGATAAACTACACTCTAGGCTGGACAAACTTTGACCAGAAAAGCGAACAAAAATCTCAATATTATCAGTGATTATCAGTGACATAGACCTTAGATCAAATCAGTAAAATATATCTGTATGATAAAATACTGAAAATCTAGGAAATAAACATGATATGCACTTACTGAGGGCATTAGGATGCTAATTGAGAATATCGCTACTGAATAAAACATCATCATTCCTGTCAGTATTTTGGCTAAGTTTCCTCTCTTCATTTTCCTAAGTTCATAAAGGTTTATCTGCAATTGTATAAGATAAATAAAATTCAAACTTGGAAATAAATGTGAAAGGCAGTGTTTCTGAAAACACAAAAGATTTTTTAAACAATTTTTTACACAAAAGGTGTAAAATTTGATAGAATTACACATAGAAGGAGACCTATAATCTTTGCTATCAAGGGTAAAAAACCACTCCACTCAAGTGAAAATGGTGACTTGGCTAAAGTGAAGATAGAAACCTATAGGAACAGGCAAAAAATGCCTTCTTGAATTGATTCAATCGACTACAAGGAAATTCAATTCTTTTTGTTAAAAAATATTTAATATGTACTTACTACACCAATGGCTAGATTTGTTGACAGAAGAATGACTGGTAAAATGTAGAATGGGTCTGGCTGAAAAAGACTGGTGAACCACAGCACTCCTTCATTCTGCATATCTATGGCTACATATTTAGATGCTGAAATTTGAAATGAAATTGAAGGAATTACAGGGTGAGTGCAGGTAATATTTAATGAGTTGGCATTTATGAATAATATCAAATAAATAATTTATCATACACAGTGTAAATCATATTATAATTAATAAAGATTGAGACTTAAACACTTTAAATATACAGTTGAACTTTGGTATCTTGAACACTGATATCTTGAATACCATGGATATGTCGAAGTGATTTTGAAGTCACAACCCCTTATTCTTTAAGTATTTTACACTGGATATCTCAAATCCTCAGATATCTGGAAGTTTTTTCTCAGTCCCATCGAGTTCGAGATAACAATATTTGACTGTATATTCTCCCACTTTCTTGCAAGTTGGATTCCTCATCTTAACTCCCCCCCCTTTTCCACTTCTGGTATTTGGGTTAAAATAGCTTCATCTTTTTAATTCAAAAAATCTAATTAGTATTAATACATGTATTGTATATTATAATTAAAATAAAGTTTACTTACCTTCAGTTTTACTTGCCCAATAAAATGAGCCAGATAAATGCCTCAAAGCAAAGGAAACAGACAACCAAAGAGGAAGCTGGGTTAACAAAGAAGCAAATCCTTTCATTGGGTGACAGTTCTCTTTTATGTAATGTTCTCTTACAATCTTCTTTTTCTACCATAAAAAGTGAAGAAAAAAACTAACATTAAGAAAAATGTGCTAATTTCCTGTCATACAAAATAAATTACAACTTCATTAATGTACTAGTATCTGAAAGCTATCAATATTTGAAGGAGTCATTTCTCTCTTCTTTAAGCTAGACAAGTATGTAAATAAAATTTCATCAGCTATGAATATTTATTAAGTCTCCAGTTCTTTTAAAAGACTCTCACTAGTATTTGCTGAAAAATCTCTCAATTTAACTGTGTAATATTTTTTTATTCACTTACATTGACATGAAATACCATTTTCGCCTCCTCTTGGGTCCATCCTTTTCTTACAGCTTCAATGTGCACCTCTCTCTCTAACTCTGGAAGTATCTTTAGCATTTTCTCATTCATTAAAACAAGTTTAGCATTAACTTTCCTGCCATGTACCGAGAGTGGAAATACTAGAAGTGTCTTTAAACCAACAGTAACCACACAAATTGTAGTCCACCATGGCAATCCAGTTAAATCATGACAGTACATTAATGACTTCATTGCTGAGTTCACAAACAGTGTTTCTGGCCCAAAATATTCTTTTACCAGGTTTGACATGGAATCTCGAATAGACTGTGAAGATATTGATCGATTAATATTTGTTTCATAATTCTGGGACCATGGAAGTTTTCTTCTGCAGTCCTGAGGAATGACACAAAGCTTTACTGGATATGTAATATTGGAGGATGCAGCATGGAATGATCTGAGACATGGTGATCTGACCAATCCCTTCACTCTTGTACACACACTTAACGGACTCAAGAGAGGATGCATTCTTCTCCCACCTAAAATACATGCAAGTACGAATATCAGACAATGACAGACATATCGGCCCAACAAAACATTGGCCCACAGACATTTAGGCCCAATAACACTCCAGCCAAGATGACTTGGCCCAAGATTTATGACCTCGGCCCAAGATTAAAAACTGATTGGCAAATCAGAACATATTAGGAAATACATTTACAATGTGCAACGTTGATAAAACTTTGAATTAAAAAATTAAATGAATTAATGATTAAGCCAGTAAGGTATTCATCAACCATATGAATACATTTTCCTTAAGTGAATTGAAGAGAACAAAGGAAGGAGAATTAAAGTGCTGACTGGTAAACAAACATGACTGAGTGGTGCATCATTTGGTTTTTCAAGCATCCTTGGTGACATTGAGGGGTTCTTACAAGTAGGCTTATGAGACACTCTCAACCCATTTCAGATGTTAACATTATATTTGTTTGTGATGGTCAGAAAGTTTGAATGCTGATGGCCAGATAGCTCAGTTGGTTAAGAGCACCTAACTGGTGATTCAGGGGGCCTAATTTGAATCTTGGTCTGGTCCATTGCATTTTCCTTCATTCCTGTTACATTTGGTGTTGTACCATGCCCTGGAAGTGACAAGTGAAAGACCTGCCAGGAAAGAGCCTTGCTTAATGTGTCTTATGGGGAGAAGACCTTTAAGGAGGTAGGAATGAGGCAGTAAGACGGGTTCAGTCGCTGGTGGCCAGATAACTCAGTTGGTAGAGCACCTGTCTGGAAATTCAGGGGGCCCGGGTTAGAATCCCGGTCTGGTAAGTCACATTTTTCTCCTCTCCTGTCATATGTTTATTACTCTCAGACCATACAATGGTACATGTACACATGAGATACATGAACAATAACATACATATTTACTATGAATTTTCACCTGCCTATGGTGTTTATGTCTCCCAAAATTATTCGATACTCAAGAGCATGCTCTGAGTACGATCAATTTTTAAACCAAGGCAGGCTACTGACCGATAAGTTGATGTTACAGGGATTTAAACCTCTTTTAAAGTAAGCATTTTGTAAATTCTACGGTCGTTATAATGACCTTGTTAGCAAAAATAACCCATCACTGGATCTTATTTTGGCTGACATTTTCGTACCAATTGTTAGTCTAACTTTGACTACAGAACATCTGTCTGATCTGTCTTAAATCTTGGACCGAGGTGTCAGGTGATGGGCCGAGACGTCCATGCAGGGCTAGTTTACACACGTCAAATGTGTTAATAAAGAAGTGTTACACTAGAACACGACTTTGTACAAATTATAACGATGTTGACTTTAAAACTATTAAAGTTTTACCCTCAGACACAATTATTTTTCAACTTGTTTCTTTTCATACATCATGTACACTGAGAGTGTCCAAACATCAACTTCTCCCACATGGCAAGAGGTAAACATGGACCGATGGCACTAATATCAGGAAAATTTCAAAAATCTTACTTTCTGATAATGAGAGAAGTGAATTTACATTTTAGTAAATTTCAAACTTATTTATTCCAAAATTATATATACATGATATTATACAACTTAAAAATGTAATTAATGAAGAGTACATAGATATAAAATGATGAGTGGATTTTATTTTAATTTAAAAAAAATGACATAGATCTATTTTCTAAAATTAGATATTTTCCTTGAATCACAATTTAAAAAATAATATTACCATCATTAAAAATTAAACTGATATGGAGAAAATCGTAAACTAATTTAAAGGAAAGAGGGCTGACTAATTATCAAACATGTTGTTGGGAGAGGCGTTGATCGTTTATTAGTATGAGCATTGACACCACGAACAATGGCGGAGTAAGACCAAACTGACCAGGAGAAGAGGACTTTTATAACTGACCTTTGATTCAAGAAGGGTACATTATTTATCTGAATCTGCGGTTTTTAGTTTTTTAAAGTTGTAAAATCAAGGCTAAATCACTTTTTTAAATATCCGAAGAGTGAAACCTGTATTTCGGTGACATTTCCGGCCCACATAATAGGCATATTCTGAACGATTCGACTTCGTCCTGAGACTGTTCTCCCCTCAAACATTGGCCCGATTGTGAGCAGAGTTTCCTCAATGTGTAGTATAATTTTGACACATATAAATTCAGTATATTCACCTGGTTTTATTTTGCAATGAAACTTTTAACGAAGAACAATATTTTTAAAAGTTAATTTCTTAATCCTTGTCCTTTGTGAATGTGTGTTTCTTCAAACATGCAAGTAATATTTCAGTTATGCAGTGATTTTCCTTTCCTTCATAAGGGAAGAATTCCAGGGTCTAAAATTAGCTGCAGATCTGTAGCTCACTGGTCTGAAAAAATTGGGATGGACGACCGGAGAGCTACAGTGCCACCCATTGAGAAAATTGTTACTTAATGCACACAAAAAAGTGAGCTGTTTCACAATTTATTTCTTCTTATATTTCCGCAGCTAGGTAGAATGTTCTATCATTAAAATGATATTGTCCTATGGACCTGGTTTAACGATAGAATTCATTCCATGTTATTGTATTGGCAATGTAGCAAAATAAACACTGGCGATAACTTGAACTCTGTGCATTTTCTACGAACAATCCAGAGAGTTCCGAATGTCTACATGCCCTTTAAATTTGAAGCGAGGAAAAATATTGAGAAAATGAGTTGAATTTTATATAATATATAATATGGATTATTTTTTAGGTTAAAAGGCATATGCAATCTCAAGAAAGGTTTGTTATGATTAATTTGTAGTTATTTTCAGTGGAACTCCATTTATATTCTTCAAAATCAATTCGGAGCGGATCCGCTCTGATTTGCTACATTGCAGGTATATGGGACGTATTCTAACTGTGGTGAGGGTTTGTCTCAAGACACAGTTAGACTATTCTAACTATTTCAATGCCATCTCAAAATATTACTGTGTGTTTCTAACGCATTCTTAAAATATTTCCACTACAAAACATTCCCCAAAACTGTTATTAATAGCCCTCCTGGTCCTGAAATTGAGACCATCGAAAATTTCGCCGATTTATCGCCAAACCCCCTAACTCCATCACTACCCTTACTCCGCTTTAGGGAAACTCCGCTCTGTTTGTAAACAAATGCGTTTCTGATGTCATTTTTTTTATGTGCTGAAAATCTACAATCAAATGCCAAGAAATTTTTAGTCATCTTCAAGAATGCGTCAAAAATAAATAATATTTATACATAATGTATTGTATCTATCATATTTTAAGTGAAATCAGTAAGTACTTTTTCCTTTATGAGCTATTCCATCGATACCTCCGACATGTGCGTCAATATGCTCATTTTTACATGTCAGTCATATTCATGAAGGTTTTTGCCAAAGGATTAATATGACATACCATATTGAATACGGCTAAAAATATTTTATTTTTCATTTCAACTTGCACGTTGGAGATAATGTAGCCTGACGTTATTACTTGTAATTTACGTTACCATTATTTTTTCTGTTGTTGATACTTTTCCTTAAATACAATTAAATACTATTTTAAATCTTCTAAACTAGTTTTCTATGTTTACAAGTTTAAGATGAAGGGAGAAAAAAGTAAACTGGAAAAAAATTTCTAATTAATACGTTGACATACTGTAGATGGCCCTGGTGACGGAGTTAGGGTTCTTTGGTCGTAATGTACATGGATGTGATACACATTTTATTTATAGTAGTTTTGTATAAGCCCAATAACTTAATTTTTTAAAATAGTTCTGGAAACAATGTTTAAGTTCATTACTAAGTGTAGCAAACAAGAAACAAATCAAAAAATAATTTAGTGAGTAACCTGGTGTGTTTTCCGCTTATGGTGACAGAGTTTTGGTAGTAGGAGATATACTGCCATTTTGGATGGCAAGATAATTCGGTCCAATGCACTTTGTACATGACTTATCATACAGTTTTGTCATGGAAGAAGTAAAAGAATGTGATAGGAACACACAGTAATATTTTTAGATATACGGAGAAATAAATTGAGAAACTGTGCACTTTTTTATGCACTATAAATAAAATTATACACTTTTTTTCAATGGGTGGCACTATAGCTCTCTGGTCTTCCTTTCCATTTTTTTTATTCAGACCATTGAGCTACAGATCTGCAGCTAGGTCTAAATTTAGCTTACTGTGTTCTCCCAATGAGTGCCCACACCCCACTGATTTTCAGACTGAAAGAAGGTACCACCCTTCTCAAACTGGTTGACTCACTACGGAGTATAATAAGTTGATGGTGTGTCAGTTGGGTGAGCGCAGGTGTGTATTCAGGGTTCTCCACAAGGGGTTTTACATGGTTACATTATCTAACAAAGAATGATTTATCTACATTATCTATTAAACAAATGTTAAATTAAAGTGAGTTTATTTTTTGTGAACTTCTATTGTTACCGCAAGAACATTGTTTGTGGCTAGATGCAATTCTCAAATGATTGTGGGTCCAGAGGCAGTCTATGCAGAAGACATCGGACTGTTGGACCTGACCGCTGTATAGTGCCTCAGGTCCGATGCTTCATTTTTTACAACGGACCAGAATGTCTGATGTCTCAGTGTCCAGTTTTGAGTTTTACTATTTTGACATGGAGTCATAAAAATGTTTGCTTTAAGAATATTGCACAAATCCAAGTGTGTAAATGAGTGTGATTAAAACCTCATGGACTGTAAGATTTTCTTGGTTCTGCATTTTCACGTGTTTCACTTTCTTAGGTCTTTTGGTCTGACAAAATTAAGTTTGGTCCTGTGTGTTCCTCAAGTATGCAGGAGGAATGTCCTGTGTGACCCAAAAAAATTTGCACAGACTGCAGTGATTTGATACTGAGGAAAAAACTTCAGTTGGATCAATATGCAAAGTCCAAATTTTCCCATCACCCAGGCGTTCCTTGAAGAGCTCGCAAATAAGTTGATTTATATCTTAAAGCAGTATAGATGGTGCCAAAAATATCTAAACATAATTATATTATTTCTAATCGGAATCTTCACATTAATATTGTGTGAATAATAATAAAGCCAAAAGGGGTTCAAATTTTGTCAAGCCCAATGCCATACTAACTTATTCCAGATTTGAAGTTGACAACTAAAAATGCCTGAAGTTTGAAGCACTTTCATAATAGTAATATTGTTCATACACAAATATAATGTCACCAGTTTTAGAATTGAACACTAATTTTAATGATTTAGTTATATCCTAGGCATTTTCCATTTTATTGAACTTGAATATTTACATTAGATAACTAACATGACTATTAAAAGATGCTAATTTGGAGACTTAAAAATGTTTCCAATTAGAGATTGATGGTGATGACTCTAGTTTCTAGACAATTTACATGGAGGCTTGATAGCCATGGTCTGCAGGGTTTGAAATTAATAGTCACCCACTCGCAATTTGCGACTAATGTTCCATGTGGGCGACTTAAAATTACGTTCAAGTTGCCCACATGGCGATTAGAAAATTTATGATAATAAATATTTGTTTTTCAATTCTGTCCGAATGTTTTGTATTTTTCTCTTGAAAAATTTCGTAATCAGTAATCAGTATAATTGCCCGTAAGAAGTACTTATACATAAAGTGTCTAAGTGATTGTGTCGGGCACAATGTGGCATCGATGGGTCAGTGAGCCCAAGAAACGAAAAAGTACTGTTGTTATTTGTGAATGAAAACATGCTATGTGCTCTATATATGATATTGAATGATCATATCAATCTTCATAAACAGAAGAGTTCCACTTCAAATTTAGATAAGTCGTGCATAGTGTTACAATGGAAAGAAACACGAAGCACATGATTAAAAAAAAAAAAAAAACAAGAGGCCCAGGGGCCACATCGCTCACCTGAGCACTATGGCTAGGAAAAAGCAGAAATCAGTTCAGTGTTGAAAGGTTGAAAAGTTTAGATATAAAAGTGGTGGGGGGGGGGGGGGGGGGGGGGCATGAATTGAACAAATCTGAATCTACATTACCTGAGGATGCTTCCATTTAAATATGACCAATCATGGCTTTGCTGTTGTTGAGTAGAAGATTTTTAAAGATTTTTCCTATGTATTTCTATGTGAAACTTTGATCACCCATTGTGGCCCCACCCTACCCCCAAGGGTCATGTTTGAACAAACTTGAATCTACACTATCTAAGAATGCTTCCATATAAATATGACCAATCATGGCTTTGCTGTTCTTAAGAAATAGTTTTTTAAAAAGATTTTTACTATGTATTCCTTTGTAAAACTTTGATCGCCCATTGTGACCCCACCCGACCTCCGGGGGTCATGATTTCAACAAACTTGAATCTACACTACCTGAGGATGCTACAATATAAATATGACCAAGCATGGCTTTGCTGTTCTTGAGAAGAAGATTTTTCCTATATATACCTATGTAAAACTTTGATCGCCCATCGTGACCCCACCCTACCCCCAAGGGTCATGTTTGAACAAACTTGAATCTACACTATCTAAGAATGCTTCCATATAAATATGACCAATCATGGCTTTGCTGTTCTTAAGAAATAGTTTTTTAAAAAGATTTTTACTATGTATTCCTTTGTAAAACTTTGATCGCCCATTGTGACCCCACCCGACCTCCGGGGGTCATGATTTCAACAAACTTGAATCTACACTACCTGAGGATGCTACAATATAAATATGACCAAGCATGGCTTTGCTGTTCTTGAGAAGAAGATTTTTCCTATATATACCTATGTAAAACTTTGATCGCCCATCGTGACCCCACCCGACCCCCGGGGGTCATGATTTCAACAAACTCAAATTTACACTACCTGAGGATGCTTCCGTGTAAATATGACCAATCATGGCTTTGCTGTTCTTGAGAAGAAGACTTTTAAAGATTTTTCCTATATATTCCTATTTTAAACTTTGATCGCCCATTGTGGTGCCACCCGACCCCCGGGGGTCATGATTTGAACAAACTTGAATCTACACTACCCGAGGATGCTTCCACATAAGTTTCATATTTTCAAGCACAGTGGTTCTTGAGAAGAAGATTTTTTAATGATGCCATTAATTTTTCACGAATTCATAATTATCTCCCCTTGGAAGAAGGTGTGGCCCTTCATTTGAACAAACTTGAATCCCCTTTACCCAAGGAAACTTTGTGGCAAGTTTGGTTGAAATTGGCCCAGTGGTTCTAGAGAAGAAGTCGAAAATGTGAAAAGTTTACAGACTGACAGACAACTAGACATACGGACTACAGACAAAATATGATCAGAAAAGCTCACTTGAGCCTTCGGCTCAGGTGAGCTAAAAACGAAAAATGGGGTTGTTGTTTTTATATTCAATAGAAGGTGTGATAATCTGTGGGCGAATAAATTTTGATGTGGGCCCCAGAATTGCAAGGTTCAGTAGCCCAAATGGCTATCAAGGATTACAAGTTAGTTTAAAACCCGGGTCTGATGCCAAAACATCATGTCCGATCTGCACAAACTTTCTTTATTCAGAATTTTAAAGTCTTCTAAATTATATCCAAATTCTGTTTGAACATAGAACAAAATATTAGTGATACATGTATAGTACTTGTCTGTTATCTTCACTGGGAAGAAAGTCATATGATGACACTACTTTAATAGATAACCTAGGCATTTCGAGTTTCATTGTTCTTTTTCATTTTGTAGTATTTTCTTTTTTTTTTTACAGGTTCATGTTCAATTAAATTCTGGACATAGTCATCACTCCATTTGATTTTGTAAATTTTACACAACTTACATCATGTTGTCCAACTGTTACCAGAAGTTCTACACTAACCAGATCCACTCCAGCTCACTGCTCTATCAGCTGTCTACCATGTGGAAAAGCCAAGTCCTTTGTGATGCTGTCATCAGATCAGGCTCCACTGTTATCAAAGTAAATGATCTCCTATCACAGTTTCGTTAATGTTTGACATAACTTTGGTCATACATTCAGAGGGTAACGGTAAATACTATGAAGGATCAGGGAAAAAAGGGTGGTTGAGCTACTTGAAATAAATTTTCTACTTTTTAATAAGTCCTGTCATAGGTGGAATTCAGTGATGACTAATGAATAGCAAAGATTTACAAATCTTGAACTTATATATTCATATACATGTATATATACTTTGGTGGTAATAAGATGAATTTCTTTTAGAATTTATACATGTATCTCTTGACAATAATGTTGAAGGGAATATCCTGTTCCAATGTTGATATGTTATTATTCATGCTTAATGATACAGTGTAGTCTCTCTGTGCCTACCATATGGATTAACATGAACTATTCTTTCTTACAGGCCCATCGTGTAATTTTAGTAGCTGCTTGCCCTATGTTACAGTCCATGGAAAAGTCTTCAATAGGTTCCCATCTGGAGGTCCGTCTGGCATCAGACATCGCAGCAGATTCCATAAACACATTCCTACAATATCTGTATGAAGGCTTTATGATGTTAACTGAGGAGAATTGTAAAGAAGTGGAGAAAATCGCCAGATTGCTACAGGTTGATAGTGTGATCAAGTGTTGTGCAGACTTCAGTAAGTGTGTTAGCTTAAAAACAGGGACTGGAAACTTTAGTAATGAACAGTATCGCTATACATTCCATGACATGATAGAGTTCCGCCATGTTAGATCTTCAGACTTACAGAAAACAGTGCAGGACAAACTAAAGAGGCCATCCACAGATTTCCTCAGAGCCGGGAGCCCAAGCACAAAGAGACCCAAGCATTTCAGGATGGGAAGCCCCTCAGATATATCAGTGATTGCAGATAGGTTATCGATGGCTCAGAGTTACGCACAGCAAGAAAAACAAGTGAATCACTCTGGTGCTGTGAACTCTAGTCAAAGATCTAATGGTAGTTCCCAGAAACAACCTGTGTTCCCTGTAGAGATAGTGGAGGACAGTATAGAACTTGTTCAGACAGAGGTCAACCCTGACACAAATACTATTAGTGTGGATGAAGCAGTGTCTGTAGGAATTGCCAGTCAGATAGACAATTCTTCTGATTTACAGGTCATTGACATATCAAAAGATAAATCAAACCACCCAAGTGCTAGCAACAATAGTGCAGCCCATTCCCACCATCCACATGATTCCATAACTGTAAATCCTCTGGAAAACTTTGCCAACACAGATGGTGCTTTGTCGAATCTGAGAGATTCTTCATTTCCTCCACCTCTGACTTCTCATCGAACATTATCTACATCCTCATCTAGACAAACTGAAGACGTACCCACTCTGCGTAGGTCAAAAGCAACTGAAAGACCTCCTGATTCCTTGCCTTTACAAGCCATGCAGCATTTGACCAGGTCTTCAAATTCTTCCCTAGTTCCTAGCAGTCCTGTACAGTCAAGTCAAGATATTCAGGGGGGCAGATCAATGTTTACAACTTCTGTTACTTCAGAGAGGGGCAGTAAGTCAGGCAGGGCTGGTGCTTCCCAGACAAATGATGGAAGGAAAGAAAAAAGGTACATAGTTGTTTAACATTGCAAACCAAGGGTTCAAAATTTTCTGAATACTGTCTTCCTTAAGAAATACAGTAGAAAATGCAAAGCTAGGAAAAATTTTTTAAAATGCTTTATGATTTAATTAAAAAATTAATAAGAACCAAAATTTTTTGCCATCCAATTCATAAGGGCTGGGACGATACAACTTTTTCTATATCAATATGTATCACGATATTTGAGTCACGATACGATATGTATCCCGATATGTCGAATTGATTACAAAATGTTTTCTTTTTTTATTAAAATGAACGAAACATTTCTTCACAAATAAGAAATAATTTATTCTAAGAAGCTGTATATCTGTTGTAAAACAAAATCATTTTACACAAGTGGTATTAATTATTATGTATTTCATAATTAATATTTATATTTAGCATATTTATTTTATATAATTAACCCAAAATGTTAAGTACATATATATATATAAATAAATATATATATATATATATATATATATATATATATATATATATATATATATATATATATATATATCTATCTAACAAAGAAAAACATGTTAGAAATCTTTTGACGATATATCGATATTTCCTCATATGTATCGATATGCGTATCACCCTCACATTGTATCGATATTATCGATATCTCGATATATATCGTCCCAGCCCTACAATTCGTAAAAACTGAAATTAAAGTTCTCTCTATGTATGTATTACATTTATATCTAATGTGTAGGATCTGAAAATTTTAATGAATTACATGTATTGTAATTTTTTATTAATGATTTCATTAATTTCCAGCTCTCTGCAAGGTGAACCTGATCTCAGTATTGTAAAGAGTGAGACTATGGACAATGACAGCACACCTGGAGGACTTGAGATGTATGTGGACTCACTAGATGAACCTCATGACACGGGTCAGCGAGATTCGGAGGCGGACGACACAGAAGGTGATGTCACGGGTGACTGGAACAAAGAGGATTTATCAATGGAGGGAAACATTACTGGTGACCAAACAATGTGGGTGGATCCAAATTTCAAAGGTTAGTATTGTTTCAGGTTAGAAGAAAAACAGCTTGAATTGTTGCCACAAAGTAGCAGTTACCAGTATATGTAATGTGCTTAATGCATTGGATCTAAAAAGATTTTAACCATTGACATTTTGTTTTATTTTTAAAAGGGAGGGGGGACTAAATTTTTGGTAGCAAGACCATGCTGTTTTAGAATTATTCACACATGTATATTAACATTTCTCTGCACTTTACACATTCTATTATTAGTCAACTTTTCCTCATTAGTCAACCTTTCTCATTCGATCTCAGTAGAATTTGTTCAAATTTATTCATTGCTCATTGTATATAACATATAGAGTTGCTGTTGAATGCATAAAGTTAAAAATGTCTGTTATTATCAGATTGACAGAGTATGATTTTATGTATAAACAGTTGTACTGATGCTGTCCTATAGTTAAACTAGAGTTTATTATATGTAATATTCATCTTTTTAGTGCTGTCTTTCAACTCTTAGTGATATTTCTCAATCATGCACTTTTCACTCTGTGAAACCTTTAGGAGTAGTTATGGAGTAACAAACACTTTTTGTGCTATTGCATGGGTGAAATTGTTTGCATACTGGACACAAGTTGAGAAAGATGTAACTGGATTTTGAATTCTGTACATGTACTTGATTTAGCCGATTCAAACTGCAGCACATGTGTTGGCCATGGATTAATTACCGGGGTAATACAGTCATAAAGTATTCTTGTCTGTATTTAAAATTCATGACAGTTGTGGGAATTCAAACTTAGGAGATGATCATGAACTTGCTCTACAGGAGCCAACATATGAATTAAATAAATACCAAGGAACCGCAGGTGGGGGATGAGGGTGGGGATTGTGTCCCCCCACTAATATTGCCAATTTATAGTATACTATGGAAAACACTGGTACTTTATGCTTGTGTCCCCTCAATAATAATGTCTGATGACTTTTTTAAAATTTTTTGATTGTCATGGAATATATGCTTGGTAGGTCCCAGGGTTGGCAAAAAAGCGGGAAATACTCATATTTCCCAGTACAGTGGGAAATACTGGTAATTCCCGGGAATTACTGGTATTTCCCGGGAAATACTGGGAAATAAGAAATAGCTACATATTTTTAACTTTATTCATATTTGCTTAGGTATAGACATGTAGTACCACTTATTGGCTGAGATACCAACCTTTATGATTTTCCCAGATTTGAAAATTTCTGGTTTCCTAGTCTTTCAATTTAAATAATCATAACACAGTATACTCTTATACTAGTCATGAATGCCATTGTTTCTTGCTTAAGTCAGATGTAGTCTATATAGGTCCATGAAATGAACTTAAAGATTCCATTTGTTTTTATTTATATAACTAAAGAAGGATCTAAGAAAATTGTCAAGTGTAGAATACTGTGTAAATATCAAACCTAAGAAGAAGCCTTTCAGTAATCTACTCAGGCAATTATCTCTCAAATCAGGATCTCAAAACTGTCCAGAGTCAATTAGTTCAAACAACATGATTGATTGTAATAACTACAGTGTTTATAGAAGGATTAAAACAAGTTTATTATCAGGTGACTAGTATGTTCTTGGAGTTGTAATTAATAAAATTAATAATTTTACTAAACTGAAAAGAAACTTCAGTTTTGTTCATAAAATACAATTAGGGAAACATGTTTTGCTACAAATGCATATGGGTAGGGGACCTTGCTGGAATAGTGATATATACTAAGTATGTTAAATTGCAGTTTGAGACATATTCAATTTCATTCATCTTCTGTTTTTATGTTCATTTTATTTCTGAATTTTGTATAAGATGAAATGAATTAAAGAAATAAAATCTTAAATTGACAGTACGGCGCATCTCATCAAAAAACTGAATAGACAAAATTTTCCGACAAGATTTGGAATTTTTTTACTACTCATAAATGTATAAACTTTCAGAAAATTACAACTTTTACAATTAAATAATTTGGATTATTTCATTAAAATTAATAGTTATTTATGGGACGTAAATATATACATCGCAACGTGTTCGGGGTTCCACATTCCATGCTATGCACGCATGCGTAGTTTTCATAAACAAAACAGCATGGTTAGAGAGGGAATCCCGGTAGGCCTGCTACATTGACAAAGTCGACCAAAAAGAAAAAGAAACTGAAAATAGAACTTGAAAAAGCAACTTTCCTGACTAAAATTTAGTTTGGGGATTAATAAAATCGCTGGATAAGGAAGAAACGGGAACTCGGCGACACTCACGCAGGGCTCTCGAAGGTTCTATTCGACAGGTTTGTTGATACTAGTTATCATTTCTCATTTTTCCATTGCTTTCAAAGAAAAAAATAGTGTAAACTCAACATAAAAAATACATTTTTGACTTATAAACATTGTTGCCATTTGAAATGCTAATTTTTTTTAACTGTGCAGAAAAATATTTAGTATGACATTTGCCGCGATAACGTATGATTAGTTGGCTTTTCCTTTCTCGGACCCCAATACAGAAAACGTAAACATTTGTACTTTTAATTCTGTTAAATTCGCCTGAATGCAGACTAAAATCTTTACGATCATTATTTTAGATTATTTTATCAGAAAGTTATGATAATTTGTGTTTTTGAAAATTGCTTTCACCTAATATTCATTACAACTGTAAACTCTACAGTGTAGGCACGTGCCGTTTTAGAATTCACGTGGTACAAATAAACAGATCTAAGATTGCTCCAGTTCGTACGACCCTTGATTTTCCGGCAGATTCTAATTACGTTAATTTTGTTTGAGTAGAGAATATTTCTGTTTCTCAAACTGCTTACATCAACTTTATACCTTATTTCTTAATGACATATTGGGTAAATTTGGATGATAAAGCACACATTTTGGAGCCGTACTGTCGCTTTAAATTTTGTATTTCCCAGTATTTCCCAGCTTAGAGAAAATTTGTAGTATTTACCAGGATGGGAAATACCGGTATTTACCACTGGTAATTCCCACCACTGGTATTTCCCGGCCAACCCTACTAGGTCCCCTCAACTGAAAATGTTTGGTAAAGGACCCCCCCCCCCCCCCCAAAAAAAAAAAAAACAACACACACACACAAAACTGAAATTGCTTCCTGTGGGCCTGAAACACACAGTAAATGTATTTGATCTGTTATCAACAGGTAGAGCCCCCCCCCCCCCCCCCCCTCAAATACATTAATGCTCAAAGTACTTTATAATGTGTGTTCTTATTACACTCCAGATATCTACATTATCATAGCATGTGTTTAAATCATTCTTAAATACTTTCAGTTTCAATGTGCATTCAGACTATAAGCAATTAATGAACCATACAGCATGCTGTTTTGCAAACAACTGGATTCACTTTCCTCTCTTAATTATTATTTAATAGCATAAACTAAAAATACTCATTAACATTTTATCTTCAAATACAAATGTTCAAAAGTGATCTTGATTGAAAATTTGCAATTTTCGAAATTTATTTCAAATCAAAATCAGCTTAAATTTTTTAAAGTTATCAAAATAAAAATACAATTTTTTGCATGATTTTTTTTTTTTAATTCTCTGCTAAATCCAAAAGTTTGGTCTAAAACGTAGAGCTATTTCTGCTTCCAGGTAAGAATGAAAACGATTGGGGAGAAGCAGGGATAGAAAGTGAATCCAGTGATAGCTTCCCTGGACATTATTTGAAAAGGTTGCCAGGCTCCAAGAAACGTGCTTGTGTTTACTGCAGCATGCGCAATACTAAACACAAACTAGGCTGGCCTGTGAAATCGCATTATGTCTGTTCCGAGTGCGATGTTGCATTGTGCAGAGCGGGTCAAGCATGCTTTCAGGGCTACCATAAACTGAGATCATGCAACCCAGAATTATCTCATGAAGATTTGAAAAGAAAATATAAATATGGGAACTTCACATTCTAAGATAATTTAACAAAAGTATGCTATTCAAAAAAAAATTGATATACCTGTCAATGTATTTACCATTTACGTCATACTGACTTTACTGAAAATTTTCGCAAGGCATATGTAACTTAAAAGGAATGTACATGAATGATAATTACATGTTTGTCAAAAGTAATTTGTGCAGGTAGCATTTGTTGATGCCATATCAAAAAGTATTAAAATGTTGAACAATGTACCATACATTTTAATAAACATTCTATTTGAATCTCACAACATTGGTTGAAACATTTTTCTTTGGTATTGAGAGTAATGTCTCAAAGCACAAGAGTGTATAGCTGCTGGTCGTATATGTAAGAGCACCGTTTGTGAGCCTTTTCACATATCATGACTGAAATAAATTAATAAATAATCAGCCATTAAAATCCACACATGAAATATACACAATTCAAGGGTTATGGTACATCTTCTTTTATACAAAGCAATCACACTAAACAATAGCATAAATAAAAAGAAATTTCATCATTATACTTTTCCATTATTGTATTCCCTGGAAGTGAGGTTCATCACTGACAATAACTAGGGGGGAAAAAAAACAAACATGAAATTGTGCAGTGTTGTATGCCAATGTCATTACTGGGTATGTGTGAAAGAATTGGTCTGAAAATGAAAATATCAAAGATTTGATTATTTGCTTAAAAAAAAAAAAAAAAAAAAAAAAAAAAAAATTGCAGAAAGCAAGAAGAGGAAATGTATTCTGCTAATTGAACATTTTTGTCTCTTTTGAAAAAATAAAATTTGTAAACAACTAAATATATTCTATGCAGCTTGCAGTTTATTACCTTTAAAGTTTTCAATGAAAGCTTCAAGCAAAAATTGACAAGAAACCATGCTAAGCTTTTGTGTATGGAAGCTTTCCATGTTGTGTGTGTGTCTTCTGAGCCATGCTCTGTAATGAAACTCTTTCTCTTGTCTCTTGCAGAGCATGGTTGGATAAGCACACCACATCGGGCAACAGAGGTTCTCACCCAACTGGCAATGTATGCAGCTCCACCTAGTGGTGGACTGACCCCCATAGAACCCCCACCTCTTTCTGTGTATGTCACGCCACCAAACGGAGGCAGTAGCAGACGCAAAAAGAAAAAGCATTATGAACCTGTAATTGATTTCAAAGAGAGTGTAATTGGTAAGGAGGATGACAAATCCTTGGATGATTCAGTATCTGCTGATGGTGAATTGATGTCGGCCAGCAGTCTTGTGTCCACAATGACTGAAAACGAGTTTGCTCAACTGTCAAGTATGATCCCTTCGTTCAGTGATGTAAGTGTCCATTGCACTGAGAGTTTGCAAGGCAAGCAAAAGAACTGTGTCCTCTGCAAGTATTTGGGCAGAAAGACCAACGAGGGGCTCCTAAAGGTTAGAACCAGAGCCAAGTGTAACGCCTGTGATACCCCTTTATGCAAAGGACCACCAAGGAACTGTTTCCGTGACTTCCACGAATTGTACAAGAAATTCAAATTTCCTGACTTAAAGTGGAGTCATGCTTCAGTGTATCAGTACCCAGGAAGAGGAGCAAATGCTCGATTTATCATCACTCCAGATGTAAACGACAGTCTTCCTCCACAGTGACAAAACTATCATAGGTTACAAGATGAAAGTTGTTTTTATTCAAGAGAAATTTTATCAATGAAACTAAGGTTGTACTGAGAGTAGGTAATTGATCAGTGTGCACCAGAAACTTTTTACAGCATTAGACCATCTTGGCTAGAAGTAGGCTTTAGTGATAATCTGGCATCATTTTGTACTTTACAGCAGTACATGTATGTGTAACTTGTAAAATTCTATAGGTAAAAGGTATAGAAAACAAAACAGAAAAGAACTGTGAAGTGTTTGTTCATATTGATGATAATTCAAAGAAAATCACTTGTCAGCATCATAAAAACTACTGCTGACCTCCTTTTTGGATCAAAATTTGATTAGAAGTTTTGGTGCAGACTGACTGATTATGACTTAAGACGAGGCTGCTCATTATATATGCATGTACTTGTTTTTTGTTTTTATCATGTTATTCCTTGGTGTTGGTTATATTGGTTATATTTTAAAATATTTATCATTATTTGAAATGCCTGACTTGCTCTGCATGATGAGGAATAAATTCAGGTGTCTTTTTTTTGCTGATCATTATACATTTTTCCTTGATCTTCTTTGTGAAATATGACATGACTTGAAAAAAAATATTGTACTTTGTTAAATTTAAGGTTCACAAGTTCTGCAGTGCAATATTACTTATCAGTGTTCACAACAAATTAACTTTGGTATGTTCCTGTATGAATGTGAGAAAATTAAACCTGAAGTATCATTTATACAAACTATACTGATGGAGTATAGATGTATGCAAGTTATTTATTTTAACAGTGTATTTCTTTTTATTTTTGAAATGCATCATTTAGAACAGACTTATGAACTAAAAATGTACACTTATAATTATAATTGTAAGTACTTCTAACTTTATACAAATGTTATGTAGATTTTTACAACAAAACTTTGGTGATGAAGGACAGAGATAATTTACCTTAATTAATGGCAGTGGACAAGTAATCTGTTCGTTCATTGAACATTCACCAACTACCCACCTAGAACTCTGTTCTAAAATTTTGATTACATACTTTTTAGCTCACCTGAGCCGAAGGCTCAAGTGAGCTTTTCTGATCAAAATTTGTCCGTTGTCTGTCGTTGTCGTCGGTGTCGTCGTCGTCGTTGTAAACTTTTCACAATTTCATCTTCTTCTCCAGAACTACTGTGCCAATTACAACCAAACTTGCCACAAAGTATCCTTGGGTGAAGGGAATTCAAGTTTGTTCAAATGAAGGGCCACACCCTCTTTCAAGGGGAGATAATAAAGAATTAGTGAAAAATTAATAGCATCTTTTAAAAATCTTCTTCTCAAGAACCAGAGGGCCAGGAAAGATGAAACTCATGTGTAAGCATCCTTAGGTAGTGTAGATTCAAGTTTGTTCAAATCATGACCCCTGGGGGTAGGGCGGGGCCACAATGGAGGATCAAAGTTTTACATAGATATATATAGGAAAAACCTTAAAAAAAATCTTCTCAGGAACAGCAGAGCCATGATGAGTCATATTTATATGGAAGCATCCTCAGGTAGTGTAGATTCAAGTTTGTTTAAATAATTACCCCCAGGGGTAGGGCGGGGCCACAATGGAGGATCAAAGTTTTACATAGAAATATATAGGAAAAATCTTAAAAAATCTTCTTCTCAAGAACAGCAAAGCCATGATGAGTCATTTATATGGAAGCATCCTCAGGTAGTGTAGATTCAAGTTTGTTCAAATCATGACCCCTGGGGGTAGGGCAGGGCCACAATGGACTATCAAAGTTTTGCGTAGAAATATATAGGAAAAATCTTTAAAAATCCTCTTCTCAGAAACAGCAAAGCCCTGAATGATCATATTTATATGGAAGCATCCTCAGGTAATGTAGATTCTATTTTGATCAAATCATGACCCCGGGGGTAGGGTGGGGCCACAATGGAGGATCAAAGTCTTAAATAGAAATATATAGGAAAATTTCTTCTTCTGAAGAACTGCAAAGCCATGATTAGTCATTTTGATATGGAAGCATCCTCAGGTAGTGTAGATTCAAGTTTGTTAAAATGATGACCCCCTGGGATAAGGTCGGGCCACAATGCAGGATCAAAAATTTTACATAAGAACATATAGGAAAAATATTTCTTCTCAAAAACAGAAAAGCTATGTTTAGTCATATTGATATGGAAGCATCCTCAGGTAGTGCAGATTCAAGTCTGTTCAAATGATGACCCCTGGGATAGGGAGGAGCCACAATGGGGGATCAAATTTTTACAAAGGAATATATGGGAATTTTTTTTTAAAATCTTCTCAAGTACAACAAAGCCATTTGTTATATTGACATGGAAGCATCATCAGGTAGTTTAAAATTCAAGCCCCCCCCCCCCCCCTCCCCAGTAATCTTTTCAATACTGAACTGTTTTGTGCTTTTGCCAAGGCAATGTACTCAGGTGAGCGATGTGGCCCATGGGCCTCTTGTTTGGTGGTTGTTTCGTTATCAAGATATGTAATGTGAATGACTGTTCCCCTTTTGTTAGAAGCATGTTTATTTAGTTTTAATCCACAATTTGTACTTTCCATTTGAAACATAACACTGTGTATACAGTGTACAAATGAAATAGAAGACTAAATTTGTTACCAAGGTGAAACATAAAATTGCTTCAAATGGTGTCCTAATTTAGAAGTAAGTTAACATTGAAATTAATTTCCTCACCCAATAATCACTTATATCCTTGGAAAAATGGAAATAATTTTTTAAGGGTCACCAAAGTAATTTGAAAGTGGTGTCTTAACATTTTATTTAAAAAACAACAATAAAAAAACCCTGGTATTTATTTTAAATTCATGATTTGGTACATTGAAAGAGAAATAAAAATTGACAAATTCCTCTTCATATTGTAGGATATTTACATACCAGTAACTTCAATTTCTTGCAGAATTAGCTTTTGCTAGTATTATAAGTCTCAGATTTAGAAAAAACAATCTTATTTTTTTATGAAATTTGATAAACTGTTAAACGTAGTAATATAGAGGATGGTAACAATATGTTTATTATTATGTAAGACTGAAATGGCGAAGTTTTAGTATGTGTGATACCAGAAGCTGAAATCATAATCTAGTCAAGAGAGCAACAGGTGTGCTCATATTGTAAATCAAGCAATATTTACCAAAAAAAATCTTGCATGTAAAAGAACTTTCAGTTTATTATATTATATTAAAGTATAAGCATTAGTAATAACTTAGTGTTGTCTAATAGTGTAAGATAATTCCATTGTTACTCAGGGGTTAAGGAGTATTTTGATAAATATTGCAGTAATGTTACAAGCTTTGCTATTTTTACCCTCTCCTCATTGGCAAATTAAAGGCTGGATTATTTCATTTTCATTTCAAAAAGAGAATATATTGGTAAGAAAATGATGTCCATGAATGAGTGACAGCCTAAAACAGATAATAATTACACAAGTTTTTATGGTGATAGAAATTAATTTTATACCATATTTGCTGTAGAATAGTCTTATGTTGATTATATGTTAAGCATTCCATATACAGAACATTGTCTGCCATTTGTGAAAAAGAAATTTGAAAATGAAGTATACTGCATGTTATAGTCAGATTTGTATATGTATTCATAATGATATATATAATGTAGAGAATTTATCAGCTATATTTGACAAAATGCTGTATTTGTTGATTTTAAATAAATTTTATCTATTTTTCTCTCATATTTTTTTTATTCAGGAATGAAATGCATGCATTGTCAAAGCAAGATTATCAGAATATGCAAATAGTTATCCTACATGAAAAACAGATTCCAAAAAAAACCCCACCCCTTTTGCATTTAAAAAAAAAATACTTCATATTGTTGCATGGATTGGGTTTCATTTAATCATTGAAGATACATGTAGTTTAAAGATAATGTGTGTGTTATTGGTTCAGTGGATTAATATTCGAAACCCAATTAGAGTAATAAACATTGCTGTCCTTCGAATACCATACTGCCAAAGTTAACGACATAAGTCACAGATAGCTTGATATCTGTATTAAGTGTAATAATTGTATGCCATGCCCTTGCAATATTTATTTGTTTCTGTTTTGCAGGGCATGGCGTGCTGCACTCTCAACACCACTCTGATCACTCATCCAACATCAGGTTTCCCCCTAGACATATACCAGCTTCATACTTGTCAAAAGAAAATATATCGAACGCGACAACGTCTGTTGATCACACCTTGGGTCAGATGTTTGTCAGTGGGGACTATATTAAAGGCGACACCGATATTGGGGATCATCGCCAGAGTACTGGACAAGTCCAAGTTGTGGAAATGGAGAATCAATTATCTCCCGACGACTTCTTGAAAATGCAGTCCGAATTACCTCACATGGATCAAAATCGAATTCATGTTTCGGAGAGTTTGCAAGGAAAACAAAAGTATTGCCTTGTTTGTAAGCACTTGGGTCGCAGAACTAATGATGGAACATTGGCTGTACGCACGCGCGCCAAATGTTCTGTTTGCGACATTCCGTTGTGCAAGGGCCCGCCCCGAAATTGTTTCCGAGATTTTCACGAACTGTGTCGTTTATGTAAATATCCCAGTTTGCAATGGACCCTTCTATGAAGTACTTTTTGTTCAAATTGGTGGTGGAGTTACTCGAGAATATCGTACAGTTCTTCTGTTTTTATAATTATGAGTTGATTTATATTCAAGATCAACTGTTTTGTTTCTTAGCAAAATAGCTTGACATAAAAAAAAATCCACAAAAGCTGTCATTAACAATTTAATAATTGATATTGTAATAAAACAGTAAAAATATTGAGTATGTTTAGTGTTTAAATGAAAAAAATACGGATAACAAAATGTGGTCAATCTCGTAAACTCTGTAAAAAAAATACGAAACGTGTACAGGACAAAAACACGGACCTCTGGAAACACCAGAGGTGGGATCAGGTGCCTTAAGTTAATAAGAAAGTTGTATGGCTACAGCTGGACCCTGATTTTACGCTTTTTTCATTTATCCAGACTCGGATTAAGTTTGTGTATATTTATTACCACTTTCATTTTTAGCTTAAAAAATAAAAATCTAGGAATATGTTGAAGTACATTTTGGTGCTAAATTCTATATGTATTTTAAAAGAGAGATGATGTTTCATATATACACATTTAGGTACTATCAGATTGGCAAATG
Source organism: Saccostrea echinata (assembly GCF_033153115.1). NCBI lineage: Eukaryota > Metazoa > Mollusca > Bivalvia > Ostreida > Ostreidae > Saccostrea > Saccostrea echinata. The sequence continues at coordinate 24,109,192 of NW_026889750.1, forward strand.
CAACTTACACTCATTCAAAAACAGACTTGAATTGGAACAGGGAGGAGTAAGATTAATTCGTAGATGTGAGATAAAAAAAAGTTTTTGAATATAAAAGAAAATACATGTATATTTTATTTACTGCGTCGAAGGACTTGGTTTGATCATACGATTCCAACGAAGATGCTAAGATGAAGGACGCTTTTCTTTTCGTCTTGCAAGAAATCTGTTTTCAATCTATAGTGAATGATGGTTTTGGCATGCTTACGCAATGCATATATTGACTAGCATTTTATTTTGCTATAAGATAAAAGTGTACTTTTCCTTTTCCCATTAGGTTTGAAAAACTTTTTAGCTTACCTGAGCCGAAGGGGGCACAATATGCGATCAAGTTAGAGGAAAATTCTTCATCTAATGAACAACAAAGTCATTATTAGTCATATTGATATGTAATATCAAATACTCAGGTATTTGGATTCAAATTTATTCAGATCAGGGTCCTTGGAATAGGGTGAGGCAACAATAGGGATCGGAGTTTTACAAGGGATTATTTTAGGAATGACTCCAATTCTTGGCCAAATTATTCGAGTATAACCTGGTTTGGGTCAGTTTACGCTTTATAATCCGCGAAGCGTAAACTGACCCAAACCAGGTTATACTCAAATAATTTGGCCAAGAATTAGAGTCATTCCTTATAATTTAATTTTAAAATCATTAAATAACTATGGGTGTAAAATTTCGTTGCTTTTTATTAGTTCAAATTTGCCGCTCAATAATACAACCGTAGTAGCGGAAGTGATGGGAAGCGAGGGGAGGTAAAAACTGATACATAGGCCCACCAGCCTTGTTGTTTGTATACATGTGGTAAGATCGAATTATTGCTTGAAGTTAAAGGTTCATTTATTAAATCTGGAATTTTTCATGAATCCCGGGGACTGGAAATGAGAGGATTGTATGGATACAGATGATTCAGCTGGTTGTTAGGGGTGTGTGTCCCCATACCAAACCAGGTTATACAGAAATAATTTGTGTTCCTTTTTGGATATTAACCAATCAGAGGCTAGAATACAAACACAATTAAATTATATAGAAAGAAATCATTTCGTTGTTGTGTGGAATCGTTTTTTTTTTTAAATTATGGGCCCTTGGGTTAGGGTTTGGGCGAAATTAAAGATCCAAATTTTACTTAATGCATTTGTACAAGAAAAAATCTTCTCCAGAACGACAGGGCTATATTGATTGTATTGATATGGAAGCATCCCAAAGTTGTGTGGTTTCAACTTTGATTAAATCACAGCTCTAGCAGGGCCAGATTTGGTCCACATTATGGGGTCAATTTTTTAAAAATGAAATTAAAGAGGGAAATTTAAAAAAAAAATATCGGCAGATGAAGAGCAGCAGGGGCCAAAGTGACTCAGGTGGGCGTTGTGGCCAAAGGACCTCTTGTTAAAATTTTCAGTACCGCTGTACAATAGCTTTCGTTGATAAAAAAAATGTTTCTCAAGTATTTTCTTTCATAGCACAATATCTACAAAGTTTCAGACTGTATCCATATATTACTTCCAAAAGTATAAATACCATGCACTGAGTGTTTAACAATGTTTGCACATTAATTTGTTATTAATTTCAACATGCTTCATGTTTTGAACAGTTTCTTTATTTTTCTAAAATACTTATGTGTACTAATTTTAACGTCTTAGCAGGTCATTGACTAATTAGAGCAATCACGATTTAGCTTTCCGTGTTTGCATTCTTCATGTATTTGTGAAATAATATTTTGGCTATGATCGTGAATTCCACGTAATATACTAGTAGGCAGCTCGTACGTGTGACAAGTATGAAACTTGCTGAAATAAGTACATTTACAGAATTTTCTCTATAACTTTAAAATGTTTCAAGTATTTTGCAACACATATTTGTTTTCACTTAAAGTGTATGCATTTGAAAAGTGTTGCTTTTGTAGAAATGCCATTTTTAGAAAATTAAGAATGAAAAGAAAGATCTCTAACTCATGCAATGTATCTCATTTAAAGAAAAAGGAGGAAATGAATATTGAGATTTCATTACATTTCCAGGTTGTTCGATGAAAAAGGCAAAGAAACAGAATACTGTGATAGGTCTTGGAATTCCGAATGAAAGTCTGCATTTTCTTTCAGTTATCCACGGTTGCAAGAAATTGTGTGCGTATTGTTTATCCAACAAAATTAGGACAAAAGCGGGTTGGTTCATATACACCAAATTTAAGTGTAACTATTGTAATGTCCCTTTGTGTCAAGGACGATCTGGACGATTGTGTCATCTGTTGTATCACAAACATATGGCCGAAAATTTTGAGGATACAATAGAAGAAAAGGAAGAAATGAAACCACTTCCGGATCATCTGTTGTATCAAAAGACAGAAAACTTCGTGGATCCAGAAGGGGGACTTCCGGATCAGGAACAACTCGCTACAAGGCGAAAACACCCGAGAAAAGGACGAGTTCCCCCAATCCAGTTTACGCCTGATTCCAACAATGAACAAATTGACCTTGAGTCGGGTAATGAAGAAGATGACGACTTACTGGGTCCATTTTTGTATGACGAGACTGGTATAGAACCCGAGGGTTCCGGCAAGCCAATATAAATAATCCACAACTATGCATAGATGTTTTATATGCAGCATCGTACCAAATATAGTTAAAGAAATTTATATATATATATATAATTTAATTTTTTAAAAGACTTTATTTGTGGATTTGTTTGGTTTTTAGCTCATCTGAGCCGAAGGCTGAAGTGAGCTTTACTGATCACTTTTTGTCCTGGGTCCATCTGTCTAGCTGTCTGTCTGTCTATAAACTTTTAACATTTTCGACTTCTTCTCAAGAACCACTGAGCTAATTTCAACCAAACTTGCCAAAAAGTATCCTTGAGTGAAGGGGATTCAAGTTTGTTCAAATGAAGGGCCACGTCCTCTTTCAAGGGGAGATAAAGAATCAGTGAAAAATTAATAGCATCTTTTAAAAATCTTCTCAAGAACCACAGAGCCAGGAAAGATGATACTCATGTGGAAGCATCCTCAGGTGATGTAGATTCAAGTTTGTTCAAATCATGACCCCTGGGGGAAGGGCAGGGGCCATAATGGAGGATCAAAGTTTTACATAGAAATATAAAGGAAAAATCTTTAAAAAATCTTCTCAGGAACAGCAAAGCCCTGATTGATCATATTTATGTGGAAGCATCCTCAGGTAGACAGTGTAGATTCTATTTTGTTCAAATCATGCCCCCCGGGGGTAGGGTGGGGCCACAATGGAGGATCAAAGTCTTAAATAGAAATATATAGGAAAATATCTTCTGATGAAGAACTGTAAAGCCATGATTTGTCATTTTGATATGGAAGCATCCTCAGGTAGTGTAGATTCAAGTTTGTTAAAATGATGACCCCCGGGGATAGGGTCGGGCCACAATGGGGGATCGAAAATTCAACATAGGAACATATAGGAAAATATCTTCTCAAGAACTGAAAATCATGTTTAATCATTTTGATATGGAAGCATCCTCAGGTAGTGTAAATTCAATTTTGTTCAAATGATGACCCTCAGGGGTAGGGTGGGGCCCAATGGGGGATCGAAAGTTTTACATAAGAACATATTTCTTCTAAAGAACAGAAAAGCTATATTTAGTCATATTGATATGGAAGCATCCTCAGGTAGTGTAGATTCAAGTTTGTTTAAATGATGACCCCTGGGGTAGGGAGGAACCACAATGGGGGATCAAATTTTTACAAAGGAATATATGGGGATTTTTAAAAAAATCTTCTCAAGTACAACAAAGCCATTTGTTATATTGACATGGAAGCATCATCAGGTAGTTTAAAATTCAAGCCCCCCCCCCCCCGGGTAATCTTTTCAATACTAAACTGATTTGTGCTTTTGCCTAGCCAATGTGCTCAGGTGAGCGATGTGGCCCATGGGCCTCTTGTTGAATATGCTGTAGAAATGATTCTACCAAAGGTTTACAGGAAACTAGAACGTTGTTGCGGGTCGGTAGGCTTTGAAGATTTGTTACTTGTAAAATAATAGAGTTGTTCTGCTGGTGTATATACAACTGTAGTAATTAAATATAAAGGAGGACTGATTCTTTATTTATCCTTTAAAATTCATCGTTATTAGGTCTAAACCAGGTATTAAAAAATCTTTTGTTTTGCATGTTCCTCCCTGAATATTTTTTACATTTATTTCAAATAAAATATATTGTAATTTAAAAATTGCCAGTGAACTGAGTGTTTTTTTTTTTAAATCCCTCATGGAAATGTTTTAGGATGCTGTGTCATATACATGTATAATAAACTTATATGTTTGCTTAGTTATCAATGTAACATATACTTTCACTTTGTTTAAATATATCCACAGTTGACGTTGGACTTTGTTTGAGTGTTCTGACTGTATTAGATTAGTATGTTAGAAATACAAAGGAATACTAGTATATTGAATATAAGAAACGTCTTGTTTGAAACATGAAATTCATTTAATAATATCAGGGTGAATTATTTTGTACATGTGATTTGAAAGGGCATTATCAGTTATTTTTGTTCATGAAAAAGTTGAATTCCGTATTTTTTATCTTTTACCTGTTACTTTATTTATTAGCAAATATTATTATATTATTATTAATTATTAATTTTTTTTTTACTCCAAGGGTTGTATTAGACTAGAAAGCTAATTGTTAACGAACTTGAAATATACAAAAAGTGAACACTTACAACAAACACAATATGAATATCAGGGATAAACGTTCCTAACAGATTATATGTAGAAACTTTTTAAAGTCAGTGAGTGTGCATGTTTAAAATATGGAAAAATGTTTATCGAAAATTCCAACTGAACACTGTGAACTATAATATTCGTATATTTTAATTAAGAGAATTAGCAGCGGAAACCATACAGGTAGGGGTAAATTTAGTGCTGGCTGCTGAACAAAATACTTATTAAGACTTGGAAACGCAGGGTATACCAAAGCGAAAGATTTTGCCTAATTTTATATCAGTTTATGTAAATGTATGAACTTGAATGCAGAAACGTGTACTTTCCCCCTCCTCTCCCACCCCTTGTTTATTTTATCAGATTGGACGACTTTCTTTGATCAATCGAAAACCCATATAGTCTTTGTACAGTGTACTGTCGTGTTTCTACTTACGATACAAGAATCTCCATTCATATTCAAAAACGCATTGTTTTTCTTTTGTTTCTATTTTAATTGAGACGTATGCTAAAGGAGAAAGTCTGCTTATATACAATGACTTCAAACTTCTGTGTTATTTTTCATTTGTGGCATTATATATTTTTTTTTTACACAACGTATTTCTTTACACTGTATACCTGTAAATTAGCAATATTTTATAGTAGTTTACAGCTTTGATGAATAAAATGTTAAGAAAAAGTTTTTGATTGTATTTTTTTTTTTTGGATGTTTTTTATGGTTTGTGTATTTTAAAAGTATCACCTTTGACAGCAATTATCTAGCACGGTTCTGCGGATGCTATATTGTGCTATATTGTCGATAGGGAGATATTTTAAGTTGGGTTTAAATTGAATGCTGTTTAGAGTCTACGGAAATAACAAGTACAAGACTAGTGATGAAGCTTGGGTACACTACAGGGGATCTGAGATATAAAATCAAAATATAAGGTCATCATTAAAAATATCTTTGTTTCCCCTAACCCGACCCTAAAATCTCAAGTTGGGTAGGTAGGTAGGTAAATTATTTTTTTTTTCTGACAGCAGCTTTGAAAATACGTTATGAATGAAAATCTATTATATGTCTCTGTTAAACCTCAGTCTGTTATGGGCGCCATTTTGTTTCCAATAAACGCTTGAAAATCACAGAAGAACAAAATCGGCCGTTCTGATAAAAACGGATCTTGATGAAATTGTATTTTCATTGATAAATATTAAAAAAAAATATATATAGAAATAATCGTATTAAAAAATCTTTTCAGTCGGCGCAATTTAATTGGGTCGGTCGCGTTAGGGGAAACAAAGGTATTTTTTATTTTGGCCTAAATATACCTATGTTAATTATGGAACCCGGATATATAGAGCCAGAAGTTCGATTACGCGATGATGGTGCTGCGATAGTGCGACGACGATGATACTACGGCACGATAATGCAATGACGATGGTGCGATAGAGAACATCGCTTCATCGCCATCGTACCATCGCGCCATCGTTATTGCACCATTGCGTCATTGAGATCGTATCATCGCAACGTCTCGCTGTCGCTCCAACGTGTCATCCCACCTACCTAATCGCATTATCGCTTCATCATCATCGCACCATCGCATCATCGTACCTTCGTCCTCGTGTCATCGTGCCATCAACCCAAACCTCGATGGCGCGTTGGTGCGATAGTGAACTACGTGACTCTATCATGTTAATCAAATATACATTAAATGAAAATGGAAACAGGAATACAAATGTAGAAAGTGCATGAATATGAACAGAAATGGAGAGGATAATTTAGCTTTCTTTAACGCTGAAGGCTTTTAAAATAAACTTTTCGACAATTTCTTTTTATAAAGAAAGCACATTTACATTGGTTTACATTAAAACAAACTTACAGACTCGGCACGACATGTAGTTTGAATATAAAAGAGAGTGTTTTATATTCTTTTTAAGGAACAAAAAAGAGAAAACAGACTGGGATGATTTAAAATCCTCCCTACAACAGTGGGTGGGAAATACTAGTAACACTTTCTGTGAAAGTGCCCCAATGAAGTGGATTGAAATATTCATCTATAGCAGGATGGGACCACGGTAGAATTTAAATGGAATAAGAGCGAAATCTCTTAATATTTACTTCTTAAAAGCAAGTATTAGTATTTAATTGTATTTTTTGACAGCTCGATTGAATGCAAGAAACTGAAAAAATATCATCTTGTTTGTCGTTTGTTCTTCTGATTAAGGACATACTTAGAAAAATCTTGTTGTAGAAATCTGTAAAACAATTTGTACAGGCCTCATCATTGCTTTATCACATTTATCATGAAATTTCCCCATCAAACAAGACATTTTTTCATTCTCCCAAAATCTATACTTTTATATTCATATAGAAATTCAAAGCACATCAAAAAAAAAAAAATGAAATCACCCAAAATACAATTTTACTCTGATTTTACCATATAACAAATTTATTTGGACTTAATGTGATCAAATACCCATTTTTTCCGGATTTTTGGTATCCTATGACCTTAAATGCAAAGGAAAAATTGTTTGATGATGGAAGTAGACTGAATAATCCAAGGCTGATGAAATACGAAATAATTAATTATCCCAGTTTTAATAGGGCTTATAAAACACAAAGTATAACGACGGCTGATGAAATGCTTTGAAGTATATCGACGGCTGATGAAACACTACATCAACACATGTACGTAGTCCCCTACATGATGAAATTATGATGGTATGAACAGAATAAACGGATTGAAGGAATCAGAAATGATAAAGTCATCATTGTCACGTTCCTTCTCAGGTAATTACAGGTTTGTCATATTACAATATGTATATAGCTTGATTAAAATTTCATTTTATTGGCAAGAAAATTAAATCGTTATGAAATCGAAAAAGACCGAAATATGTACTTAAAAGAGGTATTGACCACAATTGTCTTTCAGTTGTATCTATTAAGTTCATGATCGAATTCATTTGTGTTATTTAAAACACTTATGTTTTCTCTCATCAGATTGTAATATAAACGAATAACGGTAATAAAAGCCGAATTTCTTTCCCTTAATAAGAGCACATTGGATAAAGAAAAAAAATCAGTGGGTCTCAAAAGAAAAGTCATCGTTGGTAACCCACAGGTGATTCACATCGATTCTCTGTTTGGGGGAGTTTGTGGATTTGCGATGATAAGGAAAAGCTGAGTGCATAAGAATCTTGGAAGCAATACTCTAAACATGTTACATGTACTAAACCTATAATCTTATTTGGCGCACTGCGTTCCATATCGTTAATATTTGGAACGTTGATCACTATAAAAAGTAGAGGAAAATTGCATATAAGGCTACCTTTGGAATCCTAGACGTTTTGCCATATGAATCAATTTTTCTCTTAATTAAAACAAATATTGAAAAAGATTCAGAATACATGTATTTATTAATTAACGATTCAGGGTATTCATTAATTAAACATTCCTAGGTCCTGGTAATAAAGTATATAATTATTCAGAGAAGATAGTGCGTATCTGATACAGGTTGTGTAAAAGGACAATTTATGAACATGCGACCAAATGATTTTGATAAATAAAATCAATGAAAAAAATCTGATATTGCTATGTCTGTTTAGGTCATGCCTGTAATTTTTTCATAAAAAAGTTTTGCTTTCATAACTTAAAAAAAATCATTTATTGAAGTATATTTTTATATACATTTAGTGAAAGATTGGGTGGTAGAACTGTATCCAATAATTCTCAAAGTATACGATCCATCATAATTAAAGAGTTATTCTTGGAATTGTGTTGAATACATGCGTAGGCCAATTCGATAATTACTGGATTTTTGCAAAAGTTCCTACTCTACCACTCGATAGCTGTATCTAGTATTAATTTTGAAATCATATTGTATAAGAGTAGTAATCATTGTATGATTATATCCATCGCATGTTGTCAAGTCAACAAAGCGTACTGTTTATGTGATGATATACTTCTTAGCTACAGTAAAAAGATCAAATCCAATACAATTGATGAAGGTCAACTGTACAGTTAAAATAAAAACGAATGAATGAATAAAATAGATTCTAATATAAGATCAAATATTAAAATTAATTTACAATATTTTCTCCAAGCGTGCAAGGTCTATTTTCACACTCCGTTTCACATTTTACATAAAAAGGTTGATGACATTTGTGTATATAGCAGAACTCTTCGCATTTTGATGAAAGAATAGGTTCAAAGGTCGTGGATTCATGGGGATCTAATTTCAGTCCTTTCTGATCACGATTTGCCTTAATACATCCAATGAAAGGTATGAAGGGGTTATTTTTACAAGCTCAAAATTATGTTTCTATCTGCCAAAACTTGAATAATTGTTTTTTTAAAAAAGTCAATGACACTACCGTTATTTGTTGTATCCCTAAAGTCGCCTCAAATTCTTGGGCAAAATCTAGAACTCTACTCTCTATATATTTATTACTTCGTAAAAAAACTGACATTTTTGTGTAGATCGTTTGTAATGATGGAGGCTGGCGATAGAAACATATCACAGAGATTCGTCGTGTTTGATGGCATGCATTTACCGCCATTTGTACCTCTAATGAAAGATGCAAAGAAAAGATTCGAAGAGATCAGGGACATGGAATGCAGAAAGGATGATGTCATTATTGCAGCATACTCTAAGTCAGGTACTTGTTTTATTTACAGAGAAGAACATTTCTCTAATATTAGAATAGGTTGTAGTGGACATCTGGGTGAAGTGTACTTCAAAAGAACGGGACTTCTCGGGTCTTTCATCTATGAAGGCTTTGCGTAGTCTTGAAACTTAAATCTCATTTTGTGTAAGCTTGGTTGCACCTCATTCTAAACAGTCGAAATATGCATGATTTTACATCTTTCCAAGAGAAAAAGTTCAACAAATTAAGATTAAAAATATTCTCATCTCATATACAGGGTAAGGCCAGCGCGGATCCTGATTTTTTTTTCCGAAAAAGGGGGGGGGGGGTCCACATCAACGCTAGCAAATGTCATACACGGAAATGTTTTGTCCAGCCAAAAGGAAGAAAAAACAAGATGTGTTTGTGAAACACTGATGCCCCCGTATGGCAGCTTATGGCAAAGGTTAAAGTTTTTTAAATAAAAGTCAAAATCCAGGCCAAAAGATAAAAAATGTTGATACCCAAAGAAAGGTCTTGTCTCGAGGAATACACCTGTGAAATTTGAAAGACCTAGATACAACTGTTCAAAAGTTATGGCGAAGGTTAAAGTTTTTTAAATAAAAGTCAAACGTCAAGGTCAAGGTCAAAGTGGTTGGTATCCAAAGGAAGATCTTGTCACAAGGATTACATATGTGAAGTATGAAAGCCCTAGCACCAGCCATTCAAAAGTTATGGCCAAAGTTAAAGTTTTTCAAAAGTAGGTCAAACTCTAGGTCAAGGTCAAAGGGTCAAAGTGGTTGGTATCCAAAGGAAGGTCTTGTCACAAGGATTACATATGTGAAGTATTAAAGCCCTAGCATCAACCATTCAAAAGTTATGGCCAAGGTTAAAGTTTTTCAAAAGTAGGTCAAACTCCTAGGTCAAAGTGGTGGTTGGTATCCAAAGGAAGGTCTTGTCGCAAGGATTACATATGTGAAGTATGAAAGCCCTAGCTCCAACCATTCAAAAGTTATGGCCAAGGTTAAAGTTTTTCAAAAGTAGGTCAAACTCCTAGGTCAAGGTCAAAGGGTCAAAGTGGTTGATATCCAGAGGAAGGTCTTGTCACAAGGAATACACATGTGAAGTTTGAAACCCTAAGCACCAACTGTTCAAAAGTTATGGCCAAGGTTAAAGTTTTTCAAAAGTAGGTCAAACTCCAAGGTCAAGGTCAAAAGGTCAAAGTTGTTGGTATCCAAAGGAAGGCCTTGTTACAAAGAATACACATGTGAAGTTTGAAACCCCAAGCACCAACTGTTCAGAAGTTATGGCCAAGGTTAAAGTCTCATAAAATTTTGCAAAAGTGGGTCAAACTCCAACGTCAAGGTCAAAAGGTCAAATATGATGGTACCCAAAGAAAGGTCTTGTCACAAGGAATACACATGTGAAATATGAAAGTCATAGCTCCAACCAATCAAAAGTTATGGGCAAGGTTAAAGTTGACAACAGACAGACAGACAAACAGACAAACGGACAAACGGACAAACAAACAGACAAACAGACAGACAGGACAAAAACAATATACCCCCGGGATCTTTCGATCCGGGGGCATAAAAACAACTTTCCCAATTCTGAAAACATCGTGGGGTGTAGGATAGGGGTTAGGAGAAGACGCTTTCCTAAGAGGGATCTATGTTTCCTTGGGGGCCCAAAGTCGTTATTTCGTATTTAATAATTCTGAAAATCTAGGGGGTGGGGGTTGGATCCCCCCCCTCTTGAGACGCGCATGGGTAAAACCTATCTTAATGCACTACAGAGTTTTCAATCATTGCCTTAAACGTCGTTATCGAAGTTCATACGATAAAAATCCGATAAATGACTGAGATAGAACAATAAGCAAGGGGCTTATTGGCCACAATTCTTTACTTAAAAAGAATAGTCTAAATGAAATTATAATCTATGGCCCTAACCAAGCCATTTTGAACAATTTAAGTTCGATCCTAAATAACCGGTTAATTATAGTATCATTTATAAGTGAAGCAGTGGTTATGAGAATTGTAGAAAGAATTGATCATCTTCCTGATTTATATTTCTAATTATGCCCGCGTAATCGAAGATTCGGGGGCATATAGTTTTTGCCCTGTCCGTCCGTCTGTCTGTTTGTCTGTTTATCCACAAAAACTTTAACATTGCCCATAACTTTTGATTGGTTGGAGCTATGGCTTTCATATTTCACATGTATATTTCTTGCGACAAGACCTTTCTTTGGGTACCACTATATTTGACCTTTTGACATTGACCTTGGAGTTGACCCAGTTTTGCAAAATTTTACCCTACATTAACATTGGCCATAACAATTGGTGCTAAGACTTTCATGCTTCATATGGTAATTCTTGTGACAAGATCTTCCATTTTGACCCTTTGACCTACTTTTGAAAAACTTTAACCTTGACCATTACTTTTTGGACAGTTAGAGGTAGGGCTTTCATACTTCACATATGTCATTCTTGTGACAAGACCTTTCTTTGGATACCAACAACTTTGACCCTTTGACCTTGGAGTTAGACCTACTTTTGGAAAACTTTTACCTTGGCCATAACTTTTGAACAGTTGGTGCTAGGGTTTTTTTTACTTCACATGTGTATTCCTTGTGACAAGACCTTCCTTTGGATACCAACAATTATAACTCATTGACCTTGACCTTGGAGTTTGACCTACTTTTGAAAAAAAACTTTAACCTTGGTCATTACTTTTGAATAGTTCGTGCTAGGCCTTTCATATTCACATTTGTATTCCTTGTGACAAGACCTTACTTTGGATACCAACATTTTGACCCTTTGACCTTGGCCTTGGAGTTTGACCTACTTTTGAAAAACTTTAACCTTGGCCCTAACTTTTGAATGGGTGGTGCTAGGGCTTTCATATCTCACATGTGTATTTCTTGTGAGAAGGTCTTTCCTTGGGCACCATTAATTTTGACCATTTGACATTGACCTTGATGTTTGACTTACTTTCGAACAACTTAAACCTTTTCCATATCTATTCAATGGTTGCTGCTAGGGTTCTCATGTTTAACAGGTACATGTATATTAATTTAAACTAATCTTACTCTGGGTAACATATTTGATTTGCATTTGAGAAAGTTTAACCTTTGCTATAAGTTGCCATACGGGGGCGTCAGTGTTTCACAAACACATCTTGTTAATTGAACTGTTATAATCTCATATTTAAGCATGTCTTTTAGATAAATGAAATTTGTTGTATTTCTTCTATAATAGGAACCCATTGGATTTGGGAAATAGTTTGCATGCTTCTAAAAGGCAGAGCTGAATATGCTAAAGAAACGAAAGAATTTCTGTTCTTGGAAGCTATTCCGGACATGAGTGTTGTTCATAACCTAGCCTCTCCAAGGCCGCTTAATACGCATTTTCCCTACCGTTGGTTACCGAAACAACATGTGCAAAATGGTGGGAAAATTGTACATATCATCCGGAATCCCAAAGATGTTGCGGTTTCACTGTATCATCAACTCTTACAGAGTGGCTTATTTAATGACTTCAACTTTAAAACGTTTCTGGATCAAATGTTCCTAGGTCCAGGTAAAGTTTTAGAATATCATAATGGGCAACTTTTTTGCACAGGCCCTCTGATTGTCCAATCATTATTTGTGATAAATTCTTCGAAATTCCAAAATTTGAATGATTTCAGGAAAACTTCAAAAGAGCAAATAAGTATGGGATCCAGAGAATTTTGTTGAAAAGCCCACATACATATGTACTAACTGATTTTTGTTTTTTTTATATTGTATTTTTAACGGATACCCTTTACATTTCTTTGGTCCAATATATTTTTCTAGTATATTTTCCTCCTGTTTTGAAGTTTTGATTATTATTTTTTCCAGCATGTCCCTTTGGCACTTGGTTCAAATACGAGAGAGAATTTGAAGAAGCCGAAAAGAACGACAAATTCGGCTCAATACACACAATTCACTATGAGAATATGAAAAAGGTATAACTGTATTTATATATTTAAGTTATAGACGCCTACTTTTTTTCTCGAAACAATCCTTGACAAATGATGTTTGTTTTCTTTTAATCATTTTGATAACTGACCAACACCAGTTGAATGAGACCAAGATCTAAATTTTTATTAAGAGATTAAGAATTATATTGATTTTTACGACTCATTTTTTGAAAGATTGTTACAGTTCTTTTCAATGCAATGCCTGAACAATGAAAATGTTACATTTCTTTTCAATGCATTGACTAAACAATGAAAGTATTTATTTTTGTTTAAATAATTTTGAATATTGATCAAACAAATTGAATAAGATTTAGAATTTTAGGTTTTAATAGGAGGATAAGAATCCAATCGATTTTAAGACTTATTTGCGATTCACCATAATTATTTATATACATGTAATGAAAAACCCTTGCAACTCCCCCCCCCCCCCCAAAAAAAAAATCAAATAAATTATTTTTTGATCGATATGCAGAACCCAGAAGAGGAAACAAGAAAATTAGCCCAATTCTTGGAAGTGAACACAACTGAGGAACTAATAGCAGAAATTGTAGATAAATGTAGCTTTGATAAGCTCAAACAGATTGACAGCTCATTTAAAGACCAATCACATTTAAAGAGGGTTATTGGAGCAGAAGGCATAAAAGTGCCAGATATATATCGCAAAGGTAAGTGACTGATCAATTTCTAAACATATTGAGATTGTTTTAAAATCATCATCAAATAATGGAACTAAGAAAAACTGCTGTTTAACTAGTCCTAATTCTTTTCCAGGAAAGATTGGAGATTGGAAGAACCATTTCACGGTGGCTTTAAATGAACAGTTCGATGATATTTTCAAAGAAGAAATGAAAGACTCCTCAATTCAAGTACAGTTTGAATAAAAATATTCTTTAACTGAAAAGAAGATGGTAATCATGATCTATAGTATGAGAATTCAACCTTGCATCTCAATTCCGAAACTGTTTGTACATTTGACCCCGCATCTCAAACCTGATTGTTTGTACATTTGTCCTCGCATCTCAAACCTGAATTCTTTGTACATTTGACCTTACTTCTCAAACCTAAATTCTTTATATACATTTGACGTCACATCTTAAACTTAATTGTACATTTGAAATGTAATTAGCTTAATCTTATTACGTAGATGATTAAAACACGAGAGATTTTGTATATTTTTTTTTAACCTAGAAAATTTATCGATTTTGAAACTTGATAAATTTAATTATCAGATTTAATTTTATAAAAATATAGTGTCTACAGAATGTCGATATACTGGCGAGTGCAAAATGTGTTCCAGTATACCTGGTTGAGAATTTATGAAAAGGAATTACGGTAAGATGAGAATTTCTAGACGAAATGGAAACTTGGCGTTTGTGATTTAATTAATCACAGTAATGTTGTTATTTTTAATTAATAAGCTATAATGCAAAATACAGAGTGTCTATATTCGTGTCCTTCTTAATTTTATTATAATATACTGGTGATCATGTAACGGCATGTTCAGGTAGTATGATGTAGATTTCCACTGGAATTGTGAAAAGATTTTTTTCGAAAATCAGGGACATATAAGATTTCCAGTAACTGAGGAAGGGCAGCAAAATAAAAACAAAATGTTTTGACAAGGTAATTGTGCCGTGGCCTCTCTCGGATCGGCTTTGTCAGACAACAAACAGGTAGAGTCCCCAGAGGCTAGTTTTTGGGAGACAGTGGTTATCCGCTAGGCTAATGATCCCTGCCTAAGACTTAAGCAGTGCTATAGGCAAAAATCTGCATACAAATCAAAGAAGCACACAAGGAAGCCAGAGATGTAGCAGAGAGAGAGAGAGAGAGAGAGAGAGAGTGATGCTACGATTATGGATGATAGGTTTTCAGTGTATTGAGTTGTTTGTTGGTACACCACTTCAGACCAGAAAGAATCTGCAAAATTATAACATCTATCACCATTGCACGATATACATGTATGCACAGAAAATAACAAGGTTAACGTCAGTCTAATTTGTTTTCCTGAATTGTATGATTGGCATTTGGCAATATTTACACATTTGAAGTTGCGTGTACCAAAAAAAAATATAGAATGTATACAAAAAGTATTGTAACACATTGTGCTAGAATCAAATACCATGCGAGATTTGTATGAGCGTATCTATAGTGGCTAGATTTGAGTGGACTGGGTTACGGAGTTGTAACCCACTCTTTAAATTTGCTAGCCTATAGGAAAAAAAAATCCCTTCTGGCCAAGTGCGTCTTTCCTATGAACACATTAAGCGTTCTTGCTGTCTGATACGAGGGTTAAAAATATAAAAAGGATTTGTAGGGAAAAAAAAGGGAAAAGAAATCTTTTTTCACTTTCACATGTGCATTGTAATGCAGATTATACATGTATCTATAATGATCAAGGGAGGGGAGTATATTGCCAGTATTTCTATCACAATCGTAGGGCACTATTAGAATTTTTGTATGTCCCCGAGATCGAAGGTCGGGGAAATATTGATTTAGTCTCGTTTCTCTTTCTGTCCTACAGTCACTCAGCCACAAAATTTAACTTAATTTCCTTGAATGTATTGAAGGAAAGAAGTTATTTTGGTGAATTTATAGATATGTATGACGGCTGAAATATTATTTACTCAGATCTTAACTTTTGCCCGTTTTAGGGCCATTATAATGTAAAACACTAAACCCCCTTTCCTTCGGAGCGGGGTTATTAATATTCATGTAATAAATAAGGGTGAATGAACCTAAAAGAGGGAAAAAAGATATAACATGATTTTAAATATGAAGTAGTAATACAGTAAATGATAGCATCTCCATTTTTATTTTCTTTTGTTAAAAAGTTTTACTGCAATACCTTTATGAATCAATGCATTGGTGTATCCAGAAACTGATAAAAGGTGGGGGTAGGTTGAAAGCGGACACGAATTTAAAGATAGAAGTATGGGGCCTAAAACATGCCCTTAAAATGATTTGTGATAACATTCCTACAGGTATATCCTTGTCAGTATGATTCTCCCTATTTTTGCTCCTGTCATATAAATAAACTCTGCGGGCATTAATTTTTTTTTTTTTTGGCTTCTTAAGGAATTTCGAATTTCTAACATATGTTCGCTCCCCCCCCCCCCCGGTTCTTTTCATAACTTAAATTCTTCATTCAGACTAAGAATTGAATACTTGTTTCAAATGTTTTTACGATTTACAAACTTTATCTCTGTAATGTTACATGGCTTGAGGAGGGCGCTATGCGTGAAAGAGGCAACCTTGTAACAAGTTTTAAGCACACATTTTGCATGACTATCTTTTTATTTAAATGGCTCTACTGCTTAATTGAATGATTGTAATTTTCCCTGAAGTATGGCTAAGGCCTGTTATAAGGTGAACATTTACTCAAATTACACTGATGGCCCAACGGTTAATCATTTAACACTATCCATTCAAAAAACGTTAAGTGGAAATCTATGGTTAGTAGAGTAGAACCATGCAACAAGCAAAGGTTACATATAGGTTTATTAACAGTACGCATTTGAATAAAGCACCAAACGAACATTTATATGCAATGAGAAAATATGACATACCAGGTAATGCGTAGAACAACGAGAGAGTTATGGTGTAAATGCATTTTGACTTACATTCAACACAATGACACGATGTCTGAACAGGACAAAGATTATAAAAATATAAGATTTAAGTAAAATGAATGCTTACAAGGAAAAGGGATAGTGGATGTCAAACCCAAATTACATACTTGGTCAAGTAAAGAATATTTTATAGACCTCCTCTCAGCATGTGGATAATTTAGGGCATCAGCCGCATATCTACTTTTCATAACTATCCAACAGGGATTTGAAGCCGACATATCATCTTCCTTGCATGTTAGTAAACATATAAGTATTGTTCTTCAGGCATATAAAATTCTTCATCATTAAATACGCAAACAAACAACACAATGATCTAATTGTGAACTGGGAAGCAATATTTTCTGTTGTGTGAAGTTATCGCCCCTATAATTTTAAATTGCATTCATTTTTTGCACAAATAAACAATTCTGCTAAATCCGTTTTAAGGTAAATAGATCAAGAATAAATATTTTATAATTTCTTTTAAAATCTCGATAAGAATTTTCTCTTTGTTATAGAATAAGTATTTTACCCATTATTTTTAATTGAAAATAAACTATGAAACATCTATGTGTTTTGCATATATATAGTTTATTTCACTGATCTATCAAAAAGTAACTGAGTCAGACGGACAAGAATTAAATAAAGAGAGAGAATGAGAGTGGGGAGAGAGAGGATGAGAGTGGGGAGAGAGAGAGAGGATGAGTGTGGGGGGAGAGAGAGGGTGGATCAGTGTGGGGGGAGACAGAGAGGGTGAGTGTGGAGAGAGAGGATGGGGAGAGAGAGAGTGGGTGGGGAGAGGGTGAGTGTGGGGAGAGAGAGGGTGGATGTGAGTGGGGAGAGAGAAAGGATGAGTGTGGGGAGAGAGTGAGGATGAGAGTGGGGAGGATGAGTGTGGGGAGAGAGGATGAGTGTGTGGAGAGTGAGTATGGGGAAAGAAAGAGAATGAGTGTTGGGGAGAGATTGAGAGTAGGGAGAGAGTGAGAGAGAGAAAAAGGAGTGGAATAGAAAGAGTGGGGGAAGACAGAATGTAGGTAAAGAGTGGTGGGAGAGAGAAAAAGTACCTGAAATCGATTCAGTTTTATATTTATTGTTTGTTTGTATGTTGTTTAACGTCCTTCTCGAGATTTTTTCACTCATATGGAGACGCCACCACTTGCCGGTGGAGAGCTGCAAATTTTGTCCTATACTCGGCACTTACGGCCATTGAGCATGAGGGATCTTTTTCGTGCCAGCACCTACTGCGACACGGGACCTCGGTTTATACGGTCTCATCCGAAGGACCGGTCTCCACGTCCCACAGTGGGATTCGAACCCGCGACGTAAGGATCAACTCCTTACGCCGCGACTCTAGAGCAGACGCTCTAACCACTGCGCCACGTGGGCGACCAGTTTTATATTTAAGATATGT
The DNA here is from genome assembly GCF_033153115.1 of Saccostrea echinata. NCBI lineage: Eukaryota > Metazoa > Mollusca > Bivalvia > Ostreida > Ostreidae > Saccostrea > Saccostrea echinata. Next base: position 24,127,533 of record NW_026889750.1, read on the forward strand.
AAATATTTTTGAACATACAACTGGGTTGACTTTTGAGTTTTTTTTTGTATTTTTGATATTGAAGACTTTGCTTCTCCGGTGTGGGTACTTCAAAATTTACTCTTATTTTGACCCTCTTGATATCATACTTGAATATTGCGTCTACTTGTATAAAACAAGATATTTAACTTGAATGTATTGCAAGTTAACAATCATGTTTTCCAGTATCTATATATACAGCCGCGCAATTCACAAGTCTACAAAAGTAAAGTCTACAAGTTTGTCGAATTTTGATAATGAGTTTAAATTTTCCAATATTTTATATCATTTTCTTAATGTCATTTTATTTGACGATATTTAACGATTAGCAGGTTCCAGTAAAAGTTCTAGCAAGCCTCTTTCTTTACTATTCACCAAAATATTAACAGCAGTGAAGGAGAAACTTCAGGAGTACTGAGCGACAATATATTCGAGAATACTTAAAAACTCCAAGGAACCTGTGGAAAATTTTAAATCACAAAATTTTACCAAAATCAATAACATAAAAAACTTTTCAACTCTATATATAACCATTCCCCACGATGAATTAAAGTCCAGGCTTTTTGACATCATTGACAGCTGCTTTTTCAATAGAAATGGAACTCGTAAATTTACTTACCTTGTAATTGGTCATTTGCAAAATTTTGTTTAAAAACATTCTGATATTGTAAACACAAGTACTCTGAAGTTAATATTGGAAAAAGATGCTAGAGTTTCTGATTGACAATATCTATGTGGTTTTTGAAGACCAGGTCTTCCAACAATCTGTTGGAATTCCCATGGGTATCAATTCCGCCCCGTTATTAACAGACTTATTTTTGTATTCATATGAAGCAGAATTTATTCAAAATCTTATACATGAGAAAAAGATATCTCTTGCTGTGGCCTTGCTGTGGTATTATCAATTAACAATAGTTATTTCCATTCATATGTCGACACGATATATCCCAACGAGCTTGAAATTAAAGATACCACAAATTCTGACACATCTGTTTCATACTTGGATATTTTACTAGAAAAAGACGTTAATGGTAACTTAACAACAAAGCTTCATGATAAACGTGATGACATTAACTTTTCAACTGACACCTCCCCTTCTTATGCAGCAATATATCCTTATCAACTGCATTCAGGGTTTATATCTCTTAATTGATTCGTTACGCAAGAGCATGCTCTACGTAAGAACAATTTCAAACGAGGTAAGTTATTGTCAAACAAGTTGATGACACAAGAATATCAACAGTCTCGTTTAAAGTCATCATTTCTTAATTATAAGTTCTATGCTCGATACAATGACCTTATCAGCAAAAACAATCTATCATTAAGTCAAATGCTGACTGACATTTTCATACCAATTTTTAGGTCATTATTTACAAACTGAATCGTCGATGGATTTTTCCGTTTTTTCCCGATCATGACAAGGAGCACACGGCGAGTGTGACGGGTAGGCAGGGTTGCCTACTCCTCCATGGCACCTGATCCCACCTCTGATGTTTTAGAGGTCCTTGTTTGCTCTGCCCCTATTGTTTGAATGGACTTTTGAACTTGAATACTGTTCGTTATCACCGTATTTCACGATATGAATTACATGTATTTCCCGCTTATGCATGGCATGCGTGGATCTAGATGGGCTTCGGTTTTTAAGGTCTCAAGTGAAAGACCGTTGACTTTAAATGCCGAAGGAATAGTCACTATCTACATGTATGTTAAACATCTAGGTTTGGCACGGCTCTAAAAAGTTTGGAGAATCGAACTCTGAGCTCCCATGGCGTACGAAGATATCGCCTATAGACACTAGGCTACTGTGATCAGTGCCCCAGTTCTTAAGAACTAATTTAATTGCAATGATATAATTTTTTTAAAAATAGCCACCCAGTAAATGCAGGTTCGTGACAACGTTTTTCAAGGGAAGGGGGCTTCCAAAACGTTTGACGAGCAAAAATAAATAATCAAATAAATAAAAATATTTGAATAAACTCCGAAAACTCGTCCTACTTAATGGGAGGGTGATAAGGATCTTCCTTTAAAATCCTTATCACTTATACGCAAAATATAATTTTAAAACTTTAAGATAGAATCAAAATAAGAAAGTAAGACAAATTGTCAAAATAAAATGAAATCTAGAGGAAAAACTAAAATTGGAATATTAAAAGAAGTGGCAATTAAAAAAAGAAATAATAATGAAATTATCCATATAAATTTGGAAAATCAAGAAGTTAAAATATAGCCAGAAAATAAAACATTAAAAAAATTGTGGTACTGATACTCTTTCATACTTTTTTCATTATCAAAATTGACAAACGTCTAGACTTTACCTTTGTAGACTTGTGAATTGTCTTTGTGTTTTCTTCAGAGCTCGGCAATATAAATAGCAGAAAACATGTAGAGGGATGATAGATTTACTTACAACACATGCTAGTTTAATGTCTTGTTTACTACAAGTAGACGAAATGTACAAGTATGATATCAAGCGGGCCAAAATTACAGTAAATTCAGAAGTTGTATGTTTGGAACTACATGCTAAAATGTCGGAATTACCAACTTACATGTCTAGACTATGAACCTGCTACGACTGCAAGTTTGGATTTACAAACTTACAAGTCTGGATATTTGAACACGATTACCCTCCATACTTCAGCACCTTTTCTCGTGACGGCTGTCTTTTACTTATTTTGTTCAGAAGAGGATCAAGTGTTGGAGGGGGATCTTATTTTGTTCAGAAGAAGAGGATCGAGGGTCGCCCGCATGGCGCAGTGGTAGAGCGTCTGCTCCAGAGTCGCGGAGTAAGGAGTTAATCCTTACGTCGCGGGTTCGAATCCCACTGGGGGACGTAGAGACCGGTCCTTTGGATGAGATAAACCGAGGTCCCGTGTCGCAGTAGATGCTGGCACGAAAAAGATCCCTCACTGCTCAATGGCCCTGAGTGCCGAGTATATGTCAAAATTTGCAGCTCTCCACCGGCAAGTGGCGGCGTCTCCATATGAGTGAAAAATTCTCGAGAGGGACATTAAACAACAAACAAACAAGAGGATCGAGTGTTGGAGGGGGATCTTATTTTGTTCAGAAGAGGATCGGATGTTGGAGGGGGGGGGGGTCTTATTTTGTTCAGAAGAGGATCGAGTGTTGGAGGGGGATCTTTTGTAAATGAAATGGTACCCTCCAAGGTAACACGGATTCCTTGTTAACTTTTAAGTTTATGCATATGAAGGTAATCAGCTGGTCCTTCAGAAGTTTCATTACCCCCAACTACCTTAATTTCCTTTATGTTTTTGTTTCTTTTTGTTGTTTTATTTTGTGTGTTTTTGATTGTTTTCTGTTTTGTCCTTTTTTTTCTTTGCAAACCTTTTCAGTAAAGAAACTAAATAATATGTCCTTGGCCACGTTGGAAATAGCATTCTATCCTAAGAAATAGTGCCAAACAATATATGTGCAAAATATCAAATCCATACCTCTTACAGTTTTCGAGATATAGGGTGTGACAGACTGACAGACAGACAGACGCCGGATAAAGTGATCTCAAAGTGCCGCTCTGCTCTGCAGGCGACACAAAAATGTCGTCAGAAAAATGCAAGAGAATGAAAAGTTGATACCCAACCTTGGCATCAGTCAACTCTTTTAAACTTTGTATTACTCTGCTGGGATGGGGGTAATTTTTCAACGGGGTTCAATTTCTTATAGTTAGCACATGTAGAAAACTGACCCCTAGGGTTCTTTCTCTAGAAAAGATGTCTTTTTTTACGGCTTGGGGGTCATTTTTCGACGTCGAAAATGACCCCGGTCATTTTTCTAAGGGGGTCATTATTCGTCTTTACACCGGTTTGTTTATTCTAGTTCAGTTGGTAGCATGAAAACATATAAAAACTGGGGTTTTCATTCGTTTTAATTTTAAGTGTATTGGGTTTACATATATATTTTGTTTTGAGAATGTTTTCTTTCAAGCTTCGTAGATCAGTCGGTATAGAGCGCTCGCTCCGTGATCGGAAGGTCGTGTGTTCGAATCACGGCCGCGACTGACCTAAGTCGATAAAAAATAGGTAGCAACTGTTCCTTCGTCAAGCACTCGGCACTTTGAAGTGAAAGTTGCGGGTCTTTCAGATGAGACCTTAAAAACCGAGGTCCCGTGTCACGGTAGGCGTTGGCACGATAAAGGACCCTCACTGATCAATTGCCTTAAATGCAAAGTAAAGGTCTACACCGGTATATGGTGACGTCTCTATATGAGTGAAAAATTGTCGAACGGGACGTAAAACAACAATCAATCTTTCAAGCTTCACAGCTCATTTTAACTTTATTGAAGCGATGTGAAAATGCACATGAACGCTATATTAGACGAATTCTCAAATAGTGTCAAAGAAGAATGTGCATATTAGATATGCATCATCCAAAGTTTTTTTCTAAGATATATATGTTGTAATGCATTTCGAATCAACAATTTACAAAGTACCAAAGGTAAAGAAAAATAGCCTTAATTTTGCTTGCATGGTCCCATTCATCGGGTCCAAGAGGGCACCATGAAATATGATTTTATTCATATACTTCCCGTACATTTCCTAGACAAGCGATACTGCCGTATATTTGTATGCAGATTCATTAAAGGGTATTAGAAGGGTCGTGATAAATCGATATATTGCAAGGCCATACCCTCAATGAATTATGACAAGCTTTTACATATATACTCAAGAGGTATGAAGATATTTGAAAAGTGCTGCCAACCTGATGAAATCTTGCAAATGAATTAATTATATCTATATTTAATGTACTTGACCAGAAAAATATTCAACATACGGTCTAACAAACGTAATTTTAGCAATTATATAGTAGAATCTATATAGGTTCGCAGCACTTTTCACAAACTACAAAGAATGTTGAAAATAATTATAAATTAAACTTAGATTTTTAACGTGGTTATGCCCTTGCAATATTGGAATTTATAGATGACCTCAATACTGCAGGTATATTTGCTAAAATCACGTGACTGCCACATTACGTCACAAATCTAGGTAAGAAATCTAATCGTCCCCAGCATGTAGTTTTCAACCACATTACATTTGTCCGATAATAGTAAAGTCCTAAAAAGAATCGCCCATCTTTGTAAAGAATGTATTTTCGATATAAAAATTCGCCAATATTTCCATTTGTCACCTTAACTGTACTGCGGACGACCGACGGGAACAAATAGCAATATGGGGTCACATGGTGACTCTGGGGGACCTACAACAAAAATATCACAGCGATACAAAATACATGGAATTCTTTTTTAACTTATGAATAAACCCTCGGACATTCAATTTCAAACACAGACAATCAATTTCACGTACTCATGTACTTAGCACTATCCCTTTGGTTTGAAAAAAAAAATGGTCATATCTTTAAAAGTAGGAATCAATTTCACGCAGAATTATAGAGGTGGATTATTTGAGTCATGTTTGGGTCGTCTACACTAGTGGCGTACAGGTAACTTCTAATCAGTGTACCCTATGTGTCCCACTTAATGTTAAATTATTCCGAATGATACACAGTTGTTCTTGTGTATGCGTTCAATACAAGGTAAATTTTAAGGAGAAACGTCTAAATACAGGAGTGAAGTTACAATTTTAGCGTATTGTATCTCTATAGCATCATCATCGATTCAATTTTCACTCGAAGATGAAGGAAAGTGACGAAAGAATCGTTTTTGACGGAATGACTGTACCACCATTTGCACCGTTGAAAAAAAATGCCAAGGAAAGGTTTGAAGAGATCAGAAATCTGGAATATAAAGAGGACGACGTAATTCTAACCACATTCCCTAAATCAGGTACCTATACATATTTTTAAAAAAAAACTATATATAACGAAAAAATTATGACATCTAACACTTGCATTATATACCCGATGACTTGCCACAAATTTATGTCATTCAACTATTATTTTTGAGACAAAACAGTTTGCAATATAGTTTTGACGTCAACTACGAGATATTCATGCATGTCCATCCATGCTAGTTCATCAGAAAATGAACAGTTTTCTTATTTATATTAAATCTTAAGGGAAAATATTTGGAAAGGTAAATATGAGTTTCTAAATGCTGTGCTAATCACAGATTACGTAATTTAACAGGAACAAACTGGTTTTGGGAAATCATCTGCATGTTACTCAAGGGCAAAGCGGAATACGAGAAAGAAAGAAAAGTTTCGGTATTCTTGGAAGCTATTCCAGATCTAAATATTGTTCATGACCTAGCCTCTCCTAGAAGACTTAACACGCATGTACCATATCGATGGTTACCAAAGAGGCATTTAGAAAACAATGGAAAAATTGTACATGTCATCCGGAATCCCAAAGATGTTGCTGTATCGTTGTATTACCACTATAAATCACAAGACAGAATTACTGAAGATTGCGATTTCAAAACATTTCTGGAACAAATATTCCTTGGTCCAGGTAGAATGTAACAACACACTCATAAACTAGTTTTGTGTTCATCCGATAATTTGCTAGATAGGATTATCGACTTGAGGATAAGTTAATTGTTTTTGAATGATGCGCAAAATGGTTTAATTTGGTTCAGTTGGATTTGGATTTTTATTTCTCAATTAACATGTCCATAGATTTACTGATCATCAAAATTTACTTCAAACCGAATGATGTAAATGGAAAAAAAAATCTCCATTTTTTATACCAATGTTTGGCTGGGTTTTTTTTTTCAGCGTGTCCGATGGGATCTTGGTTTGATTATGAGAAAGAATTTGAACAAGCAAAGATGGCGGACAAATGTCATAAAATATTTACAGTCCATTATGAAAGTATGAAAAAGGTACTTGGTAGACCACTACAAGATTATTTTTTGTGTCGCATGCTTAGCATGACAGACATTTAGGGATCACTTTGATTGTGTTTCTCTGAATGGGAAGGTTAACCTTTTGCAAAAAAGGCTAGAAAATGCTAACCACATCATTGTGAAACTTCGTAAAATGACACATCTTAATAGGATACACAGACCAGATTGATGATTTTTTTCATAAATGACCAGTTCAAGTACAAAATCATTTTCTTGACAAAAGACATGAAGATATTTACATTCCTATTCCGACGTATTTGCAAATAAGTAATCATTTTAGAATCAATAGATTAAATTAATGTTCATTAAAAATTTTAATTTAACTTGGTTTATGGGTAAATGTGTAAAGTAGAATAAATCAAATAAGAGTTCTACAATACTAGTATTAATGAATCTGAATCTCTTCGTCATCGGGATTATTCACCATCAAAAAGTTTGTTGTCTATCAATAGGCGGAGCTATGAAAATGCACAAAGACGTTCTAGTTTTCAAAGTTACAAAGATAAACATGAAGAATTTAATTTTGCTTGTAACACATCATTTAATTCGATAAAAAAATTAGAATAAATCGTATAACCTGGGTTGCCTACGTCACAATGACTTACGTCAAAAACGTATCAATCCGCTTGACGTTACACTTAAAATACGTGCAATTTGAAGGCATTTTTGAAGGAGAAATTGTCTTATTTTTTAAACTTAATGATGGAAAATTAAATTATAAGGAATGAATTTAATAGCTACCCAAGTTATACTGGTATAACCTGCGTTGGAACAGTTAACGCTTTTTTATAAACCGCTTGCGGTTTATAAAGCGTAAACTGCCCCAACCCAGGTTATACCAGTATAACTTGGGTGCTATTAAATTCATTCCTTAAATATGTATTTCTAAAATTCTTTCATAGTATATGCAAAAGCGTACGAACAATTTCTAAAACGAGGCAAGCTATTGACAAAAGTTGACACACGGATATGAACAGTCTCGTTTAAAGTGAACATTTCGCAAATGCTAAGGTCGATACAATGACCTTGTCAGCAAATAAAATCTATTATTAAGTCGAATGTTGACTGAAGTTTTCATAAAAATTGTTAGACCACTATTTTCACACTAAATTGTCTACGGATTTTTCCCGTTTTCCCCATCATGACAAGGAGCGCACAAGGGTCGACAGGGAATGCTTACTCTTTAATGGCACATGATTCCATCTCTGATGTTTTTAAAGGTTCCTTTGCTCCTAAATTGTATTGTTTCAATGGATTTTAGAGCTTGATTACACTCATATGAGGGCTTTGAAAAAAGATGGGTGAACAAGGCGGGCGAAGTGCCTATAGTGCGACAATTATGAAGTGAAATATAAAATCTCAATTATATCAAAAGTTTCTTTGATATTCCTTCTAACATTAAAGTATACTTTATGTAAAATCTCTACAATTTACAAAAATCTCACAAAGACTGAAATTATTTGCCTACAAAATAGCATACACACACTAAAGAGGACAAAATGGATCATTTTTTCATACTTAAACAAAATTTTTCGATATGAGTGGGTCTTCGCTCCATTTTTTTTTAAGTTAATCCTAAAAGTTTGCATAAAAATATACATTTTTGGTTTACAAAAACATGGATCAAAGACCCACTATACCTTAAAAGTACACTTTTATGACAATGCATTCGCACCTTTCCGAGAAATACTAAGTCCATTAAGTCAAGGGTCATATCACAAACATGATTTAAATGCCACTATTCATCAGGAGCTGTGTAGCGTAGTGGTTAGCGTGTTAGTCTCAAAGCAATATGTCACTCCGGATTTTTATTGTTAGGGGTTCGAATCCCACAAATACCATTTTAAGGATACATAACCCAAACAAAAATTTGATGCATGGATTGATATATATTTTTTTGACTGATTTTGAATGGAAATGACATAAATAACCAATCCCTAAAACATAAAGAAATCGTAAGTTTTCTTTGGTGCTTAGATATGCGACTTTGTATTGTTTTCTATGTAATTCTATACAAATTTTTGCACATATTTTTAAAGTTGTGACAAAATCTTACCAAATTCTCCCACTTTACCTGGAAAATATCATTCAGGTTACCTATTTGAATATTAATCTATGAGAAATATTGCTGATTTCTGAAAAAAAGTTTGTTTGTGTTATTTATCCTTAATTTTTTTTTATATAAGAATAATTTTTTCCGAGATCTTTTTTTTCTCAGAAAAGTTTTGTTGAATATAATTTCATATATTTCAATAATGAGAACTTTACTTTAAATACTTTATTTACAAATTGAATATGAGTTTTTTTAATATCTGAAGCTATAGGCATTCTGCACGCCTTGTTCACCCATCTTCTTTATACCTTTTCTAAGGGCCATTGAGCTGTGTATGATCCTTATTATGCCAACACCTGCCATAATACGGGGCCTCAGTTTTTAAAGCCCCATCCGAAAGACCCACTAATTTCACTTCAAAGTGCTTGGTTAAGGAATAGTTGCTACCTATTCTTTTTCGCATTAGGTTTGACGCGGCCGGTGAACAATCTTCCAATCACGGTGCAAGCACTCTACCGACTGAGCTACCATGTTGGTTGTTCAAACTGATTAAGTCCAACCTTAGACTTGAAATAGACAGAAACTTATTCGTCCCTTAATTATTAGCATTAGAAAGAGAAATGGTGGGCCTGCAGGATGCCACTTTAAAGGTTGAGGTCAATTAAATGCCCCAGTAGGTAGGGCATAGTAAATGTTTCTGGGTCCACTGAATCCATAACGATCCGTAGCATGTAGGTTTAAATTTAATATTTTAATATGAGTGAAACAATCTCGATAAGAAATTGATTGATTGTATGTTGTTTTACGTCCCATTCGAGAATTTTTCACTCATATAGAGACGTCACCATATACCGGTGAAGGGCTTCAAATTTTGACCTTTACTCGGCACTCAGGGCCATTGAGCAGTGAGGGATCTTTATCGTGCCAACGCCTGCCGTGACACGGGGCCTCGGTTTTTAAGGTCTCATCCGAAGGACCCGCAACTTTCACTTCAAAGTGCCGAGCGCATGGCGAAGGAACAGTTGCTACCCATTTTTTATCGACTTAGGTCAGTCGCGGCCGAGATTCGAACTCCCGACCTCCCGATCACGAAGCAAGCGCTCTACCGACTGAGCTACCGTGACGGTGATAAGAAATTGAGAAATATACAATCGATCAATTTACGTTTATCGTTATTATTATAATCATAGAATCCAATGGAAGAAACTAGGAGATTGGGAAAATTTTTGAATGTCAAACTAAGTGATCAACAAATTGCAGACATTGTGGATAAATGTAGTTTCCAGAATCTCAAAGATGCTGATGAAACATTAAAAGAACTCTTTCATAGAGAGAAAACTACTAATATAGGAGAAGGTGTTTTAAGAAAACGACCCAACATATATCGTAAAGGTAAGTCAATAGCTTAACTTCAAAAATAGCGAATTTTGCTGATTGATTGTATAGTACAGACATTAATGAGTTTAATACAATAATTCCTAATATCATATTATTTTTTCCAGGAGAAATTGGAGACTGGAAAAATCATTTTACAGTTGCTTTGAACGAACATTTTGATACAATATTTCAGGATAAAATGAAAGATTCTAAAATTCAAGTGCAATTTAAATAGAATTAAAAAAAGATTTAGCATGATGAAGGATTAATACTTACTCTTGGATGTGGAGAATTTTTTATACACTAGTTTATACTTTATTAATTAATGCAAAATTATTCAGAATAATGTGTCGAGATAAAAAAAAACATTATTCAAGAATGTAAAAAGCATAATTAATAAAAAGATAAATTTAAGAAGCTTTAACATATATAGAGAACTAAATAGAAGAGTGTGACCCATCCGCCACCTTACTATTTCTAACTCTAACGCCTAAAGGATCTCTCAGTGATCTTCTGTCTTACAGTGATCTCTCTTGGTCACGCACGATCTCTCAGCTATATCACTAGATCTTTCAATGATATAGATTGGTCGCAAATCAAACATTCAGAAAACTCAGAGGTCGCTACAGAGAGCAATGTAACCATAAATCTCAAAAAGGTATCTCAGTGTGCGCTCTTTGAGTGCCTAGTTCGCTGTACTGATACAGTATCGACAGATCGCCTTAAAATGTGACAATATTTCTAACTTTTCATTGCACGACAAACGCACGATAATATCCCAATAACTTTTACATAGGAACTAACTCTCCGATGTATTTTGAGATCGCGTAGAGATCCAACAAGTTTTTCATCTCCCAAAGATCTCTCAATGAAAGGAGCCCATACCTAGTTCAATCATTTATCAGATTCATAAGCAGAAATTTTAGAAGAAAACATGTGTATTGTTCGCATTATATGAACTGGCTAATGATGAATTGCTGTGTATTACCTAATAAAAATGATGACTTCATTCGGTTTCATCAGTGAGAGAAACTCACTGCTATTTAGAGAAATATAGTAGTCAGAAATGCCTGCAAAGTATTTAAGACTTTATATGGTTATTATCATTTTTCTTATTGTGAGTGCAGAAAAAAGCTTCTATACAAAGGCCAAGGATGATCAGTTCCTGATATTTCTATCCTGGACGAAAATAAATTATTTTCTAAAATGATATCACTTTTTATTAAAAAAAAAAATCAGAAGGATGATCTGAACATTGCTCTAAAAATAAAATATATTTCCAAATCTGGTTGGAGTTAATTGAGATATTTCAGAAAAAAAGGTTGACAATGTTTATAAGTTCACGACGTACGGGTAAGGTCACTCTTGGTGAATCTATTGAACTAAAACACCTCCAACGACAGGATCACTGAGCTACAAAATATATGTATTTCTTTTTTCTTTTCTTTTTACTTGACCTTCAGACAATAGATAACAAGGTCTCCTGAACATGAGACCTTTTCTTTCGTATATAAAATGGTCATAGTTTGAAGTAGGGATCACATTTCTACAAACGTATATAGGTACATTATTTGTTTTTGTTTGTTTTGAACATATTTTATTGACAATGTGTCAAAGGGATTGGACACAAGTTCTAGTCCTCTCCCATTATTTGAGTTTGGGTTAGTCAAATACAGGTAACATTGCATATATTCTAATCAGTGCACATGTATGTCCTATTTCATGAACCTTCTGCGAATGATAAACAATATCTTCATTTTTTTTCTTGTGTATGAAATACGGAGATAACGAACAGTAATCAAGCTTTAAAGTCCGTTGAAACAATACAAATCGGGAGCAGAGCAAACACGGACCTCTAAAAGCATCAGAGGTGGAATCAGGTGACATGGTGAGTAAGCATCCCCTATATATGTTTGCTACATGGTTGTCAAAATTTTAAGGGGACACAACTTCATATCTCAATTGCATCATCAAGTATCGACGCACGAGTTGCTTGGAGATGGAGGAAAGTGCCGGTAAAACTGAATATAATGTTGAAAGAATCGTTTTTGACGGAATGACTGTTCCACCATTTGTTCCTTTAAAGAGAGATGCCAAGAGAAGGTTTGAAGAGATCAGAAATCTGGAATATAAAGAGGACGACGTCATTCTAACCACTTTCCCTAAATCAGGTTCTTAATTGTTCTTAACATTTAAATTGTTATAATTGCTTAGAAATATTATATATATATATATATATATATATATATATATATATATATATATATATATATATATATATATATATATATATATATATATATATATATATATATATTAATGCCCTATTTGTCCAGCATTACCACCCCTGATCACAATTTGAAAGAAATTGAATATGCACTACCTGAAAATGCTTGCATATTAATAGGACTAATCATAGCCCTGCTGTTCTTGGGAAAAAGATTTTTAAAGATTTTTTCCACTGTATCTTCATGTAACAATTTGATCCCCTATTGTGGTCCCAACCCTACCCCCCCCCCCCTCACTCCCCCGGGGATGATTTGAACTAACTTGAATCTACACTATTCCAGGAAGTTTCTACATAAGTTTCATTTCTTCTGGCATAGTTTTGCTTGTTCGTTTGATTAATGTCCCTTCGAGAATTTTTCACTCGTATTAAGATGTCGCCTCTTGCCATTGGAGGGCTGCAAATTTAGACCTGTACTCGGCTTTTACGGCCTTTGAGCAGTGAGAGATCTTTTTCGTGCCAGTGCGACATGGGACCTCGGTTTATACGGTATCAACCGGAGGACCGGTGTCCACGTCCGCAGTGGGATTCGAACCCGCAACGTAAGGATCAACTCCTTACTCAGTGACTCTAGAGCAAACGCTCTAACCACTGCGCCACGTAAGCGACTCTTCTGGCCTAGTTGTCTTAATGTCCCAACCAAACTTTCACTATTTCTTAACTACGTATCTCCCTTTGAAAGGGGGTTTGGTTCTTCATTAAAAAAAATTCAATCTCCTTCACGCAAGGATGATTTCTGGCAAGCTTAGTGAAATATAGCCCAGTGGTTCTGGATCAAAATGTGAATTTAAGAGACGGACGGACAGAAGACGGACAGTGTGTGATAAAAAAAAACTCACTTGAACCTATGGTTCAGTGGAACTAAAATGTTGTGGTAAAATACAGCTATTAAACTCGTATAAGATTCAATTGTGATTTTTATTGCCATTTACAAGTTTGCCTCTCAACTGGAAATCCTAATTATGTTCTTAGACAGCACAGATGCATTCCTTATTTTTTTATGTTCCTGGATGTTACGTTTCATGACTCACTAAGAAATGTTTCATGAACAACAAAATGTTTTTTTAATCTGAAATTAAACAGTGAATTAGGTATAGGACAACCTCTCTTTCCCAATCTTGTATCGTGCTCTGAAGAGAGTGTATCCCACAGCCCCAAGAAAGGATAGGCTAGGGCTGACATTTATTGGCCCTAAAATACCAACTGTAATAATCAAAGAAAATCTTATATTACACGTAATTATATTTGAAATACCTTCACGATTATGAGAGCTTCCTATGCGTTAATAACGCACAGTTATCTTCAGTCAGCAATTGTATGGTACTATGACGTATTTACACATTTTCATTCTGTGAACTTACTATGCATATGCTTCAGAATGCAATAATTATATTCAAGTTATATGATTTTCATTTTTACAGGAACAAACTGGTTTTGGGAAATTATCTGCATGTTACTCAAGGGCAAAGCTGAATACGTTAAAGAAGCAAAAGTGTCTGTATTTTTGGAAGCTATTCCAGATTTAAATGTTGTCCATGGCTTAGCCTCGCCTAGAGCACTAAATACGCATGTTCCATATCGATGGCTACCAAAGCAACACTTAGAAAGGAATGGGAAAATTGTACACGTCATCCGAAATCCAAAAGATGTTGCTGTCTCAATGTACTACCATTTTAAATCATCGGGCAATATAAATGATGATTGCCATTTCAAAACTTTTCTGGAACAAATATTCCTTAGTGCAGGTAAAATGTAATCTTCACCACCAACCCCCCAAATCCCCCTTCCCAATAGAGACACCAAATACAAAACACAACAAAAAACAAAAAATGCCAAAAATAAGGAAAGAAATAGCTCATATCTTAATCTTATGGTTAAATTACTGTGCGTGTACATAAATTGGCGTATTAAAACTTAAGCGCAATCACTGGATATGGAGTTGATGGCGAAATCATGAATTAGCGCTATACATTTCCGTGCCGTATATTGTATTTATAAATGATTTCTTAGCGGTATTCATGAATTAGCGCATCGTTGTCTGCGCCAAAGCCGCTAAAATATAAAGCCCGCTTTTTTAAGTACACATACAGTTTTATATTCATACTTCTAGATGTACTGAAAAACCTCTAAATGTGCACTCTGCGATATCACATTTGAGTCGTTTTTACCAAACACAAAAATATATATCATATAAAAATGGTGAAAAAGAGATATGTGACTCAATGGAACAGGTGGAACCAACTATTTTTGTAACTCTCTCTTTCTCTCTCTCTCTCTCCTGTAAGTCTATATATGCACAATTCTGTTATAGAAGAAATAATGGATATTTTGAATAAAACGAGTTGTTTTGAAAAAATACAATAATTTAAAAAAAAATAAGGAAAGAAAAAAAAAACACACATAAAGAAACAAACAAACTGAAAACACAAACAGAAATAAACACAAAACAAGAGAGAAAGAAAAACAAACAATCATACAAAAACAACTTTTTAAGTTCAGGCGATCATTTACAAGATTACTGTTCTTGTATTATATGCAAAATGGTTCATTATGGTTCAAGTGACAATTTGAAAGTTACATTGTAATTTGAATTTCTATATTCACTAAGACTTGAGAAGACATGTTCATGACTGACAAATAAAAACTACTTGTAACAAAATTAAATTGACAAAAACGGTTCCTCCCGTTTTATCTAATGTTTTATTGATTGCCTTTTTCCCCAGCATGTCCGATGGGATCCTGGTTTGATTATGAGAAAGAATTTGAACAAGCAAAGACGACCGACAAAGATCATATAATATTAACTGTCCATTATGAGAGTATGAAAAAGGTACGTTGCAGACTATTACAAAAGTTTTCTACGTGGCATGACAGTCAGACATTTATATCGTTCACTTCGATGTTTGTCCGTGCATCTGTCTGTCTGGGCCCTAGGACTCACACTTTTCAGAACTTGCAAATCGTATCGTCTTGAAACTTTATGAAATGAAACATCTCTGAAAGACACAAATATGAAATTGAGTTTCTTCAATAGCCAGTTCAAGTTTGTGTTCTTGACAGGTGTGCTGCATTTTCTGTCGGGATCTATCTTATATATTTTAATATACATGTATATGTACTGATGCATGTACTTAGAACTGGACTTATCACTGGGCTTATCACTGGACTTATCACTGGGCTTATCACTGGACTTATCACTGGGCTTATCACTGGACTTATCACTGGGCTTATCACTGGGCTTATCACTGGACTTATCACTGGGCTTATCACTGGGCTTATCATATAAAAATATTTTAGAGTCAAGAGAGGGAATGTATTTTAACTACAACAGATTTTAAATCAATTTTTGGTGCAATGGTAAATAAATTAACATCAGTGCAATATACAATATGCTGCTGGATTTGCTCCGCCATCAGATTTGTTCATCATAGAGGTTGTTGTCTGACATTAGGTGCTGGAAAATGCATAAAGAAATCGTTTTTCCTCGTTTTATTATGATAGACATAAAATAAATTACTAAAGTAAAAAGAGCGGGCATTGTTAGTAAAAACCTATGATTATTTGCTGCCAGCAGAGAGTGGAACTAGCATGCTTTAAACGTAAGAAAAGACTACTGCTCCACAAAACGCTTAGCATTAGCAAGAGAAATCGAGGGTTTTCTGGATGACATCTTAAAGGTTAAAGGTCAAGTTTCACAATATGAGCTGAAAAACAGTGTTCTTTGTGGCAATGGCAACGGTGACAAGAATCATTGAGCTGCAAATTATTTCTATTAATCCTAATAATTTAAGTGAAATAGCAGGGACTGCAGTTTTTGGCAAAGACACAAAGGGTAAATAAGGCTTGGAAACCCATAATCATTACAATATTCGACCGTTTTGCGACAGATGACAAAGCCTTATTGTTGTGTCCATATAGACGTCTGGAAAAGTATATTTAGAGAACAAGGAATTCCGCTTGACTACGAAAAATCCAATCACATGTGCTTAAGGCTGCAGTCATATCTTCTCTTTCAGGATGAATTGTGTCATTTATAAAACATGTATATGAAAGCTCACCAAGTTTGAGGTTGAGTGATGTAAGGACACATTACTCTCTTGCTACTTAATAAGCCTTGTTCAATGCTGCTCCTTCACCTAGCCTAAGCTTAAGATGTAAACATAAGTAGTGAATGTTCCTTCGCCAAGCGCCCGGCACTAGCTAGGAGTGAAAGTAACGGTTCTTTCGGATGAGACCATAATAACGGAGGTCCCGTGTAACGGTAGGCTTTGACACGATAAAAGAACCCTCACTCCTCCCTGAGTGCTGAGGATTGGTCTAAATTTGAAGTCCTTCACTGGTATATGGTGACGTCTCTATATGAATGAAAAATTTTCGAATGGGACGTTATACAACAGACAATCAATCAATCAATCAATCACCTAATTGGCGCATAATAAATGTCCCTCCGTCCACCGATTCCACTGCGTAGGTCTTAATGTGGCATTTCAACTATTGCTGTTGATTTCTCATCAGCGATAATGAAACAGTTTCGATAGGAAATTAATCAATACTTAATTGATCATTCAATGTTTCTTCTTATAATTATAGAATCCAATAGAAGAAACTAGAAGATTGGGAAAATTTTTGAATGTCGAATTAAGTGATCAACAGATTGCGGACATTGTGGATAAATGTAGTTTCCAGAAGCTGAGACATGCTGCTGAAACTTTTAAAGATCTTTCTCATAGAGAGAAAATTACTGATACTGGAGAAGGTGCTATCAGAAAACCACCCAACATATATCGCAAAGGTAGATCGATAACTTAATGTCATAAATAGCAAATTTGGCTGATTGATTGTATAAAACAGCAATTTTCGACATTCAATTCAATATTTTTTTTCAGGAGAGATCGGAGATTGGAAAAATCATTTCACAGTTGCCATGAGTGAACATTTTGATACAATATTCCGAGAGAAAATGAAAGACTCCAATATTCAAGTACAATTTGAGTAGATTTATATATTAAAAAAATAGCAAATTGAAGGATGGCTTATTCTTGTATGTGGAAAATTTTTAATATACATGTAGAAACCTTTTTTTATTTGTGCATAATTACTAGCATTTAAAATAATGTATCAATAATTGATTTTAAAAAAATTATCAAGTTTGTACGAAGCATATATGATGCAAGACATATATATGTAAGGGTCGTGTTTAAGAAGCTAAAATAAAGAGAAGTAAATTAAGAAGAGTAAAAAAGAGTGGAAATAAACAAAATCCAATCCAGTATTGTGTTTTTTAATTGTGATCTTGATGCGACATAAAATAGTTCCAATGTCATGATTATATGACCCTGAAATACAATTAGGAGTTGTAAATACAAATACAAGAACAATTATTCTGCATGTGAATTTTAAACAGCAAGCAGTCATAACATATATTAAGGTATTCCATCTGTTAAAAAGTTGAAATCTTTTGCTCTCCTAATTGAAGTGACAAAAAGCAGAAATCTACTTCCTTGTTAACATTGAACACTCTTGCAGAAATCCCTATAATAGGTTAAATCTACGGTAGACTTACTCAAAGTATACTGTACGACAGAGATCGCTACCTGAATAGCATTCCTGAAAACGAAATGCAATGTGAATAGGAATTTCAGGGAGTGGTCTCTGTAAAACGATTCATTAAAATAAAACCGTAATGACAATATCGAACCGACAAACACTTACATTCTAATATTTTGTACGCCAACTTTTCAACTAACATTGAAGTCGGGCTGTACTAAGTGAATATTAATATTTTTTTCAAATTCCAGCGATTTGGGAATGATCAATTAAAATCAATTGTAAAGGCACTGCAAAATGCTTCAGGTGTGGTAAAGAAGGACATGATGGCAAAGGTTGTCATAAAGACCCCAAATGCAAACCCCACAAAGACCCCACATAGCTTCCTCCAATCAATGGGGAAAAAAAAGAAAAAAAAATTAAGAAAGTTTAAGCAGAAAAGCTAATACTTACCATGGGGGACGCAAAAACTGGTCAATATGTACAGTGTTCCAAAACCTTGTCTGTCATCATATGGAATATAGTTTTAAACAGGTCCTAGAACGGGGGGGGGGGGGGGGGAAGGCCCAACCCCACTTTTTTCTGAGTATAGTTTTTGCTGTAGTAATTTTTCCTTTAGATGTTGGTTGCCCCCCCCCCCCCCAAAAAAAAGGTCGATCACAGGCAAATTCCAGGATTTGGACAGTAAATTAGTTTTTTTTTTGGACAGTAATTTTTTTTCGTTTGTCAGATAATTTTGTGAAGTTGCCCCTCCCCCCCCCCACACTTTTGGTCAGTGTAGGTTTTTTTTTTGGGGGGGGGAGGGAGTTGCCCCATTTTTGAAACCGTTGCTACGGGCCTGTTAAAATCATCCTCAGTGAAGAATTATGTCAACACAGGAGAGAATGATATATCTGTAGTTTCTTTGTCATCTAATGACAAAGCTAAAAAGACATCAACACCTCCAACTGCAGGCCCAAAAAAGCAAAAGATCCCGTTACTTTACATAATTAATTCGGGGACTTTGAGGAAATGGACTTTACTCCATCTCATTCTTCTTCTTCACGAGTCGGAAGTCTTTTCCCAAAAAGAATAAAGAAAGTATATCCGCGGCCCAATTACACACAATTAATGAAAATGAAACCTTCTACATTTATTCAATGGAATTGAAGAATTAAAGTTTTAGAAATAATTTTTACGAATTGTCTTCACTTATTCAGGCTTTGGGGCAGAAACAAAATAACACATAAAGGTTACAAAAAAAAGAACTTGAAGATGCAATATCTCATCAAAATCTTCTATAAAATGACGGCTCAGACACTTTCCTGCATCCGGGCAATGGTTTATATTCCTCAATTAAAAACCAGTATAGCAGATATTTCTATCCTTCGTTACTTTTAGATTTACATTAGTCTGTACATGAGGATTTGTACTGGAACAATCATTTCCAAATTATTATTTAAAGAAATAAACCTTCAGAAAACAGTTGTGTTCAAAACAGGAAATTAAACAAGGCTGATGGATTCAAGTTGAATACTTGTGTTGACAAACTATTTCGGCTGAGAAAAAACAAGGTTCACTTAGGGTCCCTTTTGGCCCTATGGATTTCTGAAAAATCAAAACTGCCCTGTTTTATTTAAAAATACTTAAATCTTACTTGGGCCTTTAATGACTGCATATCTATTAATTAATATGACATAATTGTCTTGCTTTTCCATGTACTATGACGTCATGAATTGCGTTATACCCTAAAATCCAAAAATTTTCTTCGGAAATGGCCAAAGATTTAAGTTATTTTTGTAGATTTTGCATAGACCCCAACCTCTGATCAAAAATCTTCAATCATATAATGAAAGAATCGTTTCAGAAATTTTTAATCCATGTTTTATTTTTTGGATCGAGGGATGGGCTTAACGTAGGTCGCGGGTTTGCTGACGTCGTTAAAACTGTGTACACAATTTATATGATTTGGGCGACTTTCTTGTGCACATTTGATTATGACGTCACAATGAAAAAGAAATCTGCGATGATTTTTGTATTATTAAATTCTTCAGTATATCATTATTTAGCTATAACTTTTCTTGGAATTGGTAGTTTAGTGTTATATTATTTAAGCAACAACTTATCACAAATAATGAAGGCTTTTTACGATTTGTATAGTCGATACAATACTTGGATATAACTTTTGTTGAAATTGGTAATTTAGCGAAGAGGGCTTATTACGATTCGAATGATCGACACTGGAAGTATTAAAAAACGTTTAATTATATTTGTTATCAATCGAATCTTCTCGGGCCTTTCCTGCAAGCTTGTAAAAACAAGTGGTTGTTTTTCGGCTTGTCGGAAAGGCCCGAGAAATTGCGATTGATTTGTTTTCACTTGGTATCGCGAAACGATATGGACACAAGGTTCAACTGACTTTTTTTCCTTTGATCGTATATGAATTAACAGTTTGATTTATTAATAAAGAAGCCATTATTTAAAAAAAAATTGAAAATACACATGTTACATCAAAAGATTAACTTTATTTTTAAAAAGGATATTTTTAAAATATATAGATGTACAAGTTTATCATGAATTAAATACTGCTTAAGGTACGATGAAACACAAGACAATTTGTTAGCGACACTGACCTCCTGTTAGGATTTGATTCTGAAGGAGAGGGGGTGGCAAATTTTACCGAGACAGATTGTTTATTTTCATGTCGGTGAAGGGCAGATCATTTATTTAAAAAAAAAAACAAGGACAGATTATCGATTTCTTCTTCAGTGAAAAAAGTCTGACAAGCAACAAAAAAAAAGGAAACATCAAAGTTGAAAACTCCCATGGAGGAGGGGGGGGGTGCTAGAACTAGCCATGGACAGTTTATTCATTTTCTTGCCCAGTCGCTGACAGATTATTATTTCCAAAATCTGTAAGCCCCCCCCCCCCCAAGTGAAATGATCGTCCCCTAAGCAACAGCAATGGTGTTACCTACAGATTTTATTTGCTTCTTTGCTTTCCATGTCCAACAAGTAGAATTAATGTTCTAAAAAAAAACTGGCTGTTGATTACGTCAGATAAAATTAATTTTTTAAATTTCGTCCCATTTACCCCAATTACCCCTCTGAAAATGTGGTATGTAAAAATAGATATTTTGTTTAAATATATAATACTGAAAATATATTGTAATATATTGTAGCCGGGGCGATATTTGGTAGAAATTCGTTGAATTGAGCGCCTCGCTGAATGGTCTAAATAAAAACATTTTATATACTTGAATTACTTGAATTAGAGGATATCGTTTTCCGCCACACTGCAGTGGGAAGAGGGAGAATCAGCATTTCAATGAAAATAAAATTCCGATAGGAAATTAAATAACAGTAAAAGGTTATTTTCGGTAAAAAAAAAAGTTTGACCCTTCGTAATATGTGCCAACTCGAGTCCTAATTTTTCTTTTTAAACAGGAACACATTGGTTTTGGGAAATTATCTGCATGTTGCTCAAAGGCAAAGCTGAATATGTGAAAGAAGGAAAATCAAACAAAATAACATAAACAAATGGAGTTTAAATGGACAGTTCGAGTTTAAAATCGTCTTCAGAAAGAGTGCAGTATGCAATCGAATTGTTTATTCATATCCAGGCGTAATCCTTATAATTGGACAGATGCCGTAAATAAATTATGTTAGAGTCTAAAGCTTTCAGATGTTAAGTACAATGCTAAAGATTTCAATTTATTCTTAGTGAAAAGGTAAATTAGTTAACATCAGTATTCAGTAATATTAGTGGATGATTCGGAATCTCTTCGTTATCGGGATCACTTATCAACAGTTGTTATTATAAAACAGAATACCGCATAGTTTTTAGAAAAAAAAAAATAATTCAAGCACTTCGTTTTGGACTTCACTTTGAATATAGTGTTAAAGAAAAAAACATTATGAAAAAAACTATAAAAAGAATGAGCAATCCCGGTACCGAGATGTATACCTCGTGTGAAAATTAAAGATGGATGGTGGATCCTGTACTCAACGATCTATGAATAAAAGTACAATTTCAATTTTCTCAAATTAAAAGCTTTCTTAATACATAATATGGAATGGATAAAAAAAAACCTGGCTTGTGACGATAAATTGCACTCCAGAGTTGGTTTTTAGGAGAAAATCTTACTATACATGTATGTTGAATACATCTTGAATACATCTTCCCCCAAGTGCTAGTTTCCACTTCACCTGAACAAAAGTCTGAAACGTTGTTTCAAAGTGTACGCGTAGATCTAACTAATGCGGTTCACGTCTCATTGTTAGTTAAAAATCCTGTTAGGAAATTAAATGTACAATCAATGAATCCATCAACTCTTTTTTTCTTTTTATTATACATGTAACTGAAGAATCCAATGGAAGAGACCAAATGATTGGGAAAATTTTTGAATGTTGAATTAAGTCATCAACAAATTGCAGACATCGTGGATAAATGTAGTTTCCAGAAGCTAAAACATGCTGCTGAAAATTTTTAAAGACCTTTCTCATAGAATGAAAATGTTTGTTATTGGAGAAGGTGCATTCAAATAACCACCCATCACATACCGCAAAGGTAGGTCGACACTTGATACCAAAATAGCTAATTTGGCTGATTGAATGCATAAAGCAGAAAATAATTGCATGATTCCGTCTATAAGTTTACTGTCAGCCCAGGCCTCAAACGGAAGCCACTAATATAGCCTCTCATTTGAATCTACGCTAAAGAAAAGAATGCAGAAATTGCTCTGGTCGCGAAAGACTCAATCGCTAAATGATGGCAAACTGACAACTAGACTTTATGGTAAACATTATGACTTCAACTTTTCTATCGTCAACTTCCCTTAGTTGGGTTGCAATATACCATTATCAACTGTATATGGATTTTATGTCTCCCACTTAATTCGATATGCAAGAGTATGTTCTAAATACGAACAATTTCTAAAACGAGACAGGCTATTAACAAATAAGTTGATGACACAAGTATATCAACAATCTCGATTAAAGTGAACATTCCGTAAATTCGAAGGTCGATACAAAGATCTTAATTGTACATAAAATTAGGGGCAAATTTTGACTAAAGTATTACATACAAATTGTTAGGCCATTATTTTCACACTCAATTGTTTGCGCATTTTCTCGATCGTGGCAGGGGTTGCGCGCGGATGTAGCCAGTGGGAAATGCTTGCTCCTCCGGGGCACCATCTTCGCTAGCCAAGGGTTTCTGATCCGCTACTCTCCTCACAAACCCTTGGACCGTTCACGGTAGCTCAGTCGGTAGAGCGCTCGCTTCGTGATCGGGAGGTCGTGAGTTCGAATCTCGGCCGCGACTGACCTAAGTCGATAAAAAATGGGTAGCAACTGTTCCTTCGCCATGCGCTCGGCACTTTGAAGTGAAAGTTGCGGGTCCTTCGGATGAGACCTTAAAAACCGAGGCCCCGTGTCACGGCAGGCATTGGCACGATAAAGATCCCTCACTGCTCAATGGCCCTGAGTGCCGAGTAAAGGTCAAAATTTGAAGCCTTCACCGGTATATGGTG
The DNA here is from genome assembly GCF_033153115.1 of Saccostrea echinata. NCBI lineage: Eukaryota > Metazoa > Mollusca > Bivalvia > Ostreida > Ostreidae > Saccostrea > Saccostrea echinata. The sequence continues at coordinate 24,151,147 of NW_026889750.1, forward strand.
ACGTCTCTATATGAGTGAAAAATTCTCGAATGGGACGTAAAACAACATACAATCAATCAATCAATCACAAACCCTTGGCATACGGTGCTATTAAAAGTTGGGGTTTTTTTTTCTCGAGTTGTGATTGGAGTTGATCGACATCGTTCGACCAATCTGCTTTTGTAAATGATAATAATAGCCTTCGGGATATATCTTGATTCTTTAGTCTCGGGAATGAAAAACACAAGTAAACAACGATTCGTAAGATAACATGCACTCTATAATTAGATATGGCGTCATCCAGTATTAAGCTGATGTACAAATATTGTGATCAGGAATCTTATTGTAGATGTAGATTTGCACGATAAATAACAAATAAACATATCTTGATATCTTCTTGTTAACTATTTTTAAAAACTTAAATTTTCAAATATGCCTTTTATTTTTGTCGATGACGCAATTTGTGGGTATGTTGGAAAATTCGAGATCACGTGTCGTAAACAATCCCAACTTTTGACTGCACCCTATGCCAAGGGTTTGTGAGGAGAGTAGCGGGTTAAAAACCCTTGGCTAGCGAAGATGCCGTGGCACCTGATTCCACCTCTGTCTGTGTCGACTCTGCTCATAATTAGTATTGTTTAAGGGTATGAAGGACACATGGTCACATGACTTTGTTAAACTACGTCATAGTCTCCATTTATATAAGTGCAAAACGTGTAAAGCATCAGTTCTTGTATAAATTTTTGACAATTTTTTTTCTTTAATTACCATCTTATATTAAAAAAATTAAAAATTTAACATTCTTGAAAACATTAACAAATTATAAAAAAAAAAAAAAGTTTGATCCACTCCTCTGTTTCTTTAAACTGCGCGTCCACAAGTCGGTGACGTCATACACGATCTGCTAGACTAAGTACAGCAAGATCATACTCGGTGAATACAAGGGCAGTATTATTATGTAAAAACAGGTCATAATCAGTATATGATGAAGTATTTGAGAAACGGGGAACACAAAAATTATTTTTGCATGGCTGATGACGGAAATCTTATGTAAGTATATCTTATTTCGCTTATTTAGTTTACGTGCGACGTCATAGTTGGTTTTTCCCGTATTCGAGAAATGTAAACATGACAAGTTTTTGTCCTGCTTATGTCGTCTTTAACGATGTCCTGTGCAATATTGAGGTCAGCTTCACCATTCGAAATTTTTACAGTTAATCAATAATTTGAAGGACTTGCATTTCAACGTAAATTTAAAAATATTGAATGATAGGATTTTTTGTAAATTACGTTTTTTGTTGTTTAAGTTGTCTTAAAAGTTCGTAATTTTCCCTATCCAGATGCAATGTGATAGATGAAACTTGCCTTTTCGAATTTTAAACTCAATTCATACTCTGAAATATTTTAAAAGATAGATGTTCACTTACATATTTTTTATATATGCTTTAAAAATCCAACTATGGACAGAGTAATGAGCCCAGAAAAATGGAGAATTTAAACTCCACTTAGATACTGTAGGGCATAATATTTGTCAGTCAATATTTCTAAAATAAGGTAAGAAACCTAATGATATAACTGCTTTAAGATATATGGGACATACTTAATAAGAAATATACAAAATATAAAAAAAATTGAATGACAAGTATTTTTTCAGCTAAAGGTCCTTCTTCCCCTTAAATGGGCTTCTGAGAATGATCACTGTTATCCTCATATTTCATCAATGCAAAAACATATGAAAGTATAGTATGGGGATTTTTCTACACAAAAATTATAACGGTTATGATTTAATATTTTTATTATCATTTGAAATATGTTATATAAAAACAAATGACTCGGATGCGTAGATTTTTATTACCAAACCTGTCTATTTCAACGTCAGTTATCTTCCGGAAATGTCAGATTAATCGGACCCTGTTTCATCCGGACCTTGATATAAGGTGCCCAAACTTAAAAATTCGATATTCTGTTTACAATGTTCAAACTTTAATTTCATTTCAAATTCAATATTTTTTTATTTTTAGAATTTTTTGTTAGTTTCATAGCAATTTGAAAATCTTCATTTGTTGTAATTTTATAAAATTTTGAAATTGATTATTTTGACCTCGTTTTGAATACTTTTTCAGTACTTTGATTTTATATATTTATATTTACAGGAGAAATCGGGAATTGGAAAAATCATTTTACAGTTTCCATGAATGAACATTTTGATACAATATTCCAAGAGAAAATTAAAGACTTCAATATTCATCTACAGTTTGAATAGATTATGCTGTAAAAGATTTATCTTGCTGAAGGATGGCTTATTAGAACTCTTGATATTCTAGTATACTCTAACAAATTATGCAAACTTATTCAGAGTAAGTTATTTATGTATCAGGGATTGCTTTTTCTATTAAATTTTCTCTAGGTTTTAGGCCCGTAGGAAGCAATTTCAGTTTGGGGGGGGGGGGGGGGGCACAGCCATACATTTTCAGTTGAGGGGGCAGTATCAACTATCAAAAATTTCTTGACAAGCAAAAGAATTTTAAGTCTGTCGGATGGAATGTTAAACGATGCCCTGTGTCAAGAATTACAACCCCTTGGCACGCATAAGTTCGTATCTCTGGTTTTCGAAAAAGAGTAGTCTCACTGGGGGCCACCAGTGAAATTCAAAAGACTTTCAAAAACCAGTCAAAAGAAATAGATTTTACCGCCGGAATATGACTGAAATATACTGCCGACTCATGGGACAGGTGTAAAGCAAGAAACAATAATGGTTTTGTATTAACTTTATATTGCCTAAAAAGAAAGGACCGCTTCACACGGTGTCCTAAGTTTCTGACTTTGTATGTTACTCAGATTTGGAATTGAACTTATTCTCAATTTCTCTTTGTCATCATAAAAAATCCCGCAATGATTTATTGGTACTAGAGTAAAAACTGCAATTTATCACTTCTGTGTGAGCCAGCTTACTCAGAAATGTACCTTATATACGTATGAATATATGCATCCCCTGAAGAAAGAAATCACCATAATTATAATCTTTAGTTTTTAATCGACATTTTGTAGAAAATAGGCCCAAAAAAGATTATTGTACATGTATGAATTTAAATTTAGTTGGTTCAACTTTATTATTATGTAATAAAATTATAATTTCAACTGCAATCATTATGTTGACCCTAATACCATGCTAGATACTGGATGGTCGAGTTTACTAATGAATAGTGGGGTTGAAGGGTAAAACTGCTACATAACATATATATACACCCGTCTCTAGCATCGATTTTTTGGGGACCCCCCCCCCTTCCCCCAAAATCTTTGTAAACAGTTTATTAGGTAAAAAACGTTTAATACATATATAATGAAAAAGTAAATGTAGCATTTTAAAAGCACACTTTGAGGTAATGTTTATAGTATATGTTTTTTTTTTTGGGGGGGGGGGGGTGATTGATTGATTGTATGTTGTTTTACGTCCCATTCAAGAATTTTTCACTCATACTTAGCACTCAAGGTCATTGAGCAGTGAGGGATCTTTATCGTGCCAAGGCCTGCCGTGACATGAGGCCTCGGTTTTTTAAGGTCTCATCCTAAGGACCCGCAACTTTCACTTTAAAGTGCCGAGCGCTTGGGGAAGGAACAGTTGCTACCTATTTTTTATCGACTTAGGTCAGTCGCGGCCGAGATTCGAACTCACGACCTTCCGATCACGGAGCGAGCGCTCTATACCGACTGAAGGGCGGATGGAGAGAAAGAAAAGGAGGAATTTTTGGTAATTGGTTGAGTTTACCTTTTTTAAAATGTTTGAAATTAAAGTTCAAATCCCATGCAGAAGTACATTCTGTACTTTGATTCTTTTTGTGAATGTACATATACTTGATTTTACTTTTATTCTGACTTACTGAATTAAAAACAGTTCAACAAATAAGGACCTGTTGCAAGCTTCATACAGAAATGAATGCGTGGTTACCATTATATTTTACATACATGTATATTGAAACACTGGATTTGGTTTTGCCCTTATTATTAGAAAATTGACTTGGATTCAAATAAGAAAAATTATAACAAAAAATGGATGTTATTTTTTGTCGTCTCTTATGTTTGTATAATGTTTTATCAAAATCAACTGTTAGTTTTAATTTTTCAGGGTCTTGAAACTAATATTAAAGAGAGTAAATTTTAATCGCCTATTGTTCTTCATTATGTTGACAAAGTAGGAAATAACATTGTCTTTATTTGTACATGTAAGGCTCATTATTCTAATTGTATTATAGAGAACTAAGATTTAATTTTACAATTGGTAATCCAACTTACACTCATAGTTCGCTTTCTAAGGAGGAAATTCTTTAAAATCAAATGCCAGTTTTAAATATGTTTAATATTCTATCAAATTAAATCCGAGTTTATTATACTTATGGTGGATTCCTAAACTACATAAAAATCCTTACAATCAAAGATACATAGGATTTCCAGTAATTGTTCTACCAAACCTCTTTCTTTCCACCTCACCAAAATATTTACAGCAGTGAAGGAGAAACTTCAGGATTACTGTATATCATATTCGAGAAGCGGTGTTAATCAAATGTGGATACTTAAAAACTCCAAGGAACTTTTTGAAATATTTAATTAACATAATATATAAGGAGTGAGCCCATCCCGCAGTTTACCCTGAAATGAAGATCCATTTAAAACATGTACATTCACTGGAATTCCGTTGGACACTAATTGTGCTCCTTTGATAGCTGATCTGTTTTTAAATTCATATGAAGCAGAATTTATTCAAAAACTTCTACAGAAGAAGAAGAAAACACTTGCTGTGGCCTTCAACTCGACATTCAGATATATTGATGACGTTTTATCTATTAACAAAGGTTACTTTCATTCATATGTCGACTCGATATATGTCCCATTAAACTCGAAATAAAAGACACCACAGAGTCTGCAACATCATTTTTCATATTTGGATGTTTTATTGATTATGGGCGATAAGATCAAACTAACAACTACATTGTATGAAAAACGAGATGACTTCAGCTTTTCAATCCTCATTTTTCTTACTTATGTAGTAACATTCCACAACCACCTGCTTATGGTGTTTATGTCTCCCAACTTATTTGATACTTAAGAGCATACCGAGACAAACTACAAACAAATAAGTTTATTTAACAGAGATTTTTTTTAAAAGATTTATTAAAGAGATTTAAAGTCAGCATTTCGTAAATTCTATGGTCGTTGTAATGAAATCGTTAGCAAATACTATCCTTGGGTTGTATTTTGACAGATATATTTCATAGCAATTGTTAGGCCTTTGTTTGACTAGATTACCCCGTCTACCTAATCAATACATAGGGCTCACGGCGGGTTTGACCGGTCAAAAAGGGATGCTTACTCCCCCTAGGCTTCTCATCCCACCTCTGAAATTTCCAGAATTCCGTGTTTTATGTCCTGTTTACTGATATGTATAGTTTGTAGGCTTTTTTTTTTAGATCGATCACTTTTCGTTACCTTCACCTATTTTATAATAACTAGGAAAATGTCAACTAAGAACATGACATCGCTGATTTCTTCATTCACTTCTGATATCGGATAACGGAAATGATAACGATTTCGTCAGGATGATTAAGATTTGAACGTTGACTTGACAAAGTTAAATATTTGAACAAGAACTAGATCTAGAACATAATGTAGAACAAAGATCATTTGAAGTAAGAGTGCAAGTCTGCATCCTTAAATTTTATGATAAAAACTAGTAAAAATATAAATATTTATACAGAATGAAAATAATGGCTCTCATCTTTCATCACAGATGACGAGGTGACATTTGATTTAGCAGATGTGGCCAATTTTTATACAATGTGAATTTTTCTTCGAAATAGAGAAAGAGAACTAGAACTTGGTCTCCTGTTAAATCATAAGATACACAGCATTATGTAATGTTTTTCTAGTCAACTACTGTAGCATTAAAGAATGAAAAGGCTGGAAATGGTTTATAACAGGTTCATTGGTGACACCAATGTATTTTATTTGTAGGTACAAATTATGTTTGTAGGAATAACAATAAAGTACCATATTATAGAAACACATTGGAATTAGTTTAAATTACACAAATCACTTTTAAAAATATGCACGTATGTCAAATAAACTTAAATACTTTGTTAGAGGTCACACAGAGAGCATGTTCGTAACAATCGTAACCATTAATATATACATCCTTCAAATGTCTTTTTGTTACCGTGATGTGTAATCTATCCAGGTGGAAAATATGTATGTTATACATAAGGATTTAATCCCTGCCAGGGTTCACTTCAATTGAAACCCATACTGATATATAAGTATGTTCATTCATTACTGAAAAAAATGTCATAGTTTATTTTCTTACTTACTTTTGCCTTCATGGAATTGATACATGTAGCAAATACACTTTCGTCAGGACAAATTTCCTGCATTTACCTAATACAAATACTTAACATTTTGAACACTTAACTAGGAAATAATGAATAATGAAGAATAATCAGTGTCGAAGTCTTGCTTTTATCTCATGTTTCATAGACATACAGATTGTTAATATTGACAAAAGATCTACGCATAGGTTTTATTCATTTGTTTGTTTGTGTTTTTTTTTTTTGTCTTATGGCAAGTTCTACCCCCCCCCTTTCCCCAATATCAGGAGAGTAAATGGCATTTGTATAATTGTGTCTCTCTGTCTTTCACAGAATTTGTGTCTGGGAAATAAGTCCTTGACAATTGATTAAAATGTATTCAATCTAAAGTATGTTGTTGCCAATGACTTAGCAATATTTCAAAGTTAGTGATCACTGGGGAAGTAGGCAACAAAATGCTGTCAGGGCTATAACTCTCGAAATCTTGAATTAAAAAGAGATGCCTATGAGCAAAACATAAGATTGTGACTCAAAGTTACTGAGCTATAAATTGTGAAGTGGTGTCAGGGCCATTATTCTAACCCTTGTTTGCAATGAATTCAATTTTTTTTACTACTGTCCATGACATAGATCATCAAATATGAAGGTGATTGTGAAAACTGAGGTCCATAGCTCTCGAACCCTCGACTGCAATGATTTCAAACTTAAACATGTTGTTCGAATACTATATGTTCTTTCAGGTAAACAGTCTATTCTTTTCATTTTGCTAACTTATTAATTTAGAACATTATTTCTATTGAAAGTACAAGAAACACAAAAGATTACGCCTCAGTCAATATATTTAAACACAGCATAAAACACGGCATAAAATGTTATACATATTTTAAATCCGACAAATGTAGGCAAAACTAAAAATTAAATAAATTTAAATCATTGTCCAGGCACGTAGAATCGTTTTTGAAAGGGGGGATAATTTACAACTTATCTGGAAAATTATTGACAAGCAAGTAAAAAAATAAACGGAAATTGTCCAAACTCGAAAATATCCTATTTCGTAGAGAAGGGGGGGGGGGGGGGTCCAACTTTTGCGACAAAAATACTTGGAGGATTAAACTAAACTGAAAAAGGGGGAGGGGTTGAAAGGGCAACTCTGCCTTTCCATGAACATTTCCATACTGAATTAACCGTAAAAAAATTAATGTTGAAAAAAAGTGGGACAAGCCCCCCCCCCCCTTTTCCAACACTGCGTGCCTGTTGGCCATACAAATTACTATGTTCATCAAGAATTACACTTTTCAGGAGGAAGAATGAAACTCAAAAAGAACTTAAAAACTCTTTCTTTCATTAAAAACAAATAAACAAACAAAACAATTAATTAATATCTCTTTCTTTCATTAAAAACAAACAAACAAAATGTTTAATTAATATCGTCTATCCAATTATAGGCTTAGAATTTAAGATGAATCGCACGTATGTTTGTATGCATGATGAAATTAGTATAGTGCTGACGCTTCCTAAAGCGATCGTGTAAAAACGTGCGGTCAGAAAGTAGAACGATGTGGACGCCTTTATTTAAATAGCTGTGTATCTGGTCAACAAGTAGCAGTGACCTAAACGAAAAGGCATGGAGCAAAATGGCGAGGGGAAACCAAAGCAGCCTGTTATATTTGACGGAATGGCATTACCACCTTTTCCTCCATTGGTAAAAGATGCAAAGGGGAGGTTTGAAGAAATAAGAGATCTACATTGTAGAAAAGATGACGTCCTATTGGTTATCTATCCGAAATCAGGTATTTACAGACATATATTTTCTGTTTGTGTATATAGTGTCAGCTATATTTATAATGTCGACTTACTTTTTTGCATCTACGGTAGCATGAAACAAATTGCTTTTGACTCTCCAAAAGATTTAATAGAACGACTAATTGTTAAATACATGTACGCCGTGCATCTGTGTTTGGAAAATTCCTTTCAACAACAGATGTGGAACAAAATCAAATACAACTGTAGTTTTAGTAATAATTTGGTTTCTTTTTTGTTTTAACAAATGATATTGTCATAAGGATACGAAGATTTTGTAAGGGGGTGAAAATGATTGACATAACATGGATATGTTTTCCTGTGACATCTTTATTATTAGCTTTTAGTGTTGTGTCAAGTATATATCGATTAGAGCTAGCTAAGTCGTTTCTGATGCTTACACACACCATAAAGGGGTCAAAAGTTCAATGTCTGACCAAAAAAAAATAGTAATAATAAAATAAAATTATTTAAAAATAAATTTAAAAAAAACAAAGAAAAACCTAAATTTAAATAGATATCCTAAGATCCTCATCCCTCAAAACAAAATGTTACAAGAAAACATTGATGTAACCATCAATTGTCGCCCGGGAAATAAATAAAGTAAACAATGGAAATGAGTCTTTATCATCAAACCGCTTCAATATGTGTGAAAAAGGCATGCGTCTAAATGATGAAGACGATAGTCGAGAATCTTTTGAAAACTTATAGTCGGATGAAAATCGAACAAAAACGATACCCTTTTAAACTTTATCAATTCCTCAAGTAAATGTTGGCTGCATAAAATATAATTTGAGACACATGCATCACCTATTTTCAAAAATATCTTTCACTTTAAGAATATAAAACACGAACTGTGTAAAGTACATTTTTACGTTTTGATGCGATAAGTAAAATTCGATGTTCTAATAAAAGGGACCTGTCGTTTTTTCGATAGTAAATGATAAGCAACTTTATATATTAAATATGAAAAACATATATATTTTTACAGATTCACTTTATGGAAGTAAATATATTGTGTATCTCGTAATTTATAAAGGGAAAGAACATTCTGATTAACAATCTTTTTAATGTTTAGAAAACCTTTAATTCTGAATAACTTCTCCCACCTCAATCCCCATATACCAACACTTAAACTTATATGTATAGAGCAGCCCGGTCCTCCGGACTGCAATGAATTATTATAACGATTTAAGTGCTATCATCAAGTTCTTAAATAGCGAACAAGACGTCATGACACATTCCTTGATATACGTAAGTGCCTAATATACCAACAATGCAATTGCTTTTCTACGGAAGCCGGTAGGTGCCAGGTAGAAAAATATTTTATCTGGCGGCCGCCAAATAATTTTCTGGCGGCCGCCAGATAACTTATCTGGCGGCTGCCAGAAAGTTATCTGGCGGCCGCCAGAAAATTATTTGGCGGCCGCCAGATAAGTTTCTGGCGGCCGCCAGAAAGTTATCTGGCTGCTGCCAGATATAATATTTTTTCTACCTGGCACCAACCGGCTTCCGTACTTTTCATAACGCCATGTTCACTGAATAACGTAGTTTAAAACTTGTACTGCATTCCAAGGACAGAGAAAATGCTTACAACATTATGTCATAAAAGAAATAATTTATGAAAAAATGTCAGCATAATTACCTCAATAACAAACTTTAATTCCAAATGAATTACAAACAGTATTCACGATATTTTATGCCTTCGTGACAATTTCCTCGTCAAAATAAAACTACATAACTGTATAATAGACTTTATAAATCTAGCAGATAATCAGTTATATAATGTCTTCCTGGGAATGCGGCGGTCAGGCAGGTTCGATCGCCAGTGGTTCACCTGACTATTCACGGTGCCCAGGTTCGTATCCAGGTTTGCGCCGTTGTTAGAGAAAGATTGCCCCCTACCCCGCGAAATAGGAACGAGTTTGAGCAGACTCACAATCTAGCACAATCTTCCACCTCAGATTATTAGCAGAATAATAATCATGTAAAAGCTTGTACTTGAATAAGCGGACAAGAAACATCACGAAATACGCATTAATATGATTTCCAAACGTTTCCAGTTTTTTTTTCCTAGAAGAGTTCTGCATATTTGCAATCTAATTAAAATTAGATCTTTGATCCGCTCCAACTAGATCGCTACACAAAGTGTAGTAGTTGGAGCGGATCAAAGATCTAATTTTAATTAGATTGGCATATGGGATGTTTATCTCCCAGTTTATTCATTATGCAAAAGCATGCTCCATATACATGTACGAACAATTTCTAAAACGAAGCAAGCTATTGACAATCAAGTTGATGAAACAAGGATATCAAGAGTCTCGTTTAAAGTCATCAGTTTGCAAGTGCTATGGTCAATACAATGACTTTGTCTGCAAATACAATCTATTATTAATTCAAATGCTGACTGACGTTTTTCATACTAATTTTTAGGTTATTATATACGCACTGATTTGTCTACGGATTTCTTTGTTTTTCCCATATCATGACAAGGAGCACACGGCGGAAGGGTTTCCCACTCCTCCGTGGCACCTGATCCCACCTCTGATATTTTACAGGTCCGTGTTTGCCTGCTCCTGATTTGTATTGTTTGAATGGAGATTTTGAACTTGAGCAGTATTCGTTATCTCCATATTTCATGTTATACCTTTTTTTCATTTTTATAACAAATCAATAAAAATGGAGATATTTAAGCATGAATGTTTTGCAAGTTTAAGAATGATTCGATATCTTGATCTTTTCTTCCAAATTCCACACTGTGCATTTATTTAGGATATACCTATTTTGTCTGTTTCGGTCAATCGTTGGATATTAAAATAAAAATCTTAATTAGAGTTGTAGAACCACACTGAATCAAATTAATATTCAGACATTCCCAATGTGTGTGACTGTAAGAAAAAAAGTTAAAGACCACAGTTTATCAGAGATATGCAAGCCTAATATAAAACTTTGTTTATCGAAATTATGACTGAATATTCATGAAAAAGAATTAATTTGCAAAAGTCTTCCAATCTGTTTTCTTCAAGACAATAAAAATAATTTAAAAATCATAAAAGGAAATAAAGAATAATAGTATAGATGATAACAGAATTTTATTAAATATGCACGTTAAAAAGTGGGTAGATGAAATTGGTTCCCTTAAACCTAGTGTTAATGATTCTAAGAGTTTGTCAAATATAAAATGTAAGGATAACCTCGGCTGTTCAAAATGTCTTGCAGGTGATAACATACATTGAAATGTTTTGGGTTTTTTTTTCACTATTTTATAAAAGTATTTGAATTTCATTTGACCTCATTTTAATTTACAGGGACACATTGGGTCTGGGAAATCGTCTGCATGTTACTTAAAAAGAAAGCCGAATACATGAAGGAAACTAAAGAGTTTTTCTTTCTGGAAGCTATACCAGACATGAGTGTAGTCCATAATCTCGCATCACCAAGACCATTGAACACGCATGTTCCCTACAGATGGCTACCGAAGCAACATATAGAAAATGGCGGAAAGATTGTCCATGTTCTGAGGAATCCTAAAGATGTCGCCGTGTCGATGTTTCATCACTTTAACAATACTAAAGAATTTGGTGAACCTATAGACTTCAAGACGTTTTATGAGAGAGTTTTCATGGGCCCAGGTAAGACCAAATGTGCCCCGAAAGCACGAACATCGTTTTTAGAAACATAAACTTTGAAAGGTAATAGTCTTGCTACATGCACAGTATACTGATTGGTTTATACATGTGTAAAAACATTTACAAAGGCGTAAGGCATATGTGAGTCTTCCTTGTAAAATATTAATTGTTTAATTTGAGCAAACCATGCATATACATAAAACTGTTTTTTTTAAAGTACAACTACTTTTTTCTGACGCCAATCCATGTACGTGTTCCTCTAGTTTTGACACTAAATTATTCAAAGGACGTACGTGCATGTACAGAGTCGTCGACGGTCGGTCTACAGTATGCATAATTTTGAGGGGAAAAATTCATGCTTTTGACCACCCTTCTAATTAATAATGTTTTAAATTAATAAGATGAGAAAATTATTAAATACGCTTGCTGTTTATCAGAGATAAAATACCAAAAATATTTTTTCTTCCAGTTCCGCTATTTGGAGGCTGGTTTTCATATGAAAAGGAGTTTGAACAAGCGGAAGCAAAAGACACACGTTCTGCAATTTTCACATTGCATTACGAGAGCTTAAAAAAGGTATATCACAAGGAAAATAAAATATTAATAATCACTGCTTATTGCCATTTGAATGAATGAGAATAAACTTAACACATAATACAACAAATACATGTTTTTCCTCACTATTTAATGATATCGCAAGAATGGATTCCTACGGTTTGTATTGTTGCGCTTTGTGTTGAGCTCGACGCAAAATATCATATATAACACAAACATTATTATCAGTATGTATACGATTTTGCGTCATTATTATATTTTACACACCTCTTATGCATACAGTTTGTATCTCTCCTTATATTCTTACAAATGTAAATTTCTTTTAAATATGTTACTTTTTCCGATCTTGTAATGACTTTGTTTAATGTTTTGGTTGCTATTTAAAAAATGAGGCTGCCTTGCAAAATATTTCATATTCAATACTTCTTTAACATTTTCACAGTATCAAGGCTTTTAGATTACGTACATTACACGTCTTGGGTGATTATGTTTCTCCTACTCAGCTGTTCCATGTTACTGAGTTTTGTTATGCTTAAACTATTTTTGGTGTCGCAGGCAGAGCAGAGTGACACTTAGGGATCACTTAACCCGGCGTATGTCTATCTGTCTGTCCGTCTGTCACACCTTATATCTCAAGATCTGTAAGAGGTATGGATCTGATATTATGCACATATATTTCTTGGCACCATGGCTTTTGTAAAATACCATTGTTACTGACGTCATGACCTTTGAACTTGTCTTTTGACCTACTTTCCAAAATAGTTCATAGAGCCGATATACAATATACTTTCGACATGTAAAAGGTAAGTTTATGCTATTTATATGAAGCATGTGCACAGGTTTTCATATATATTTTGAAAAAGTACTAGCGTTACAGGTCACTTGACCTTTGACCTACTTTGCTAAAAATACTCCAGTTGGTTTGATTAAACTGATGTCTTTTTAATACTAAGAGGCATTGTTTTAATAAATAGCATTTATACATTTTTATGAGCTCGTGGCTCTGTACTTTGAAAATGTACTTTATACAGTTACCACACAAACTGAAATTTAAATACTATACAAATACATGGGATCAGTATTCCAAAATGGATCATACAGACTGACAGTTGCAGTGAGACAGATTAAAATCTCTTTTGAAGAGACTGACAGTTGCAGGAAGACAGATTAAAATCTCTTTTGAAGGATTGTAATAAAATGATAAATAATTATTTCTAATATTAGTCATTTCGATTTCATTTTTCTATTTTAGCTTTGAGTGTTAGGGAATCTATTTGTATTTTGATTGTCAGATTTTGTCGCAGTCTTACTATCCGTGGATGTTTTTCCCCTTTGCTGGCAAATGCACGAACTAGAATGCTAACAAATAGCAAATAAATAGCTGACAAGTTTTAGATTTATTTACATCTTTAAAGAAGCTATAAAGCAGAAGACACATGGTTTGAACGGATTTAAGTATAGTAGAAACAAAAAACGGCACGCTCTACTCCCAATAAAATACATTAAAGTTATATCTGGAATTTATGTGATGAATGTCAAATAAGATATCGTTTCTGATCATAGATAATTAATTACAAAATTGCTTTTAGATCATGTACAGGGTGTCCCAGAATATATGATACCATTTCAAGATTCTGTAAAACCTAATGTAATGAATATTGAATTACAACAAATGCATTATAAATATTGCATATACTGTACAATTTTATTCACATGATTTGACGGTCATTAAAAGAAAACTACAAAATGAGTTCACTTTGAAAAATGCTATGGTTTTTAAATGATGCCCTCTAAATGACGTTCTATCTGTGTAATGATAATGTCTAGATATTCCACAGAATTCCTTAACTTGAGACAACAGTGCCTGTCTCGGTAGTAACACGTTGATTTTCATCTGAAGTAAACCTTTTATGTATGTTAAGGATTCTGGTTTGGGTTTAGCAACAGTAACTTAAGACTAGGATTGATAATTACAGTTTCAAAATGAGGGTAGCTAGCTCTTTTGATAATCCATTTTGATTCAAATTACATCTTTTTGCAAAAGTTTGATGTAAATTTGATGCGCTGCAATTTCATAAGTGTGAGATTTTTTTGGAATATTTTGTTGCTATAAAATTGTACTTATTCAAATATTTTTAGAGGCATATATCAAAGAAATTGGCTTAGGGATGTGATTGTGGCAGGTATTTCAAATGGTATCATATGTTTTGGGACACCCTGTATTATAATGAGTTGTTATATTTTAACCTATTTTCAAGAATGTCTGTTTTCTCTAATTTCAGAATCCAATACAGGAAACCAAAAGGCTAGCCAAATTTTTAGACGTTGACTTGAGCGACGAGGTTTTAGCTGAAATCGTCGACAAGTGTAGTTTTAAAAAACTAAAAGAAGCCAATGACACAATGAAAGACTTTATAAAGATAGTTCCAGGCAAAACTGAAGTAAATCCTCAGGAAATTATGTCAAAATTGTATCGGAAGGGTAAGTCAAACCAACTAACTACATTGCTATTAAAAGTAGAGCACACATTGTAATACACATGTACAGCTTAGAAGGCACTTTTTACCAAGATATTAAATTAGCATGTTTATGAAATGAAACTTCAAAAATATCATGAAAATTTTACTTTAGGTATGTGTCTCTTGACATGTTTTATATCAAGTTCTTTTTTAATATTTTATTTATATTTGTAAGTATATTTTAGATAATTACTCATAAAGCATGATTAGAAATAGCTCAGAAAACTGTTTGCATGATAATAAAGACATGTATTTTGGGCCTCAGACCAAGGCTAAGTTGATCAAATATTAAAATGGCATTATATCTTTGAAAATTTTAATGAGGAATACAACTTCCTCTAAAATTGTTAAATAAATGACTAATACATGTAAGTTAAGCGTTTTGGCCCTTGGGTCGGGGTTTTCATGACCATATACTGATATAAGGTCACGATATATAATGTCTGTAAATCTCCAATATGAAAATAATCTGCAATGAGCCCTCTTACAAAGGAGCTCTATATTAAAGTTGTGAAATTCACGTCATCTTAAAAGTAGTTTGAAATTACTTCTTTAAAAAAGTCTTACTCAGAAGAGGACTTCTGATTTTAAATCAGTGTAGTTTTTAAAGACGTGATATTTACAAGTATATAGACTTTGCTATTTGAACGAAGAATACCGTGTGCTATTTATGTCAATCCTATGGAAAACACAGTTTGATAAACTATAAAACATTGTGTCCTCAGAAATATAACTTGATGATATTTGTGGTAATGATGCTTTCAACTAAATGTAAATGTGTTTTCTTTTTCAGGAGAGATTGGGGATTGGAAGAATCATTTTACTGTAGCTTTGAATGAACATTTTGATGCAGTTTTCAAAGAAGAGATGAAAGACTCTAAAATTCAAGTACAATATGAATAAAAAATTCCCTACATACAGAGGACTTCCATTATGATAGCTTGAATATGTCCAGCAGAAGGCAATGTCAAGCCGTGTTAGATTGAAAAACTAAGAATTTCTTTAAAGTCGTTCAAAATGCCTTAAAACATAGAATGATATACAAATCCTTGCAGATGAATTGTTTTTACTTTCGATTTAATTTGATTTAATGCTCCTTTCAAACGTTTTCATAAGTAGACAGAAAAACTTAAATCTGAGAGGAGTAACAAGAGGCTTTCTAAGTATTTGACTGTAGTGGTTCAAAGCTAGAACTGAGGTGCAGTATTCTTTTGTTTGACCGTATCATGAAGAACAGATTTAACTAAGTCAATCTTATGGTAGAATTATCTAATTTCAAAAAGAAGTTCATGCTAGCTTAGTTGGTAGAACATTCGCTCCGTAAAAGGTCGTGGGTTCAAGCCTCGGCCGCGACAAACCTAAAAGTAGATACAAACATGTAGCAACTGTTCCTTCGCCGAGCGCTCAGCACTTTGGAGTGAAATTTCGAGACTTTTCTCTTGTCACGGCAGGTGTTGGCACGCTAAAAACTCTCACTGCTCAATGGCCCTAAAGGCCTTCATCGACATCTGGTAACGTCCGATTGAGTGAAATAATCATGCAAAGGACGTACATGTAAATCTACAACAAGCTATCAATCACTCTCAAGTTACTTCGAGAAATTAGAATGTCTGAAATAACGATATCAAATAGCTGTCGTGAAATATTGAATATATGAAATAAAAAGATTCCTTCTTTATAATAGTTTGTTTTATAAGTACAAGTTAGGAAAATCACAAATTGTTTCCATCAATTACCATTGGTTGATTGATTTGTTTTACGTCCCTTGCAAAAACATTTTTCTCATTTGAGACGTCACCATATACTGGTGAAGGACTTTAAAGGGGGAGTTTCGATAAGGCCGTTTTTCGGCCCTTCACGAAATTTTATGAAATTTTGATATTTTGTAGAAAAACTCCTTATCTTCCTAAAATATGAAAATAATTTATGTTACGCATTTTCCGGTCACGTAATAATTGAAAATTAAGTATACCCCCTTTCGTATATTTTTGGAGTAGACATTTTTATATGGGGAAAGTGGATTTTTTAAACCATCAAAATCGTAAATGAAATAGGATAAATATGAATAAAGACATAAATTAACCAATTTCAATAATTTTTTTTTACGGAAAATGGTAGTTCTCTTATGCGAATGTTTTTTAAGGTGCGATATTTTTCTGGTGTGTCAAATGTTACTTTTCTTTAAAACAGGATGAATTTAACTTATAAAACGTAAACTTATATAGAAAGTTTTAACATCATAATTAATCGACAGTTTATACATAAACTTTATAATCAATATTTAACATTTTCCCATACGAAAAATGCAATGGAAAAGATGTGTAGACATGAGATAGGTAAATGTAAAAACGTCATATACAGGTATATGCAATACATTTTTATCAATGAGGTCATACAATTACGTGTTTTATAAAAATATACCTTAATATCATAAAATTAAATAAAATGTTTTGAAATAAAAAGATTAAACAATAAATGCAATATATACACAAATAAAAAGTTTATTTAAAAGCATCATATTGCTACGTAAACCGGTACATTGTAGGTGCAAGGTAAGAAAATATTTTATCTGACGGCCGCCACATAAATAAATGGCGGTGACCAGAAACTTATCTGGCGGCCGCCACATAAATAACTAGAAGCCGACACATAAGTTTCTTGTGGTGTAGACGTAATCTAATAAAACATAAATTTAAAGTTATGAGATGAAGACTTTATGAAGTGAATTTTGGTATAAGGTGTAGATTTGATCTTTGCTAATAAGGCATGAAACTCCCAGATTTGACTACAATCAGAAGTTGTAGATGTCGTTAAAGGCAGAGATTTTAAGCACCGCCTTCAAAAATACCTGATCTGTGTACCTCTGTCAGTCAAGTGCATTTAGGTACATCACTGGGTGCTACAACTTGATTGGGAAAAACACTACAATTTTATCTGGCGGTCGCCAGATATTTCAATGGCAGGCGCTAGAAACTTATCTGGCGGCCGCCAGATAATACATTTTTTTATCTAGCACCTTCAGTATATTACAATGTATTTGATAATATGAATAATATTAATTACAGTCAAAAATATTTTATCATTATACGTAATATGTGAATAGCCAAATAATGGAAAAATCTATAATACATTGAGTGTTTCCTTTTCATTATGAAACTTAGAAGTATTTGCCCATATAGAACAGCATTATATGTTTTCAGCATAACTGAGATGCCAGCCAGGACTAATTTCCTCTCGCTTCCAAACTCTCCATAGATACTTATAATAAGTTGCTTCACCAACTCAAGTCATTTCTCATTTAGAGAGTTTTAGAATTCATTATTTATGATTTGCTAGACCAAACCGCAGTTCAAAATACATGTGTAAACGCCAAAGATACGTGTTTAATCCTTAATCAGGCAGACATATGCGCCTAGACATCCAGACTTAAACAATCCACGTTCCCTATATTAACTATACGGAAATATATGGGCACTTCTCTAGCATGTTGTAGCGTGGATTTCTATTTACAAGAAAATACATATTTGTTCAGTCAATCGGAAAATGTAAGAAAGATCCAGCATCTGAACCATGTCTGGATGTGAGCAATCCTAGATGCATCATCAGCGCAAGTTTGGTTACGATAGGGCTTACAGTTACGTAAGAACGATAACCGCTTCAAAATCTTTAACCTGCTCACTCATTAAGGAAATGTAGGTCATATCCAGCATCTGAAGCAAGTCTAGTAGTGTGCATCTGTAGATGCATCATGAAGCAAGTCTGGTCAACAAGTGTTTACAGCTGCTCTGCTCCTAAAACTTAAACCTGCTTTTAAAACATTTACCTGGACATTCTTTGGCTAAAATCCAGCATCTGAAACCTTACTGGTGACAAGGAAACATGCTGGATCAGGTGACTCTGATTAATATAGGGCATAGATAAACTTGAAAAAAAATCTGCTTCAGAAACTTTAACCTGGAACACGGATGCCGACGGTATTACAAAAGCTCCCCCAACTCCGAGGAGGTGAGCTAAAAATGTGACGTTAACGTTATACGTTGGCGACAAAAAAGTATCGAAATGAAAATAGGACACGATAATGTTTTCTACTGTTAAAATAATCAAGAATCTTCTTTGATTTAAAAAAAATATGCTACTTCTGGCTTGGTATTTTAATACAGAGTCAGATCAAGAAACCAGAAGCTTCTAATTTTAGATATGCAAATTTTATGCAATTTTCAATTTTTGGATATGAAGTGCACACGCGACACTCATCATATTTCAAGAAATTAGTGTGCAGAGTATATCTAATTACTGAACAAATTTAGGTGAGTGTCCCTCATGCACTTCATATTCTAAACATCGATTTATAAATGCCACCCTCTTATATTTTCCCATAAGCCTAATGTTAACGGATTTGAGGGTACATCTAAGTATGTATCAACTACGGTGTGAATTCATCTCATATTAACTTTTGAAATAAAAATAACAAAAGTTAACATATTTATCTTGAATTCTAAACTAGTTTTGAAAAAATAAATTGAAATTTATTTTTATGAAAAAAAGTGGGCCGCTGAGCGGCCTTATCAAAAATCCCCCTTTAGACCTTTACTTAGCACTTAGGGCCATTGAGCAGTGAGGGTACTAGTATTATATTGAGCCAACGCCTTCCGTGACATGGAATCTCGGTTTTTGATGTCTCACCCGAAAAACTCATGACTTTCACTTCTAACGCCGAGCGCTTGGCGAAGGAACAGTCATACCTTTGTTTTTGTCTGACGTCAGACAGTACTAGATTTAACAAGGTTTGTTGGTCAAGTCGTTCAATAGAATTCTTGTGATAACTCGATCTTGGAAACTTCATACTTACTTAACTACCAATTGGAGAGCATGGTGATTAATGAAAACATGCTAAACACCCAAGCAAGCCAGAGCATTGGACCTATTTATTATCACATTATACATTACGCATTACATAACATTTTTGCCATTTTCGAATGCATCATTTATCACTCATCAGTGTATCTCCAGCAAAACAGCAGGAATGAAACTGGTCAGGTCAATACTTGTCGAATATCCTTATCAGATTAACTAATAGATGTTTATTTTCAATGGATGTAAAGTCTCTATACCTTTACAATTTTTTAAAGTCTACAATGACAAATTCCTAACTTTGCAGACTTTTGATTTATTCACAGATTAAAAATATCCAAGTGAAAGATAGAAGATGAACTTTGTTTTTGCTAATATTCAAAGATGTTAGCTCACTTGTAACAAGTTTTTTTATTTTAAAAAATCACAAACTGTTCACCAATTGATGTTTAAATTATGTATTGTAAGTTTTTCTTTCAAAAGCACAGGTGATATACATATATTCAGGAACAGGCCAAGTGGAAGAAATTTCACGGGGGAGGGGGTTCACAACCTAAAATCTTCAGTTGGGGGTACCATCAAGAAAAAAATTCCTTATCAAGCAAAATGAAGTTATCACCATGCTTTATTATTTACATGATCATGATTTAGGGAACAAGTAAAACGTAGCAATGTTTTCTGTAGCATATTAATATTATTTATCGGCAAAATATTGGGGGGGGGGGGTCCCGAGCCGTCACATCCTCTCCCCGGTTCTAACCGGTTCCAACAGCCATGAAAAAAAGTGATTCAGTGTATATGGAATAAATCCATGTCTGAGTATTATTTGATGTTGATACCACTGGATTGATCAGTCTTGTTTCTTAGAAATATAATTTATTTCTGGACTCAAGAGTTATGTTGATTAAGTGAAATGTATGGAGATAACGAACAGTATTCAAGGTCAAAAGTCCATTAAACAATATATACAAATTTTGGAGCAGAGCAAACGCGGGCCTCCAAAAAGGCTGGATTTAAATTTTCTTAATTTTTCGTATAATGATAAATTTGCTCAGGTCAGACAAGCTTTTTAAAGAAAGCTAATACTTGTAAAGGTCTTAGGTTTGACGCGGCGCCGGGAACGAGAATTGAACCAAACACAAAGCGAGCACCCTTCCACTTACTCCAGCATGCTAGAGGTTCACGGCGAGATACTTTTGACTTGGCGCCGCGTAACCTCTAGCATCCATTGTAAAAATTCTCGCCGCTGAAATCCGAAGTGGAAATAAATTGTTTAATTAAAAATTCAGGTTTTAAACATTAACGAATGACACGAAACAATAAAATATTCACTATTTGCGATAAAATTTACACATAAAACAATGTTAATCTCTCTTATTAGCGATAAATCCATTATTTTGAAAATCGAAGCAGAAATGAAAACAAGTCGTGTGTTTGAAATTCGGCAATGGAACGCAGAATATCTGACGAAACGAAACTATTTTATCGCTATGAAATAATTGAAATTTTCGTTTTCTGACTAGCAATCCGCAAAATTAGCATGAAGTCAAATCGAAAGTAATTCTGGTGACAAATTGAAATAATGACGACTTTGATTAATGAATAATGGTACATACTGAATAAAGTGGATTTTAGGATTTTTTGTGACTTTTATACACCCATGCAACATGTAGGTACCTGAGAAATACTTGTTTACGATTTATTTCACGCATTATATGTTCCACCCAAAATCTCGGGCGGAACAAGCTCGTTAGAAAATGGTCTTCGGATGTAAGAGTCCGAGGTGTATAAGGAGCGTAGGGACGTTAACCGAGGCTCTTACTTGTAGGAATACCTACCACTAGGCTATTGCGAACGGTACCATTGAATACTAGTAGTCTATATTTACATTTTACATATCTCATGACGTAAAATCTACTCATTGTTTTTATTGACAATTTCTCCACAATTAAACGTGCATACTTAAGTAAACACTCTCGGTCTCCTAAGTTCTGCTTAAATGTTTGCTTTTGGATAATACGGTCTTAGTACTAGGACTGAACTCAAATCTTACTCATGTAAGGTCTTACACTGTATTTCAGTATCCTTTATTTTATGATCTTAAGGGGGTCATAACGTAAAGAGTACTTAAGTTTAATCCCATGCTTAAGGAGGACTTGAGTACATTCTAAATTTAGATGGACATTTGATCATAATAACTTAACACTACATGGCATGCATGAAGTAGTTGTTTGTTGGGAATGCTTAATACGTTACAAGCAATGGCACATTATATGTGCATTTAAAAATGTTAGAAGGAAATGCAAAGCAGATAACTTCTTGGTGAGTTAGAGGACCCTCGGCTATTAGAGTGTGTTTGTGAATTAGAAAGATACGACGTGGAACAGGAACGCCAGACAAAAAAGACAGAACGCACTGGGACCACAACAAACCGATTTTTTTTTTTTGCCTGTGTCATTTAAAGGGGCGTTGACACACTTGTATTGCTGTTTTGTAAAATTTTGAATTTTTCTTTTGTTCGTAAAAGCTTCAGTTTAATGATTTGAACTTACATTGAAATTCTTAATACTCAATGACAACGGCATTCTTTATAATCATTCACCAAACACCTGTATTTGTAAACATTGGCAATAGCTCTGTTATATTATTTGTTCATGTTTTACCGGGTGTGTTCGATTTGTTGACATTGCTCACATCACTGACCACAAATTAACAACACTGGTTTTGCTTTCCTATATTTTTTTTTCCTTTTCTTTATTATGATTTTAATATCATTTATTAATTCATCTCAAATTTCCCACATTCCTTGAATATAAAGGATAAATTTTACTTCATGGAAATGCAAGGATGTATGACAATGAAACAAGCCCAAAATTCGTAGTTTTGATAATTTTCAGTTAAAAAAAAGAAGTTTCTAAACAGGTTTTAATAATATATCAGTCTAAAACCCTCTTACAATATATTAATAATGAAATTGTATCAACAATTTTAAAGGTTATGAACTTTAAATCTGTGACCATTCCCCTTTAAATCAAGATACACGTTTGATGTTGCTTTTGGGTATGGAAAGGTAATTTCCGATGTCTTGATTAAAGGGATGAGCCGACATGTTAATTATGTGACCTACAAACAGCTTGAATGATACACTATAAAGCAAATTATTAATATTGTAAAAACTCTACCGAATAAATAACTTTACGAGGATTTTGGGGTTAATTTTTCAAGTGCAGCATTACACAATATTTGCTTTAACAAAAAGAATAAGAAATGACAATATTGCATATTCCATGATGGAAATCAGAATGACGGGAAAGAGACAAGGCGAAACTGTTATGATGTTATTGGAAGTTAGTAAATTCTGTTGGTAATATCGTATATGTGTGTAATCGGTAATCATGTTATCATTACGTAAGATAAATCCCAGTTTATTCCTTCCAGTAGACGTCCTCTTATTTCATTTATTTCCAGCCCTTACTGATACATCTCCAGTCATTCTATCTGCAGTGAATTTAAAAAGAAAATCATACTCTTATTATCAAATTGTCGAGTCGTCCGCGTGGCGCAGTGGTTAGAGCATCTGCTTTAGAGTCGCGAAGTAGGGAGTTGATCCTTACGTCGCGTGTTCGAATCCAACTGTGGGACGTGGAGACCGGTCCTTCGGATGAGACCGTATAAACCGAGGTCCCGTGTCGCAGTAGGTGCTGGCACGAAAAAGATCCCTCAATGCTCAATGGCCGTAAGTGCCGCGTATAGGACAAAATTTGCAGCTCTAGCCCGGCAAGTGGTGGCGTCTCCATATGAGTGAAAAATTCTAGAGAGGGACGTTAAACAAAATACAATCAAGCAATCAATCAAATTGTCGAATGGTGTGTGTTATAAGCATAATATCAAGAGGTTAATGTTTATGTACCATCTTATGAAAATGTCCACTTCTCCCCAAGACCCTAGTTGATAAAAAAAAATCAAAGAAGAAAATCAAGTAACTTTGAAAGGACAGCGAAGTATCTCTGACTTTGTAGGTTTATTCTCATTATTCGATTTTGTGGGAGCAGAAATTAAAAAAAGTTTAAATGCATTAGACAGAGATGATCAAGTAATATTAAATTATTCCTGTCCTTAAAGCCTCATCAGGAAGATGTTACTTTTATTTTGATTTAATGACTTAATTCTAAATCTGTTCTACAAATTAGGACCTGTTGCAAACCGTATAATTAGGACCTTTTACATGCCTTATACAGAAATTAATGGTTACCATTATATGTTGTGTACATCTAAACACTGAATTTGCCAAAATCGTCAAGACAATCCGTTCTGTAATCATTAATTGTTTAGTCGTACAGCTTCGATTTGATTTTAAATAAGAAAAACAATTATAAATTGATGAATTATGAATTTGTTACGACAATACATCACTACCCAAATTTCAGTATGCAATCTGCATACACGTACAATGTTATTAAATACAGGAAAACTGCGTCAAGCAACATACCAACCATAGAATAAAACAATGAACTCAATATCGAAATCATTGACTTTACATCTTTATGCTTGATTTTCAACAATATCTCAACTATAATATTTTTCTTTGCCATGACATTGAAACTAAGATTAGGAAGTCACCGATTGTTTTACATTATGTGTTCAAATTTTGTATCTAAAAACTTTAACCTGACCATTCATCAGGAAAATAAAAAGAAGATACAGCGTTCAAACAGAGATTGGTATTGTCATCTCTAATGGCATTATGGCAAAGGTTTAGGTCCTAATGTAGAGAAGCAGCGTCAGGAGCCAAAGTGCTAGAGCACATCCCTCAATGAATAAGGTACATGTAATAATAGAGTTTTCTTTCATCATGCTGTGTAATCTTTCAAAATGGGTAAATTAATGAAAAAAATTATCTTGCATCCTCATAACAAAGTATAATAAATCCTCATGAAAATGTAGTTGATTTTTTTATTGGCCTACGTAAACAATTTCTTCAAAATGCATTGAGATTTCACACACTTATGGAGATATTTGGCGGGTGGACAAATTAGGTTGAGAAAGACTACTTCCCTTTTATAATTTGTCTTGATTGACAAAAAATGTTTTATGACATTTTCTACTTTGGTTTTGTTTTGTTCTGTTTTTTTTAAAATTACCCTTGGTTAATAAATAACAAGTTGAAAGTGGAAAATTAAAATTTCAACCTTTTTTTTGAAAGTTTCTGGACAGTTTCAGTAAAACATCAAAATTTATTTTTACAACTAAATAAATATATCACAATATCAATTATTTAGTATTCAAAGTGTTCATGTAAAAATGACCCATTGCTTTGTATCGTTTGGGTTCGATCTCAGAACATAGTTAATGCATTTTAATTTCTCTTTGAATAAAATATTAGTTCAGTCGTAGAATAGTATTGTTTGAAGGTTCTATCATTTTCGTCATAAAGAAAATTAATTGGGTGTTCAATTTTTTTTTTTTTACATTTATACGCATTTCATACGCCCTATCCTTGAAGTCATCCCCACTTCTTCGGACAAAAGGTGATCTTTTCATTTTGTGCAAACTAACGAATGTATAATACTAGTATTTTTCATACTCATTTCCACACTGCATCGTACATATACTATGTATAGAGCGAGTGAGAAATGTGACCCAGTTCTTTGGCAGATTCTTTTTTAGTAATCCATAAGGAGTAAACTCCTTCCGCTGTTCACAACATATGTATGAATAAAAAAAATGTGATTTTCCTTACCCTGGTACATCTGATTTGGTGTGAATTGATACAGTTTACCCTGACGGGAATTTCGTCAGAAAGTTACAGATATGTTAGATTTTAATGTTAACATTGATAAAATATTTGGACACGTATATGTAGAACATAATTTAGAACAAACAGTCTTTGAAGTCAGAAAGCGAGTGTATGTGCTTCTCTATGCTTAAAATAGTAAAATAAAATGAGAAAATAAGACAGCGTAAAGATAACAGGTTTCAGTTGTCATCTTAGTTGACAGAATGACATTGCTCTAGATCATGGAGAGAAATTTTCACACAAAATCTAGATCTGAGGCAGAGAAATAAGTTAAAAGAATACAATTTAGTCTCTCCTAAAGGTTTCCATGTTCATTAAATATCCTATATTTTATTATAGGCATGCATGCAAAGAGCGTGTATATTTCTATCAACCAGACATTTTCTATTAACCCCCCCCCCCCTGAAAATGTTGAAAGCTCATGTATTACTGAGAAAATATAAGTAAACATTTCAATCTACCTTTAATTTCATGAAATTGATACACCTGTACATATATATACACTTCAGGTACCAGGATGTTTTTAACATTGACTTGATATGAAAATGAAATATTTAAACATAACTGCACAAATACAGGGGAGGATCCAGATTTTTTTTTCCAGATAATTGTATAATTTTATATGTATTGTATAATTTTCCATTTGTATTGTTTTTTTTTCATTTTTATTGTATAATTTTTTATTTGTATTGTATAATTTTCAATTTATATTGTATAATTTTCCATTTGTATTGGGTTTTTTTTTCATTTTTATTGTATAATTTTTTATTTGTATTGTATAATTTTCAATTTATATTGTATAATTTTCCATTTGTATTGTATAATTTCTCATTTGTATTGTATATTTTTCCATTTGTATTGTAAAGTTATACAATAAAAATGTGAATTTATAGAATACAAATGGAAAATTATAGAATACAAATAATAGTTATAAAATACAAATGGAACATTATAAGAACACAAATAAAAATTATACAATTCAAATGAAATATTTTACAATACAAATAAAAGAAATTATAGAATAGAAATGGAAAATTAAAGAATACAAATAAACAATATACAATACAAATGGAAAATTATAGAATAGAAATGGAAAATTATAGAATACACACAAACATTATACAATACAAATGGAAAATTATACAATGCAAATGGAAAAGATCGAATATTGCAACGTTTGACATGCCATAGGGTGTCAGTAAAAGACGCTTTCCTTTGTCAAATTTCTTCAGAACCTGTTTCAACAGGGGTGCGTGTTTCCTAGTGGGGTCCACGGTAAGATTTTCGTTACTTTTACATTGAAATTGAAAATAACTGAAAATCCCCCCTTTCCATATATATATATATATAGAGAGAGAGAGAGAGAGAGAGAGAGAGAGAATAAATAACTAGAGATGAAAAGGTTAATATTATGGATAGCATGAATGCACGTAAGAAAACATAAATATGTAACTAATGATTAAACTGCAAATTATTAAGGGCAGTCGTGTGCTTTCCAAAACGTAAATGTCAAGCAAATTTTATTTATTGTGTGTGCACAAAAAATAAATGATTGGACACATAAACTATTATACGTACGAGAAATGAAGCCATTGGGAAAAATGCGATAAAATCATTTCTTTTAATTTTTGTCTCACTGTCTCATTTAATTAACAGAATAATCAATTAAAGTCAAATCCATAATGGTCTTAATTGTATGCATAATTAGAATGTTCTATATGCTAACGCTTCCTAAAATGTATGCATAATTAGAATGTTCTATATGCTAACGCTTCCTAAAATGTATGCATAATTAGAATGTTCTATATGCTAACGCTTCCTAAAGAGCAGCGTATGTGGGGGAAGGTCAGAAAATAGAACGATCTATTCCGTGTACTTTAATAATAGTAAAAAAAAAACAGTCAGTAGAAAACATGGAGAAACATGGCGAAGGAAAACCGAAACAACCTATTATGTTTGATGGAATGGCATTGCCACCATTTCCTCCCCTTGTAAAAGATGCAGAGAAAAGATTTGAAGAAATAAGAGATCTGGAATGTAGAAAAGATGACGTACTGTTGGTTATCTATCCGAAATCAGGTATTTTTAAAAATAATAGATGCAGTGCGAAGTGAAAATAAATGTTCAGGTCATGCATGAAGCGAGTTTGACCGATGATATTAATTTCAGGCCTAGGAGGACTATTGATAACGGTTTTTGGGAATTTTTTGTTGTAGAGTAGCATAAGAATATGATAGAAAAACATAATTAGTAACATTCTGAGATGACACCTCAAGTATAACTGAAAAATACAAAGACATACTAGAAACTCTCCAGCCGCGCACACTTTTTGTGCGCAATAAATATGCACTTTAGACCGTGGGATAAAGATCTACAGCTCAGTCACGACATATAATAAAAATCAAATGTAGTTTTATTTTGGTTGGTTAAAATATTATCTTACGGACACTTTAAGGCCTGTCCTGAAACACTGATTGTTCTCACTAAGAATAGTACTGCGTTGGGGGTTACAGTGATAATAATAATCCATTTCTGTAGGCAAATTTATTAAAGATAACATGTTATAGTAGCCATATACTTTTATACATTGTATTCTTTTAAACCTGAAATAGTATTGTCATAGATCATTGTTAAAGGGAGCAATCTCATGTACTAATCGTTATACTATCCATTGGCTTGTCGTTTCCTTATTACTGTAATCATTTCATGTTTGCATGTTTATTTTGGGCTCTTCATTAGAATAAACATTCTGTTCTGATTTGTTGTGCAACAGTGTTACAGGCAATCTGAATAGTCGATCGAATGTCACGTGTTGTTCTTGCAAATGAGTGAAGTTTAAAAACTTCTCTTTCAAACATGAAATCCACAAAGATATTTACCGATAGGCATGGTTACAAAGGGCGTAAATAACATCCAAACACTCTAGTCACAGTTCATGTGAGCCACATTTCTATCAAGAACATATCCTAGGGGCTATGGTGATTAGTTCCTGTTGCGGGTTCGATAAAAGAATAATTATCCCATACATGTATAAAGCCAGTTGCTAAGTGTAACATATTCATGGAGATTGATAAGGCAGATCACGAAAGATCAGCAAGATCAAGATTTTTTTTAATAACATGTTTGTGTCACGTAGTTAAGATATATTTTCGTCCACTTTATGGATCGATAACTGGGCTGGAAAGGAGCCACTGTCGGCTTTTGTACTCAGCTGAGCTAAAAGCCCATTGTCCAATGTCCTATCTGTTTGTCCTTCCTTCTTTTGACTTAGCACGATGTTTTACTTGCACTCTGCCTGTGCATCTCTATGTAACAGGAGGGAAGAAAATGTGTGGCTGGATTAGGAATCGAACCTGGGACCTCTGCATCACTAGTCTGGTGCTCTACCACTAAGCTATCTAGGCCGATATCCACGGACAACACCTTTATACACTTCCCCCCTCTTGAATTGTCTTCAGTTAGTGAAGGTTCAAGTTTTTTTTAAAATTATGGTCTTGGGGATAGAGTAGGAACACAATGGGGGATTAAAGTTTTTCATGAAAATCAATATAAGAAAAAACATTTTTTTCAAGAATCACTGATCCATGTAAAGTCATATCAACATGCAAGCATTCCAATGCATTGCATAGTCATCTTTGTCCAAATCGTGGCCCCGCGCAGGCTGGAGTAGGACAACAATAGAAATCACAACTTGTAAATGAGAATATCAGCATGTAGGTAAAAAATCAGGAGTAGCAGGGCGAAACTTAATAATATTTTAAGATTAACATCTCCAGGTTTTATGATCGAGTTACTCGATAGAAGTTGGAGACTACAGTTTTTATAACTGAAGCATTCATACATAGTATAGAATTTTAATCAATAAAATAATGTCCAAGTGGATAGGCATAAAAGAGGATAAAGTTGCAAAAGATGTCCAATTTGTTTTCTGTAAGAATATAAACAAAGATTTTAAAAACCTTGTAATTAATTAGGGTCTGAGCGACTACAAGGGATTTTCTTTATTACGTAAAACCCCTGTCACACCGGGACTGCGTCCTCATGGCGATCGCACGGCGTCCATAAAATATGCAAAACGCCGAGGTGAGCGCCGAAGAATCTCCTACAGCGCCGTGACAACGCGGCGAGATCTCCACTGAACGCGGTAGGGTCACGTAGGGTCTCCTAGAACGCCAGGGGACGGCATGCACTATGGGCACGCCCAAAGTTCGCGCCGTGTGAGCGCGGTCTGATTAGAACGCAGTAGAAAGGTAGTATGATCGCCGTAGCAGCGCAGTGAGATCTCCTAAGACGCCTCCGTAGGCACGCCATGAAGACGCGCGTGATCGCAGCATGAACGCATTGATAGGAGGCTGCGCTTCCACAGAGACCTTGCGGAGTCTTTTGAGATGTCACTGCATTTAAGAACGCATTGTAGACGTATTGTGAACGCAGCCAGCGCAGTGAGAACGCCGTGAACTCGAGGTGACAACTCCTAGCACGCCGTGAACGCGTCGATCGCCGTAGGGACGCCGGGGCATCTTTAGATTGTGAAAATTTTTAAAATCGCAGGGAAATTGCACAAATTTCTGTAAAATTTACTCAATAAGTAAAAAGCACAGTATACTATCACTGCGTTCATGCTGCGATCATGTGCGTCTTCACGGCGTGCCTACTGAGCTCCCACCGCGTTGTTGGAGATCTTTCTGCGCTGCTACGGCGAACATACTACGTTTCTACTGCGTTCTTTTCAGACCGCGCTCTCACGGCGCGTACTTTGTGCATGTCCAAAGTGCGCGCCGTCACCTGGCGTTCTAGGAGACCGTACACGACCCTACAGCGTTCAGTGGAGATCTCGCAGCGTTGTCACGGCGCTTTAGGAGACTCTACGGCGCTCAACTCGGCGTTTTACATTTTTTATGGATGCCGTGCGATCGCCGTGAGGACGCAGTCCCGGTGTGACAGGGTTTTTATAAATTACGGAGTGAGTTTGGAAGGAGATGGAATGGCTTATGTTTGTTCATTGAAGTTCGTGTTAAAAAGTCCATTTGAATGACTTAAATTTGTTGCAGGCGATAAACATGTATACAATAGAGTGTAATTTAGAATCTTATGATAAAGTCTTTGATTTTTAATTGACCCAATTATTTCTGGCAGGGACGCACTGGGTCTGGGAAATCGTCTGCATGTTACTAAAAAAGAAAGCCGAATACATGAAGGAATGCAAAGAGTTTTTCTTTTTGGAAGCTATACCAGACATGAGTGTAGTTCATAATCTTGCCTCTCCAAGACCGCTGAACACGCATGTTCCCTACAGATGGCTACCAAAGCAACATATAGAAAATGGCGGAAAGATTGTCCATGTTCTGAGAAACCCTAAAGATGTTGCCGTGTCGATGTTTCATCACTTTAACAATACTATGGCATTTGGTGAACCTACAGACTTCAAGACGTTTTATGAGAGAGTTTTCATGGGTCCAGGTAAGGCAAAAATAGTGCGCAAAAAACAGTAAGTTGCAATAAAAAAAACTCAGCTTTCATAAACATGAAATAAACAATTCAAGCATAAAATGTTTCTCATGTACGAATCAAATTATGCACAAAAGTAATGTTTATCTAGTAGTCTGAATAAAGTTTTGACACAGACTTACTCGACAGAACAAGTCACACTTCGAACAAAAGTTCGCCTATAATAATTTTGAGGAAAAACGTATGAGTGTGCGTGTGTCTTTTAATGAAATTGACCTCCCATCGAATGTAAAATTATCAGGAATTAAAAGGAATTTTTTTTTCAGTTCAGCCATTTGGAGGCTGGTTTTCATATGAAAAGGAATTTGAGCAAGCAGAAGCAAAAGACACACATTCTGCTATTTTCACATTGTATTATGAAAGTTTAAAAAAGGTAAATAACTATTACAAATACACATAAAATGTTAATAATCACTGCTTATTAACACTTTGTAATGACATAAATCTTTTGAAATGCTGGGGAATAACAAATATATCTTGATATTTAATCCCCAAAAGGGACTCGCAATAATACGTTTTGTGTTGATTTGAACGCAAAAAAAATTGATAAAACAAAATGTTATGATGGCTTTTTATAACATTTCACAATGGTCATGTATTATACATTTTGGATGATTACAACCCTGAAGTAGCATTATTAGAGGCACTCATTCAAAAAAAGGCTTTTGTTATGCTAAAACTTTTATCTGCTTTAAGTTAAAAAAAAATGGTATGATCTATACCCGTCACACACCCGATGATTTTTTGGTTGAAAAAAAAAATGCCTGTTTAATGGATTTTGGTGGATACTTTCTAATCCTGTCATTCAATTAAGCTTTTTTTTATCTGTAATTTAGCTGATGGATATATGATTTATAATTTTGGTAATGGATCTTACCTTCCATGTGCTTCAGATCATATTACATAATTTGTTGTTGTTTATTAAGTATTATTATCTAGCATAAAATCAAATATTAAGATTTGTTGCTACAGATATATAGACTATTTTTCAAGAACTTTCATTTTTTTCATTTTTTTTTAGCATCCAGTGGAGGAAACCAAAAGGCTAGCCAAATTTTTAAACGTTGATGTGAGCGATGAAGTTATAACTGAAATAGTCGACAAGTGTAGTTTCAGAAAGTTGAAGCAAGCCAATGACACAATGAAAGAATTTTTAGAATTTCCAAATACCAAAGTAAAATCTAAGGAAACTATGTCGAAATTGTATCGGAAGGGTAAGTCAAATCACCTAGTGCATTACATCCTACCTAATAAAGCATACAATACATTGTTCATGTAATATAAATAAATTTGAAAGCTACCTTTATGCAGTAGTAAGGGATCTTTGCGATTTGTTTGCCCGACCTTCTGTACCAAAACACTACTCCTCTTAACAGGTTTTTCGATCCTTAATCGGAAGGTCGTGGGTTCAAGCCCTGGCCACGACAAATCTAAGTCGATGAAAAATAGGTAGTAATTGTTCCTTCGCCAAGAGCTCGGTACTTTGAAAATTGTGTGTCTTTCGGATTAGACTTTAAAAACCGTGACCCCTTGTCACAGCAGGCGTTGACACGACAAAGAATGGCCCAGTGTGCCGAGTAAAGGTTTAAATCTGAAGCCCTTATTCGGCATATAGTGACATATTTCTTACTATAGCTATCGGGTTTTGACTTCGAAAAACTGTGAAACCACTGTTTTAGAATGATACTAATAAATCTGGTACACAAGTACACATGTAGCTTATATCAAGCTTTAATTCCAAATACTATTTTTATATTTCGATTATGAACTGTATTCCCATGATTACCAGAAATAAAATTAGTTGCTAAAATTCTTTCGAACTGCTACCCTCCAACAATTTCTAATTTTATTTGAATTTAAAGTTTAAAAAACACCAAAATCAACAGTTCTGTAAATGTAAAACTAAAATGGGCGTCACTAGCCAAGGTGCAATTTTAAATTTCTCTTCCATTGTGTTTTAAGGTCAAGATCTAGTAAATGAGTTTAGAGTGTCTTTTTGGTGCTAGATCAATTATCACGTCATAATTGATTTAAACTTACTTTTTCCTGTACTTTACAGCTATAACAGAATTATGTAGAAGATGACACATTTTCATGTAATTCAATTTAAAATCATGTCAATAGGAACCCCGATACCTATATTCAATTTAATATCATTTTAAAGAAGTCAAGAAGATATGAAAAGTCGTTTCCTGAGAGACCGTGGGCAATATTGATACATTTCCTTTGTCTGAGATGGAGAAAACTCCCATTTTTATACCCGCTTCTCTTCATTTTTCATTGAAAAAGGCAGTTTTAAATATGATTTTTCGTTGAGTTTATCTAAAAATCGTGTCCCGATACACCTTAACTTATTTAGCTATAATTGTAATAGATTATAAAAGGGATTTGCTTTTCAAATTTGAGAAATCTGTAGGCACTCTTCATTTACTAGATCTTGACCTTAAATACAAACCAGTGCGACTACAGTCTCATCAGAGACTCCCTGGTTGGTATTCAATGAAGTACATTAGACTATTCTTAAATATCTTATTTAATTCCTGATCAGAAAGAAACTTCAGAAGGAAACCTTTTTTAATGAAGAATATAATGAAAAAAAAAACTTATTTAATTATGCACGTGTGTTTCTACGTTCATTGTCTGTAGGTGCATAAGCAATTATTTTTCTTTCCTTTTTCAGGAGAGATTGGGGATTGGAAGAACCATTTTACAGTGGCTTTGAATGAACACTTCGATGCAGTATTCAAAGAGGAAATGAAAGACTCTAAAATTCAAGTGCAATATGAATAAAAAAAATCATAATTAATACACACAAATGATTAGCATTGCTTGAATTTTATATCCGTGTATGTCCAGTCAAAGACAATGCCCATCTGTCAAAGAGTGAAATAGAAAATATGAACTT
The DNA here is from genome assembly GCF_033153115.1 of Saccostrea echinata. NCBI lineage: Eukaryota > Metazoa > Mollusca > Bivalvia > Ostreida > Ostreidae > Saccostrea > Saccostrea echinata. The sequence continues at coordinate 24,185,046 of NW_026889750.1, forward strand.
TTTAAATTCTCGTAAAATATGGATCGATATACTATACTATTATGCAAATGTTACAGGGTTTTCAACTTTCTCGTTTAAACTCAGCATTTCGAAATTTCTTTGGTCGTTCCAAATACAAGCTTAAGTCTGCAGTTCTATTTTGACTGACACGTTTCCGACCATTTTTAGGATCAGAGATAGCAAATTAAACTGTTGATTTGTGTTTCTCTGTTTGACCAAATTATTTGTAGAGGACTTAAGAGTTTGCTTTCTGTCGTTGTTGCTGTTCAGGGACATATATATGTATCACTTTTAGATTCCTTATTTACCAGATTATCCTAAAGGAACAGAGTGATTTTCACCACTTGGAGGCTAAACCAAGGAAGTCGAATGTATGCAGTTATGTATATGTACATATTAGACATCCATAAAGATACAATTAAAAAAGTTTTTATTTCTTTTTGAACTAGTTGCAATCTCCCATGGCTATATCAGTGCGATTTTTGTATAGGTTATTTAGCACCCCTTCTGTGTGAGCCAACACAATCAGCAGTGTACCATGGCAAATCAGAGGCATCAACATACCTTTGCAAAAGAAATTGAATACCAAATTATTATAGGTTTTCATTTTAAAGTAAATAAATGTAAAAAAAAAAAAAAAAAAAGGATAAATATACATATATGAATGTTTAGCTTTCATGCTCATGAGCATCTGTAGAATGCGGCAATTATTTGCCACGCTAGGCACTGGATGGATTGGTTCATTGGTAACTAGAGGGGTTGAAGGTTATTATCGACTGCATAACATCCCCGAGTCTCAAGAGTGTTTGTTTATGTATACCTTTTACGAAGAAAAGTCATATGTAAAAAAAAAAAAAAAAAAAAAAAAAAAAAAAAAAAGGTAATTTATATAGCAATGATTCCGTGCGTTTTGACATTTTGTAAACTACATGTATATAAAAATTTTGAATAATTATTGCAATAATGATAATTTTTTCGTATGATTGAATGTTTAACTCCCAGGAGTACATTCTGTACTTTGATTTTCTCTGCAACTCGATCCCCAGCGGGGTACCGAATTAGTGCTATTCCTTGGTTTTATGCCTCAATCGCTAACAAACTGTGATCGATTCATAACTTTGGATTCCTTTTTGAAATTCGTTTGAACAAGTATACCCTTTACCCATGGCCTAGATATTTGTTATTATCCTTATTCAAGGTTATATAACTCACTGAACAGTCGAAGTCTTGTGCCAAAAATTACTTCGGTACCATATCGATTGGTAGGTATATCATGGTCTCTGATCTTCATTCAAGGACGTCATCGAGGTACAATGATGGCAAGGGGTAGCATTGGGGTGGGGTGGTATTATATATAAAGAAATTTTCATTTCTTTGCATTTAGTTACAAAAAAAGTTAGGGAGAAATCGTACACGTAATATTCACATAACACTTTATAATATGCTGCCCAAAACAAACACCAAGTAAACAAACAAACAATCAAAAAATAATTTTGTTACTTATCTAAAAGCACAATATTACAAAACGTATCTCGAGAAAAATATTTACAGAACTTTACAAATTATCATAATGTAAGATGTATTGCAGCAGTTACAAAAAAAAATATGATTAATTTGACCAAACAACTTTATAAATGAATAATTTGAAAGATATTACTTCTTTCTTGTAACACACAACAGTATACATAAAATTATTAATAATCAAAACTGTTTTCGTAATATAAGGATATTTTAACCTTCTCGAAGTTTTTGGTTGTTTTGAATATTTCAAAAGAAATATTTTGCACCCACAAATATCAGTTCTTCAAATAAAAATGGTCTTCCTACAATGATTCACCTAAATGCTGCTTTGAGATCTTCAAATTAAAAGATTGATATAAAATTACAAGCAGCATAATTTTATACTAAAACAATTAAGAAATAGTAATCAACTAATCTGGAAAGAGGGCTTAAAAAGGTTTTGTCAAATTTCTAGGATTGAATTAAAAATTGAAGTAACATTCTGAATTGGTTTATTTGGTTTCCCTGTCTAGCTCACGATATTTTCCTCGTCCATAAGGGAAAAATATAATCAGAGTGTCCACATCTCTTTTCAGCCAAAAAAGAATTAATGTGAAATTCATATGAATGAACATCATAATCTTAAATTACTTAGAAATAATAATAAAGAGATCATACAGACAATATACTACAACTTGTGTTTAAGTAAGAAAAAAAATGAATTTCATATTACAAAAATAGAAGCGAAATGTCTTTATTTAATTATGAGAAATCGGGGATTAATATCATTTTTGTAACCAGATGGTTAGGGTTATATTAGAGAGGAATCTTTATACCGGGATACATGTACTACTAATGTGATTTTTTCTTCTTTCGAGAAACCTGGAAAATATGACTGTAGCGACTAATTAAAGATTTAACTTGATAAGGTAAAAAAAAAAAAAACCCAAAAAAAAAACAAAAACAAAAACAAAACTTTAAAACACACACACACACACCCTCTCACACACACACACACACACACACACAAGGAACAAAACAAAACAAAAAAGAACAAAAACAAAGCAAAAGCACAAATAAAACAAACAAAATAAAACCTACAAAACAAGACAAGAACAAGAAAAGACTAAAAACAAAATAAATAAGAAAGGAGAAATTAGGCAACAGGTGAGGACACAATTAGGACACACATGAAGTTATGTATCACAGAGCTACCTGGGGTGGGAATTGCCTATGGTTATAGTAAATAGCACTACTGAAGGAAAAAAAGTGACTACACAAAAACACACATATGATGACGAAGAAACAAGTGATGCCATCTTTAGAGACATAATAAAAGCAAACTCAGACGGTTTACTCAGAGACACACAGGAAGAAGCAATCATGTGATGAATCGGTGAAAAGACTAACAGGATAACACAGATGAAGAAACCACAGGCACTTGGGGTATGGACCCCCCCCCTTTTCCATTTTTTTCTTTTTAAATCTGGGGTCGAGTCGGCTTTTTCGTATTTTTGTATTCTAATATGCACTGTATGTTATCAATAATGTAACTCTTTTGTCTCTATAAGCTGTTTTTAAATATATCGTTTTCGACTGATACATAAAAAGAGAGGCCTTCTCTCTTTTTATGTATCAGTCGAAAACGATATATTTAAAAACAGCTTATAGAGACAAAAGAGTTACATTATTGATAACATACAGTGCATATTAGAATACAAAAATACGAAAAAGGTGACTCGACCCCAGATTTAAAAAGAAAAAAATGGAAAAAGGGGGGGGGGGGTCCATACCCCAAGTGCCTGTAGAAGAAACATCACAAAAATTGTCAAGATCAACATGTAAGATGTAGTTTCAACAATGTAGATATGGAAGTAGAAGACAGATGATGACCAACATGGAAGAAATTAAGAGTGCTAGTGACAAATTGGGAAAGTATTGAGGAAATAATTATAAATGACGTCACGCATGACGAACACAATCAAGTAAAAATCAAATGTATATCCACTACAGTAGTACAGTATCGTAACTGAAGGATGAAAAAAAAAACGACGACCAAAAAACAAAAAGAAAAATACAAAATTAAAAAGCGAAACTACAAAAAACAAAACACACACCCTCACACACACACACACACACAAGACAAATAAAATTTAACGAAAATGAAATAAAAGAAGACACACTACATGTAGAATGGTGGATAAAACTCTATGCACGGTGTAATATTTCACAGACATAAAATGTAGGATATCGGATCTAGAGGAAATTAATCAGAAAAGTACGAAAGCCTATTAGGATCAAACTACGTTAAAAAAAAATTTAAAAGGCGTTATAACGCCTTTTCGAAAGGCGTTATAACGCGAAAAAAGGCGTAATAACGCCTTTTGAAAAGGCGTTATAACGCGGAAAAAGGCGTAATAACGCAAATAAAGGCGTAATTACGCCTTTCCAAAAGGCGTTATAACGCGAAAAAAGGCGTTATTACGCCTTTCCAAAAGGCGTTATAACGCCTTTCCAAAAGGCGTTATAACGCCTTTCCAAAAGGCGTTATTATGCCTTTTGAAGGGCCATTATTATGTCTTTGACAAGCCCGTGCTTTTAAGGTGGGGGGGGGGGTCCCATAAAATTGACAAGCAAACAAAAAAACAAGACACCCCCCCCCCTCCCGAAAAAAATAAACTGCCTAAACTTGAGGGGAAACTTTTTCTAATTTTTCGGTAAAACTTTTTTTAAATACAATGACTTGCCCGAGTTTAACCATACTGCAACAAAATGTTAAGGGACCAAGCAATCAATAAATGATTTTTTATATTTAAACTATAGCAAGACTATTCTTCCAAAAAGTGGGGTGGGGACCCCCCCCCCCCCCACTCACATTCGTACTACCGGCCTGTTTGAAAAGGAGTTGTATCCAAAAATGGAAAGGCGTTATTTTAAAATAGTAAATATATGAAAGATTGAACCAAAGCCATCTTTATTTATGCAATATTTAGATTATAGTTTTAATATTATAAATTATATTATAAATTATAGTATTTATATTCCTGCACATCTCGCAGACAGTTGTTTGCATTTTGCATGCATATTAAGAGAAGTCATCACTCTACTTTTGAAAATCCAGGATATAGGCAGAACCAGCTTTGGGCTTTGCTAGCCACGTATTAAAAATTCATGTCAAATTTGAAAATATTTTTCTCTCCTCTTGATAAAAAACAGGGAAAGTATTTGCATAGGTATAATGAGCAATTAGCCTTCAACAAAATTTCTGAAATCCATACACCTTGGTAGAAGCGTCTGGCATCAGAGAAGGACTAAGTTGGTTTAACACTGAAAATATTTTACATATTTAAAAATCTTTTTTCCTAGAAATCTAATTATAATCAGCCCCCAGGGTGGGCTAAGTAAGTCATGTATTGAAAAAAAAGAGGCGTAATAACGCCTTTTTAAAAGGCGTAATAACGCCTTTTTAAAAGGCGTAATAACGCCTTTTGGAAAGGCGTAATAACGCCATTTAGAAAGGCGTTATAACGCCTTTTGGAAAGGCGTAATAACGCCTTTTAGAAAGGCGTAACGCCTTTTTTCGCGTTATAACGCCTTTTGGAAAGGCGTAATTACGCCTTTATTTGCGTTATTACGCCTTTTTTCGCGTTATAACGCCTTTTAAATTTTTTTTACCGTAGTTTGATCCTAATAGGCTTTCGTAGAAAAGAGATATTGAATGTTCTTTTAGAAATTTCTAAAGTGAACTGTTAAAGTAAAATCATCTCTTGTATACGCGTTAAGTTTATAAGTGCATGTAATTCGTTTGTCTGAATGCAAGAATGTTTCTGTACTATATTGTATGATTCAAGTTTTTGTCTTGACAAAACATATTTCAAAAACAAATTGTAAATATGGAATAGTAATAATTTTTCTCTATTATTTCATTGAATATAGAGGAAAATATCGAAACTAGAACAGGGGAACAGACGTATATTTTCTTCTTCTCTTTTTTTTTAAAAAAAAGGGGGGAGGGAGTATTTTACTTAAATCTATTGCAGATGTGAGGAGATCGTGTGTTAAAATGATACTCTATATATACATTACATATAATACAATGGTATATAAAAATTTTGATTTACAATTCATATACTGAGAGTGTCGAATTTACGGCTAAGTTTCTAAATGATATATCAAAAAGAAGTTACTTCCGTTCAAAAAAAATGTGTAAAAGAAACCAAAAATAACGGTATCAGAAATCGGGATTCGTGCCTATGTAAATTTCATGCATAAAAATCTGTACACTACATTACACCCAGGTACCCAGACCTTCCTGAGGTGGCGGTGGTGGTGGTGGTGGGTTCCAGAGACTTCGCATTTTGCTCCATACCCAGCTGCATACACGGATTATTCCAGTTTTAACGACATTGTACGTAGTACAGAGTATTCCGCATGGGCGAGGCCTCGCTGCAATTCTATTGCGTTCGCAATTTTCGTTCACGCTTTGTGCTATTTCTTCCAGTAAATTGACCAGATTTTGAAGTTGCGGGTTTCTTTTAGGGGGACTGCTCAATACAAATCCTTTAAAACAATGAATTGAACAAGTTTAGTGTTGTTAAAAAGTTTTAACTATGAAAGAGATATGGTCCTTAACTCTAAGCTCAGGGGGCGTTTGTCTTTTTAGCCGAAGTTTTGTGTTTTTGATGATCATCAAAAACACCAAATTTAAAACTTCGGCTACAAAGACAAACGCCCCCTGTGTTTAAAGTTAATGGGGAAATGGATATAAAGTCAAATAAAATGCAATTTGGTGATCTCGTCAACACTCGATACGTACAGTTCAAAAGCTGATTGAAGGGAAGGGGGTGGGTCCAGACACATAGGCAGTTGCATGAGTAGAACGCAGTTTAAAGAAATAAATTCTCTAGTGAAAAAAATTTTTAAACAAGTTTTATACAAGAGCATGGTCGTTCAGAGAGTTTCACATATTCGATGTCAAGTTAATGTGAGGTCATTCGATGAAAGATCTTTCGATAACACTTAAGGTCTTCGAATATCTGTTTTGCATCTCTTAGTAATATATTTCAAAATATTAATAGTTTTCATCATCTTGTGATCTCTAAACTGTTTAAAAATGTCTTAAAACGAAACCGCCCAAAAATTTGATATTGACAATTCTCGTGATTTCCAGTAGGATTATATAGGAAACAAACGTCCTTTGGTATCTTGCACAGAAACTCTGGTAAGGTAACTCTGGAAAGTAATTTTACTTGCATCCATCTTCAACCTAAACAGAGAGAACCGGGGAACATGGGGATGAGGGTGAAGGGGGCCTGCGCCCTCCCCACGATATTTTTTTGCTAAACGTAAATCTTAAACTTTAATTTTTAATTAAGTATAAAAATGTTCATTGAAAGGCTAGGTGTGCCACCCCCCCCCCCCTTCATTAATGGACCCTAACACCCTCCACCCCCGAAATAAAATTTGGGCTTGAGAGAATTCTCATGGGGGGGGGGGGGGTAAAGATTTTTTAAAGCAAGTTGTCAATGTTTTTCCTCATATTCCCCCGTCTATTTTCAAAATCCACCCTATGTGCCTGGCATTTAATTATTTTTTTCTAAATCGCACCTAGAATAGATTTTAGAAATTCCAAATTAATATAACTGGACATAATCATCTTAACCTCACTTCTCTCAGTGCTTTTTGGCTAAGACTTCAGTAAATGTAAACAAGTAAGATGGCATGGATTGCTTAACAAGTTTGTATATCATAAAACCATATAATAAAACAATTATAATTGCTGTTTTATTTAGTCAATACGATGATTTAGCCACCTTCGGGCTCGGTGAATATTGTACACCTCATGTGGCTAAATCATTGTACTGAACTAAAACAGCAATAATTGTATAGTACGAGATATTCATTCTTCGATGTTTTTGTCCCTGCTTTTGTCCATGCTTAGAATCTCTTATCTTTCTATCTGCTTTAGATACTCGTATTATACATTTTAGGGCATACCTGAATTTCCGGTTATAGGTTGGAAGACTCCTCCCATATTCCAGGCACACAGATATCGGCCGCTTCCTTCAACATGGGTTGATCTATTGGCTCCGTCTTCCCACATGAAAGGGGTGAGGCTATCACGCCAGACGATAACCCATTTATATTCAAAATGCAAGCCTGCAGGCAACCTGACTCCTACCACCCATCTGCCTGAATGTATTGGAACTTCCTCTACAATGACAATCATTCAGTAAAAATTAAGAACATGTACATCTTTGGGAGTTCAAATTCTTCTAAAAGAGTTGCATTGCGAAGAAGAATGCTCATTAAAAGTTAAATCTCTATTACGATCTCTCGTGAGGGAAATTAAAACAAAAGTGAACATGGTCAGCAACTGCTGCGATATTAAATTAAAAGTTTCAAAGAATTCGAAATATCAGATTCAAGATTTTTACCAAAAATTGTATTCAAAGTAAAAAAGAATTCACCACTCCCCAGTGACAAAATATTGCAGTACAGGGTAATAAAATAATCAAAGCATTAAATAAAAGGAATGAAGACAAACAAACAGCTGTATTATATGTGCCATTTTAGTCTTCAATACTACATGTATTTGTCCATTTTACGTTAATATTGAAAACACATTCACGACCCCAATAGTTGTGTAAAAATCTGATTAAATTCAATTACAAAACACATAATCTGTTTTTTTTTTTTTATCCACCAGTGGTCAAAAGTTAATTAAAAGTTAATCACTGAGAAGACCAACATTTTGTACTCATACCTGCCACCAACGCGTCTTTTAGATTCCAATTCCCTAAGTGGGGAATGGAGCCACTGAGAGCTAGTGCCAAATTTTCTTGTGGAATTTCACAGCGACATTGCATTTCTACTCTGAAAGAGCCGAGGCTTCTTGGCATCTCGTGCACAGCCATTTTTACTTCTACGAAACGTGAAACTATGCAATCAATTGTGACGTAACATAACTATGACTTCGCATATGTTTTTTTTAATTATGACGTACATTATCAGTGTGACACTGGCACTTCATAGCATAACACTTTATCCAGACTGTAAATATAAACAAATTAGGATTCATTTTTCAACATGAATGGTAAAAATAACCATACAAACTCAACGCAAGAACTACCAGTGAGAGGTCGAGTTTTTATTGAGGTGAAAATTTGGAAACAATGTGAAAACCATTAAACCTCGTGATAGGTGATTGTAGCCTATGTAGACTGGGGTACTTGTTACATACTTATATATATCCATATGTAGATATGGATAAATTTCTATCTCATCTAGGTTTCAATGCTGAGTGCTTGAGTTGACCAGCAAGTTAATTAAACAAAATTTTAAAAAGTAATTGCTGGATATTCTTAACTGATATGCCTTATTCACAGGCTCATTACAGTATACAAACAATACACTATGTCTTTGTCATATCAATTATAGATAACTTAGTCGTTATTGAAATGAAATCTTTACCTTTATAAGGAAAATATTGTTCATGCAATTTAAAATTAAATTTAGACCACATTCCATGGCCGTAGGAACCGGGGGGGGGGGGGGGTGCCCCCCCCCCCAATAATTTCGCCGATATATACATTACTATAGAAAACATAGCTACCATATACTTGTGCCCCCTGAATAAAAACGCCTGATGACCTTTTTTTTTTTTTTTTTTTTTTTTCTTTTTTTTTTTTTTTCTTTTTTTGTTTGTCAAGGAATTTTTGGTTGATAGTGCCCCTTCAATTGAAAATGTATGGCTGTGCCCCCTCAAACTGAAATTGCTTCCTACGGGCCTGCATTCATATCACGTAGTTTTCTAAAACCAGTTTTAAAATTTTCGACAAATATTCCTTTTGTTTGTAAATACGTAGCTGTTTTTGTTGAAATTTTTGCAGTGTTCGCATATATCTCTTTCCAATCATGGAATAGAATGCCATAAGTGTTTTAAGATTTACATGTACATACATTGATGTAATCACCTTTTTGATCCTTAATACTGAGCGTCCTATGATTATGTGTATCATACACCTAACACATAAATGCCTGTAAGTAGTATTATACATAGGATCAGTATAAGATCATACTATGATATGTCTAAGAAACTGCTATTCAAGCATTCTTTGGATGTACTAACAAATTTCATGAACTTATGGATACTGTAAAAGTAGAAAACATTGCGGTGTTTTTAAGTTCACTATATTCGCGATCGAAGAATATTCCCGAGAAAATTAAGCCATCGTGAATATTGCTGACATATCAATGTGGCATTCAATTATCTATTCACTTTAAAATCCTGTTTTTATATTTTGTAACGGTAAAATAGAATTCGGTTTAAGTTAGTTACTGGATACGTTTATGTTAAATAATTTACCGTAACTTTTTTGGATTTTTTTATATAATAATAAAATTGCAAATATATATTAAAGAGAAATTCAGTGTCCGTGAAATTAAAACCAGAGTGAAATGTACCAACATAGTGAATCGTGAAATATTAAACACAGATTAAGAACTTGTTTTGAGTATCCATTATTCTACTAGTGAAACTTACTGCAGTATAGATTTCTTATTATTATGTGGAGATATCGAAGAGAATCCTGGTCCCTTTGAATCATCCAGTTCTACACCCGATGTATCTTTTGATAATTCTAGAGAGTCTCTAGAACTTCTTTGGAAAAATCTGTTTCTATAGTACTGTAACATCTAAATGTACAAAGATTTAAGCCTAAATTACATGTAGATATTATTCAAGCTGAGAGATTTTACTTTACTCTACATTTATATTTTACTTTATATGAAACTTGTTAGATAACAAGACAGGCACATTAATTATATATATAATTAATTAAATTATAAATTAGTAGTTCTAAATCCGCATGGAAATTTTACGGTGAAACTAAGGAGAGAAAGAATTCATTTTATATTATTGAAACAGAAACATAGAATCTGGTAATAAATTTAATGATACGCATTCACATCCTGGCCTTATACCATGAACAGGGGTAAAAAAGACTAATTATAGCAAAGCGCCAATGTGCCAAATAGTACGAAAAAGGATAAACAAGCAAGTAGGGAGAATAACCTCCTTGAACGACAATAACAGGACTAAATCTCAAAAAGTAGAAATGAGAAATATAACCAATCAAATGTCAAAAGAACAAAACTACAATAATGACTGGACATTGGTAATTAATGCCTCAATCAACCTTAGGTAAAATAAATTACGCTGGTAGAAAGTTGGTAAAGTCTCAAATTTCGATCATCCACCCCATGATACGAGTTCATCAATGTTAACGCGCCACGCGTTTTCTGCCACAATGGATGACTTCGCAAAACGTTCTTATTAAAAGTCTGAATCATATGGAGATCAGTTATAACAAGAATAGATATGGGTTACCCCATATCCAAGATATTCGACTTTTAATTTATTCGAATTTTCATTGTGCTCAGATGATTTCTAATTTAAAAAAAAAATATTTACTGATAAAACGTCAGAGATACTCAAGCTGTAGAAAGTCAACTATACAATGGCCATAAATAACCTAAAATGACATAATATTTAGGCTACTGAGTTTCAACATCTTTTGTTGAATAAAATATGCATGTACTAAGGAAACTGCATGTACATACATGTATATAATATAACGATACATGCGATTAGTGACTTTTATTATCACAACGTTGCAGATGCTTATAGAAATAGTTTTAATTTCACATAGAATATAGACTAAATATAATTAACCATATAATTTTAAAGATGTATTTAACAGCTCACTCATTTTCAGGAATATTTAATCCAAATAGCATGTTACAGGCAACGTTTTCAAAGTGAAGGGGGGGGGGGGGGGGGGGCTCCGAAAAAATCCCGCGTACTATGGGCCTGTGCTACATGTGTACCATCTAACTTTCCAATGATAGAATCTTCTGTAAAAATTCGAAACAAGTCCAAGCAAAGATCAAAGATAGCCCAATTTTTTTATATAGCAAAACTATAGATCTATCAAGGATAGATTTTAATTTATTTTTTAATTTTGTGCTATTAAAGTACTATCACTCAAAGTATAGGCAGATGTTAAAGATGGGTCAACAAGAGTAATCAATGAACTTGTCTAGAGATACATTGACGGCCGTTGTTAAACGCAAAGGAAAGCGCGAGATCGGTTGCGGCGGTGGAGCATCACTCCTTCGTCAAAGAATAAAATCCGACATTTAACACTTTATATAGATTTTGAATATAGAGACGTTTTGAAGATAGACTTCATTTTTGTTTCTAGAAATGTTTTTATTTACAAAAATAGTATATTTTCGTGTTTTTAAACTGAATAGACCAATGACCTAGCATCGTTTTAGGTAACTCAGCCCCTCTAGCCCAGTCTAGGGCTTGAGTAAAAAACCTGCACTTGTTATGAAACTGATGTATAGTTCTTCTTCATGTCCGTAGCAAATACTGATACCCAGTCTACATGATCTAAGCGTCACTAGCGAACGGTGCACATACCTGTGCTTGCAAGACCAAATAGACTAGGTTTACACACGTGCGAAGATCCTTTCAGACGAGCTCGGCAAATCACGTTGCTTTGCCGAGAAGTTACGATTGCAGGTGTTTAACCACATAATAACCATTCCGTTATTTAAAAAAAGAGAAAAAAACACACACACAGTTAATGATTAATATTCTCACTCAAAAGAAAATATACGGCAATTAACGAACAATAATCATGACAGTTATATAATTGGTGAAAAGATTTATCACTATCAATCGAAGGATGACCTATATATTTTCGTGAAAAAGACTGAGGAGGCAGCGAGCGTAGGAATATGAAAACTTTTTATTTCCTTTTCTGGGGAAAAGTGATTTTCTTAAAATCTTTTTACGTTAATTTTGTTTTCTTTAACGTATTGAATACACATCATTATTCTTAACATTTGCTGTAATGTTGTATCTACTGATCATGAATGGAACTATTTTCTTCGGAGCAATTGTGTGAAGAGTACCTGACTTTAGTAATATATCTTGAATAGATAATATGCACTGATCGAATATATTAAAAATTCTGCAGAGGGTATACATGACTAATAAAAGGTCACACATACCCTAACACAACACACCCTTCTCACACAACACATCCTCAACCCTCCACCCCCATCCCCCACAACCACACACACAGTATTATATAATTTTCAATTATAAGTGACTCATTCTTCTCTGGTTGATATTAAGAACACGATTAAGCAGGTGAGATAAAATTGTAAATAAAGTGATAAAGTGTAATTTCTCTGGTCAAAAAGTGGAACTTTTGTTCAGTGTATTTGTTTATAATTACAGTCAGTTGCGAACTGCATGGTTTAACTGATCATGGACAAAAATGGCGAAGAAACAAGACCAACATTTGACGGAATGGGCCTACCGCCATTTCCGCATTTATTAGAAGATGCTAAGAAAAGGTTTGAAGAATTAAGAAATCTGGAATGTAGAAAGGACGACATCATACTTGCTACCTATCCGAAGTCAGGTAATGGACATGTATGTTATTTGCAGGGTTTTGCACACCTACCAATAGCAGTGATTATGCAAACATATTAACGTGTTTGCTTTGTGTGAAAAAATTTAAAAACGCTAAAAGAAATGGATTTTTTTTTCTACCTTTTTGTGTGTTTGAAACACTACAATACAAAATACAAAATACACCTCTCTGACTTAAAAATATTTAGATAGTTTGGATTATGAAAACTTTGAAGAGCCTATTTCAATCACGTTATTTCAGGTAGAGTCTCTAACTATTTTGATGTTATTGATTTTGGTAAAATTTTGTTATTATAAATTTGCTAAAAGTTCCTTGGAGTTTTTAAAGTATCCACATCTTATTTACATCATGCACTTATCGAATATATTGTTGAGCAGTACTCTTGAAGTTTTTTCTTTTACTGCTGGTAATATTTTATTATTATATCAAATAACACAGATAGAAATAACTTTAGATAGTCTTTGATTACTATCATATTTTTGAAAATGAATATTTAAAAAAAAAAAAAACACAATTAAAATGTTACATGCATCAACTCACTTGAACAGGAACACACTGGGTCTGGGAGATTGTCTGCATGATTCTCAAGAAGAAAGCTGAATACATGAAGGAAACTAAAGAATTTCTCTTTCTGGAAGCTATACCCGACATAAGTGTAGTCGATAATCTTGCCTCTCCAAGGCCACTGAACACGCATGTTCCCTACAGATGGCTACCGAGGCAACATATAGAAAATGGCGGAAAGATTGTCCATGTTCTGAGAAATCCTAAAGATGTTGCCGTATCGATGTATCATCACTTCAACAACGGTAAAATGTTTGAGGAGCCAGTGGACTTCAAAACATTTTATGAAAAGATATTCATGGGTCCAGGTAAAAATAAATACAACTACAACAAACACATTCTCATTAAAATATTCTGATACATATCTATTGATTACAGTCTGTAATAAATTCATTCCAATCATTTTGCACTTCTCCCATGTTTAAACCTATTTTTTCGGCACCCATGCAACTTCATATGTGCATGATTTACAGGAACAAAAGTGTTGAAACTTATTAAATAATTCTTATTCTTTAAGGTTTAAGATTTCACAAGCGATCCAGTATTTAAATAAATGTACCTAGCATTGTAATTAAGGATTTTCAGAAAAAAATATTTGCCCACCAAACAACTTCAAGACAGATCTATATGCTCTCGTGTTTACAAAGAATATAATTACATTTTTTAAAGCAACTTTAATTAACAGATTGTATTGTTGAATAATACATACATTGTTATATATTACTGCTTATTAATTGTGAGTTCAATTTTTTCAAAATTATCAAGATATGCCAAAAGAGGGATGTTTATTGATGTTATTTTCATCTAGGTGTTAGTATAGAGCTCAAATGGGGAGTTCTGTTGCATGTGCATCAGAAAGTCCAAAACACCAATCTCAGGTTTTACATGTATGGGTTAAAAACAGAAAATGTTTAGATCCATAATGGTCCTTCATTGCTAGTTATGACGTTTGTAGGACAAGCATTTAACTAATTAAAAAAAACATATTAGCTAAGACATTAAAAGTCAGAGACACGTGTGATGTTTTGTTTACTTTGAATTTCCTATTTATTTAAAAAAATAACTTGCAAATCAGTTAAATAGTTCGAACCAACATGAAAATTATCAAAATTCAGTAACAACGAAATACTTCGTAACTTAAATCAAACACCCGTGTTTGTGAACATAGGCTCCAGTTCTGATAAAGTTTATGTTTTACAATTTAACATTAATCACATCAATGAGCACAAGCAGACAATATTAGTGTATTTGTTTGCTTTCTTTTATTTCTATTCTAACTTTTCTTTTTTATTAAATGTATGTAATATATTAAACATCTTTTTTTTTTATAAATACAGCATATATTTCACACTTTTATCAGATAAATAACGTGAATGGAAGTATGACAATCAAATACGCCCGAAATTCCTTGTTATAATCATTTTCAGATAAAAAAAAAAGTTTCTAAATACCTATAACATATCAGTGTGAAACGCTCTGGAAACAATGGAGTCCTGAAATTCTACTGAAAAATTTAATAAATACAATGAATAAAGATGTGTGTTTGTCCATTTAAAAGATGCTTGTATTATCTCACATTTCTTGTTACAACTATTACTCTTACCAAAGTTTATATCTATTTTACAATATATGAAAAAGAAACAAATTTATTTCAATACATATGGATTTCTGTTAGCATATAAAAACCTCTAGCAAGAACTTATAATTATTCAGTATCTTTTTTCCATATGTTTCCGGAGTATGAAATTATGTTATTTAGATGGATTCCTTTTGTATTAAGTCTATCACATGGAATTCTCAATTAATAATATTCAAATATTACTAGTATTTGTAACCCATTTTTAAAAGAAAAGTTAAAACGAAGTTACATTTTTTTTTGAAGCTCCGCATATGGGAGGCTGGTTTTCGTACGAAAAAGAATTTGAAAATGCAGAAGCGACAGACACACGGGGTGCAATTTTTACGGTTCACTATGAAAGTATGAAAAAGGTATGTAACATTTCTTTACAGTTACAATGTGTAAGAAAAGTCTGGCATACTAGAGTATGTTTTTTCTTGTACTATTAGTGAGTACAAATTTTAGATGGATACCTAGCCTAAGTTAAAAACACTGAGGTGTTCACACGTATTGTCATGTCAAAAAGGGTCTTTGTTGGTCATTTAAAGTTTGAATTGTGCCATAGATGCTGCATGTGGTGCAAAGTTCTGCTCGTTCTACTTATAAGATCGCCCGCCCATCTTCCTTTACGAAAAATTCTAAACGTGGTACACACTACCAACAGTTAAAAACAATATCATTACAAACTAATCAATATCAAGATATGAGGTATTGTAAAGGCTTTGTAAAGGGTTTTTCAACACATTATTTAACATGGAATTAAACACGACATTGTATGAGAGTATGGGACAACTTTATATGAACGTAATCTTTATTTTTTTTAAATAAAAAGAGGAAAGTGATTTTCAATTGCATTTACACGTACAGTCCATTTAATATCGAGTCGTAGATTCACCTGAACCAAGTAAGTTGAAAATAAAATATAGAGAATTTAGAGATAACGATATTGTGAAGTAAATTGTTAACATGTAGTGGACATCATTTTAACGGATAGGACAATGGTACTTGCTAAGAATAGTTTTGCTCAATGATAACAACAGCTATGAAAGGTACATTCCTCTACATGTTGAATCATAATCAGTTTTTCATAGTTTTTAAAAGAAACAGATTATATTACTTTTTTGTTTACAACTGATTTTATTGTCATGTACAAAACTGGATCGAAGCTATAGTCTTTGAATGGATCAAACAAGACCACGTGCCTTGAATTATGCCTGTCGGCCGTATGATCAATTTCAATGCTACTGCGTAGTACTTTTTACCTTATTAAGACAGCAAACAACACAAAAGACATATTTTGTATAATTGAGACCGTATAAAGGATGCTTTCACAAACATAAAAATTTAGGCCTCAGTCAGAGAATTCCCAGTACATGAACATAATTATACAGTTTTATTTAGGTTAACTCTCTAAACGATACATCTGCTGGATTGATCAAGAAATCATATAAATGCCATTTCATTTTTTACAGTTTTACTTTCTTCTTAGGTTAAAGAATATCATCTTGTCTAATTCAATTAAATGTACTTGCAGAAATATTCAAACTTCTTGTCAAAGAGGTAATTCTCATCTTCATTTACAGAATCCAATCGATGAAACCAAAAGGCTTGCCAAATTTTTAAATGTGGATTTGACTGACGAAATTATAGCTGAAATAGTGGATAAATGTAGCTTCAAAAAATTAAAAGAAGCTACTGAGGCAATGAAGGACTTACCAAACTTTGCAAATCGCAAAGACCCAGGCACGGTTAAGCGAATAATGTCAAGAATGTATAGAAAAGGTAAAAACACGTCACGAATGTTCAGAACAGATAAAGAAATGCACTTCGAAAATTTATAGAAAAAGTAGATACACATGTCAGGAATTGGAAGGTAAAGCAAAAAAAAAAAAAATAATAATAATGACCAGAACCAAGAAAAGGTAAAGCAAAACATGTCAAGAATATTTTTAAAAGGTAAAGCAAAACATTACTAGAATTTACAATTAAAGGTGAAGCAAAACAAGTCAGGATTGTAAAAAAAAAAGGTAAAGCAAACAATTTTTGTATACTAGAAAATAATTAATATCAACATGAGAAAATAAGATCAAGATGGTTATTTTGTCGCTATATTCAAGTTCGTTTTTTTAAAAAAAGATTTTTTACTTTTTGAAAATGATATTGTTATATTTACATTAATTACTATTGAAACATGAAAATTTTGATTTAGATCTCGTACTATCTAACACATTTAAGGAAAAATCGGTGCTGAAAATTTACCTGTCTACAGCGTATGCTTTCCAGCAAAAAATGATTTTAGGCTGTTATAAATCAAATGGCTTTTTTTTAAAACAAAAGACAAGTACAGTTACTTGCAAAATATTCAAATAAAAAAGCATAGACCACCATTCTATGTTTTTTATGTAACACGTTAGTATCCTCATATTTTAACAAAAAATTGGAAATAATCATTGAACTAATACTTAAAAAAACCTATTTGACTCTTCGATTAAGCGTTCTAGCAGAAATTATCGTTCAAATTCCTTTCTAGAAAACAATTCCTTTCGATCCAACAGAAAACAGTTAGTCAGCAACAAAACAGTTTGTTCAAATCATGACCCCGGGGGTAGGGTGTGGCCACAATGGACAATCAAAGTTTTACATAGGGATATATAGGAAAAATCTTCAAAAATCTTCTTCTTAAGAACAGCAAAGCTATGATTGGTCATATTTATATGGAAGCATCCTCTGGTGGTGTAGATTCAAGTTTGTTCAAATCATGACCCCCGGGGGTAGGGTGGGGCCACAATGGACGATCAAAATTTTACATAGGAATATAAAGGAAAAATCTTCAAAAATCTTCTTCTCAAGAACAGCAAAGCAATGATTGGTAATATTTATTTGGAAGCATCCTCAGGTGGTGTGGGTTCAAGTTTGTTCAAATCATGACCATCAGGGGGTAGGGTGGGGCTCCTTAAGAAAGCTTAAAGTCCTAGGTACAACTATACCAACTGCAACTTATGCAGTTGTATGGTTGTATCTAGGAATTAAATTGCTACATAGCAACCCCTTGGCGTTATATGTGGAAATCAGGAATATCTCGATGAGACTTAAAACTACGATTTTTTAACATCATGGCACGTAACTGAGCACGATAAAAAACTACGTTCAGCACTAATGTCTGTCCATACATGTATATCACATGTGTAAATCTAGCACAAGAATGTGCCTGGTTATGTCTTACTTTGGGGTAAAAACTCGCGCTCCCACAAAAAAAAATCAATCAACCAATTTCATTGATAAAAATTACGATATTGACTTAAACTATCTGTTTTCTCAAATAAATTTTGAAGAAATATGTACATTGTATGTTGCTATGCTTCTGCACAGTAGTATAATAAGTTTATTTTTCAGGGGAGATTGGAGATTGGAAGAACCATTTTACCGTTGCTCTCAATGAACACTTCGATGCATTTTACAAGGAAGAAATGAAGGACAGCAAACTTCAAGTGCAATTCGAATAAATCAATCTCATTTTAGTTGATCATTAAAACCAAGCCAGCCAGCATTTTGAAGACAGTTGCAATAAAATTAATGATATACAATTAAGAATATAAATGGATAAACCATAGAAAACAAATTTGTATTTGAGTAGAGTTACAACACGATTCTGCTAATTTTATAGCCTGTTTTTAATCCTCGTCAGTTCTACTCAAACAGTTAATCAATCTTTTAAAAGGTTGAGTAGTAATTAACCAACGTCTGCGCTGTAATTAACCAATGTGCGGACAATATTGTTCATTTTTGATATGAGATATTGTCAGGACAAAGCATGTAACAATATAGTCCTTGTTTGTAAGGCTCATAATCATATTAATAAACGATAAAGTCCCTACTAGACATTTCGATGTGAAAATTATGGCCTAACAATTTGTATGAAAAGCATGGGGCAACATTCGAATTAACGATATATTGTATTTGCTAACAAGGTCATTGTATCTACCATAAAATTTGCGAAACATTGACTTTAAACGAGAATTGTTGATGTCCTTGTATCATTAACTAATTTGTCAATAGCTTGCCTCTTTTTAGAAATTGTTTGTTCGTAGAACATTCTCTTGCGTATGGAATTAACTGGGAGACATAATCCCCATATGCAGGTGATTGCGGAATATTGTTAAATAGTTAAGGGAAGTTGAAGTCATATTCATATAGTATAGTTGTTAGTTTTCCATTTATGAACAATATCAAAATATGAAACAGATGTATTTGACGCTGTGGTGTCTTTTATTTCAAGTTCAAAGGGATATATCGAATCAACATAGAAATTAAACTGAATATTATTATTAATCGATTGACGTCGTAGATATATCTAAATGTTGAATTTCAGGCCACATCAGGATACTTCTTTTTCTGTAGAAGTTTTTGAAGAAAATTTTGCTTCATGTTTATGAATACAAAAACAGATCTGCTAATAACAGAGCGCAATTAGTACCCATAGAAATTCCAACGGATTGTTGTAAGATCTGATCTCCAAAAACTACATAAATAATGTCAATCAGAAACTCAAGCATCTTTTTGATATCAACTTAGGAATACTTGTGTGTAGAATCAGAATGGTTTTTTTTTAATAATTGTGCAGGTGACCAATGACAAGGTATGTAAATTTATTTTTATAGGAAAAAACCCAGTTGTCTAAGTTATCAAAAAGTCTGTTTTTTTTTTAATTTATGGAGATTGGTTGAATAAACTATAGAAAAGGTTTGATGCTATTGATTTTGGTTACATTTTTTTTCTGTTATAACAAATTTCCTAAAAGTTTCTTTGAGTTTTATCCATATCTGATTAACACCACTTTTCGAATATTTTGTTGTATAGTTCTCCTGAAGTTTCTTCTTCACCGCTGATAATATTTTAGAAAGAGGTATATTGTAGAAATTTACTAGAACCCGCTATGTATCTTTAAACTTTATGAAACACGGGTTGACTTAAACTTTTCTGTCGTCAACTTTAATTGTATATTCAGCAATAAAGCGATATCCCTGCATATAGTGTTTATGTCTCCCCATCGATAAGATATGCAGGAGAATATTGTGAGTATGATAAATTTTTACAAGAAAGACGGGCTTCTGACAAATATTTTGATGCCATAGGAGTATCATTCGTTTAAAGTTAACATTTCATGAATTGTTATTACAATGCATACGCTACTTAAACCTGTCGTTGAGTCGAATGTTGCTTGATATTAATTTCAATCTCATTTAACCCCCACGGATTACTCCGTATACCTGATCAAGACAAATGGTCCACGGCTGTTGTGACCTGTCCGCCATGGATGTTTACTTCTTCATTATTTTGACTTTACATATGAAGCTTCGAGGGTCCATTATTGTGATGCTTCAATTTACCTGGTATATTGTCGTACTGGATTCTGAGCTTTATCACTTTTCGTTATCTTCAAATTTCTTTTTAAATAATTTCATTTTACACTATTTTAACTTGTTGTAGAATGATTAGTGTATATTCTATGTTTAAAAGCGAAATAAATGTCCTTGCATAATTTTGCTCAATTGGTAAACTCATACTTGTAATTTACTACATGTACTAGTATCTTCTACATTATAATAAACGAGTAAAATTTCCTTATATAAAATTGCCATTCATCAACCTCAAAGATAATTTTTTGCAATCTTTTACAACTACCTACTCAGAATCAAAGTCAAAAATTCAAACAAACTTTTTACGAAGTCTCTCGGGTAAATGAAATTCAATTTTGGCCCCCCAAAAGATGGATTCAAAAACACTTCAAACAGGCTGAGAATCAAATAAGAATCGTCTTGTAGAATCACCAGACTAAAAGTTCCTCTTCATAATAATTAATGGTAGTTTGACTACATTTTTTAATATAATTAAGCCTAAGAGTATAGAAAAAAATGTATTTAAATAACTTTTTATTAATGTTGTTTTATTTCAGTCATGAATCAATACTGATTCTTATTAACTTTGTTGGTAAATTACTTGCATTCCCAAAGGAAATCATTAATCACAACTATGAATTATTTAATATATGTACATGAAGTATAAAATAAAACGATTTGATAATTAAACAAAGATTTTTTTTAAATATTGAATAGTTTGAGGCACTTTTTTCCCCTTTTCATGGTATTACTAATACATATAAGTGAGAAATTTTTAATAAAGTTTGCAGCTGTTTTATTTTCATAAAAGAATCAATCTTGTTGAAGGTTACAATAAAATTAGCTGATGGTGTGAATATTGATAGATCAACAGGTGAAGCCCTTTGGTCGACGTATTTGATCGATGTCGTCTGAAATCTTTTGGCGTTGGTGAATTTGTAAACATAGATTGAGAAAAAAAAATGCATTATCAAAAGTTAGGCAATGAAAGAAATATAATTTTTAACTATTCCTTAGGAACTGTCTTTTCATTTAATTCTTTAGGAAAAAGTAACTTTTTTGGTAACCCCACATGTAGGTTCAAAGGAATAGACCGTACTACATCCTAAAAGTCATGATGAAATACAGTTAGGTTTTGATGCAACATAGTATACCGTTACATAAAACTTTATTTTTTAAATAAATTGTGACAGAAGCACATCCCTTCTTAACCTAGCAATTTTGTTTCAATAACGTTCGTAGCATCAGTGATAGAGGGCACAGTAAAATCAATTTATTTAACACAGTAGGAAATCATTAAAATAAGCAGTTTCTTACATTTTGAAGTTTTGCAATTTGATCATTCATAAGTACCATTCATTACTTTGCTTCACAATCGATTTGCATTCTGCTCGATATTTTATAATTTTAATTTTATGCAAAACTTTACTTCCAAGATAGAATTCTTTATAAATTAAATATATGTAAAGAAATATTATGCAGTACATTGAGTGAATAAGATATTGAAGTTGACAAAATTTAGCTCAAATTCTTGAACATCTTTTAATAATTCAGTATTAGAATTCTAGATTGTAGAATATTCTAAAAACAAAGAATGATACGAGAATAGTTTGCAGTAGAAATTTTAAAAAAAACATGAATATACTTTCGAGTACTGATAACGAAAACATTTCTTGTTTTGTCATGGCATAGCTATTTTTCTAAAATTGTATGATGATTAACTTATAATACATTTCACTTTCCGAATGGTTTTGAGGTAAACTACAGAAGAGCTTCCTCCAGCTTTTGAATATATAAGTATGAATAAGAATCCTGCAAACATCATACTTAATTCACCTTATTAAAAAAAGAAATCCACCACCGAATACTGATGTTCATTAAACTTTAACTTGAAGTTAATGGGGGAACGAAAGAAATCTCTCTCTCTCTCTCTCTCTCTCTCTCTCTCTCTCTATATATATATATATATATATATATATTATAAAATTATTATTATTATTATTATTATTATTATTATTATTATTGTTTACTGCTTAATTGATTAAATGATATTCATACAGGTAATGGTTTTAAGGTAAATCAAAAATATAAAATTGAATTTTTTTTTCAAAAAGTTTTTCCCCCGATTTGAATTAAGATCAAAACACAATTGTGATTTGTGATACGAGGAACATACATGTATATGTCGTCTGGTAGGGTATTACTGTTTGAGTATTGGTTTTATCCTAACTTTGTGTACAATTAATAAATTAAATAAATTTGAATCTTGATTTAAGCATAGAATTTAGAAGTCAAGGTAACGAAAAAGAGATTTATCACTAAAGGTCTTATAGTAATTAATAAACCAACAAAATACAAAATCCTTATTTATTACTGTTAAAATCCTGCGTATATAAACATTTTCTATTTTTCAAAGAGGTTCTAATAATGGTTAGTTCAAGATCAGAAGGTCTTTCAGCCTTGAACTTTATAAAAATTTCCAAAGTATGTTATATATCGAAATTGAATTTTTAAACGTACGACAATAACTCACAGCTCATTCTAAAGTTTTCTGACAATGCTATTAACATGCTAAATACTAAAACCGACACATTCTGCTTCAAAATAACGCAGCAACGTAAAAATTTGTAGATTTTTAGATTTGTAGTCAAAATTCAATGTCAATCAGACTTTATACTTAGTATCTTATGAGCGCTCTATTTATAAGCGCTTTTAGTTTTAGGAATAAGCATGTATAAATACATATACATAAACTAAGTACTGGAACCACATCATGTTATTTAATGAATATGACATGAAACTTAATCTTATATTATGTTCATAATCACCTGTATGATCTGTTATTTTGAAAAGGTCATGTGGCAGGTATAGGGCATTATAAATATTGTTGTAAGATAAATATTGATGCAAGAGAAAGCGTACGTGTAATCATAAAATAGTTTTCAGAATAGACCTATCCGTCAAGTTTATAGACCAACCAGGTAGTGTTGTGTTGTACAAACGCCTTTATGCCAAGCAATGCAGAACCCTCTGTATTACTAATCTGTAGATATAATTCGTGAAGCATAGTGTTTCATTTCATTAAAATGATATTTTATTTTCGCATTAGATGTATATACGAGAAAGAGAAGGATGAATATCCTATAACTTCTACTATATCACTTGCAATATATTTATGAAATCATTGAGGTCCCCTTCATATGAATAGCGACCTTAAATGAATGAAATCAATTTACAAAGAAAGTTCTGGACAAAAAAAGCAGAAAAATCCCTTCACAAAATTAAAGTTTGCATTAAGAGTATACATCAACATATCTATTTGAACTCAATGCAAATAGAATTGTAATTCTTCAAGCACAATAATTCGTATCTTTCTTGTGTAGCCTGCGATAATCACTCAGATATGAGAAAAAAAATTACGTTTTTATGATAGCTTTGAGTACTTGGCTTCGTGGTCATAGGTGTTCGGCCAGTAAAAAGTTGGCTAGTTCAAATTCAGGTGGGCACTTAACGTTATGTATTGTGCCACTGAACAAGGCACTTTATATTTAGTGTTTCCGTTCTTACTTCTAAAGAGGTTACCGACCTAACCTGGAAGTTAACCTTCAATGAACTGATGCCCCATTCAATCTCATCCGCTCAGCACCACAGAAACGGGTACAGGTATAAGCAATTTATTTTCGAAAATATTAAACTAACTAACTCTTGAGACAGTTGTTTACTGTGTTGCAAATCTCTTTAAGTTTGGCACGTTTAAATTTTTTTTTTTTTTAAAGTTGTTGTTGAGTACGATATAAAAATTTTGACCAGATGTTTGGCAATATAATTTCAACGGTTTTTTTTCTGTCAAATTGAATATTTTTAACTATGTGACAAAAAGTTGATACTTTGGCCACACAAAAGAATGTTTGTTACAATATTTTCGTGCCATTCTCTCTCTCTCTTCTCTATCTCTCTTCTGTGAGTGAGTGAGAGAGAGAAAGAGATTCTGTGAAGCAATCATGTTTAATGCGCATTAATTCTACGCATTTAGAATTGATCTACATTTATGAAACAAAGATTTAAATCAAATTTTAAACGTCGCAAAACTGCTAACCAGATGTCACACGGACTTTGAATATATATATTGGCACATACGCTCTTGACTTAACAGTCGATATCTTTCTTGCTGTAGGATTGAGTTCGACTCCACAACCAAGTATGTATAAAGTTTTAATTTGTATAAGTTTTTCATTGTTGATCGCAACCGATGGCCAAAACTTTGACGGAAGAAGGAACAATGTAATCACCACTCGTAACCCTAATGACAACCAGAAAGGATTAATAAATGGTAATTCACTGGACAGAATAGAGGATTTCACCAACAGAATAACCACTCGCAGTCCTTTTGACAGAACTAATAGGTTAAATAGAAATGAAAGACTTAACGACGGTACAAGAAACGAAATAACAACTCGCAACCCATTCAACAATATTGGGGATGTTTCCATGGGACAAAGAAATCGTAACACATTAGACAGAAATCAAGGGATGTCCAACAGAATGACCACTCGCAGTCCTTTCGACAGAACAGATAGGTTGAACAGAAATAATCAACTCCCCGACAGATCAAGAAACGAAATAACAACTCGTAACCCATTTAACAATATTCGGGATGTTTCCATGGGACAAAGAAATCGTAACAGATTAGACAGAAATCAAGGGATGTCCAACAGAATGACCACTCGCAGTCCTTTCGACAGAACTGATAGGTTGAACAGAAATGATCAACTCACCGACAGATCAAGAAACGAAATAACAACTCGTAATCCACTGAACTCTAGAGAAGAAGTTTCCATAAGACAGAGAAATCGTAATCGTAACACATTAGACAGAAATCAAGGGATTTCCAACAGAATGACCACTCGCAGTCCTTTCGACAGAACAGATAGGTTGAACAGAAATAATCAACTCCCCGACAGATCAAGAATCGAAATAACAACTCGTAACCCATTCAACAATATTGGGGATGTTTCCATGGGACAGAGAAATCGTAACACATTAAACAGAAATCAAGGGATTTCCAACAGAATGACCACTCGCAGTCCTTTCGACAGAACTGATAGGTTGAACAAAAATGATCAACTCACCGACAGATCAAGAAACGAAATAACAACTCGTAATCCACTGAACGCTAGGGAAGAAGTTTCCATGGGACAGAGGAATCGCAATCGTAACACATTAAACAGAAATCAAGGGATTTCCAACAGAATGACCACTCGCAGTCCTTTCGACAGAACAGATAGGTTGAACAGAAATAATCAACTCCCCGACAGACCAAGAATCGAAATAACAACTCGTAACCCATTCAACAATATTGGGGATGTTTCCAGGGGACAGAGAAATCGTAATCGTAACACATTAGACAGAAATCAAGGGATGTCCAACAGAATGACCACTCGCAGTCCTTTCGACAGAACTGACAGGTTGAACAGAAATGATCAACTCACCGACAGATCAAGAAACGAAATAACAACTCGTAATCCACTGAACTCTAGGGAAGAAGTTTCCATGGGACAGAGGAATCGCAATCGTAACACATTAGACAGAAATCAAGGGATGTCCAACAGAATGACCACTCGCAGTCCTTTCGACAGAACAGAGAGGTTAAACAGAAATGATCGACTTACCGACAGATCAAGAAACGAAATAACAACTCGTGATCCACTGAACTCTAGAGAAGAAGTTTCCAGGGGACAGAGAAATCGTAATCGTAACACATTAGACAGAAATCAAGGGATGTCCAACAGAATGACCAGTCGCAGTCCTTTCGACAGAACTGATAGGTTGAACAGAAATGATCGACTTACCGATAGAACAAGAAACGAAATAACAACTCGTAACCCATTCAACAATATTGGGGATGTTTCCATGGGACAAAGAAATCGTAACACATTAGACAGAAATCAAGGGATGTCCAATGAAATGACTACTCGTGGTCCATTTGGTAGAACTGAGAGGTTAAACATTGAGAGAAACGTACGTACAAACATTAGAGCAACCAACATAATAACAACCCGGAATCCTCTAGATATTATTGGTCGTGCTTAAAAAACCTTGGAGCACATTGACAGAAACAGGCGTTTTTATGTTAGAGATCCTTATGTAATAATAAAGAATTCGTCAAGTAAAAGATTTTCTCTTGTATTGCCCTTCCTTTTTTTCATTTTTTTTTAGAAATTCAATCAATATTCGGTTTTAAGTTTTCACAGCATACATATGTATCAGGAAAAGAAATAGTATTTGATTTTACAGTTTATTGATCCACAAGACAATATGCATTTTCTTTTTTTAAAAGTACTTACAGAAATACCACAAATGTTTGTTTCTATAGTATGAAAACGGGTGATTGATAAAACTTCAATATTTAGAACTAGGGTATATTAAAGTATTTGAATTGACACAGAAGTTTGACTGTGACCATGACCAAAAATTAAATTACCAAACCTCTTTTGTTATCTTGTTTCAATCATTTAATACATATCATGTAGATTTATTGCAAAAGTATCACATTGTTGCCATATATGTCAAAAATATGATTCACAGCACAAGTATTTGGAATAGCAACATTGCTTAGGAACAGTTTAAGCTTATCATCACGATACTAGTTTACCTGCAACAGAAATTGCGTTAGTCCAACTTCATTTTGCTGCTTTGATAGCGTAAGTTTTGCCAATAGACAGATGGTCAAAGAATTTAGTCAAAATAAAAATGAAGGAAAAGATGAGGGAAAAATAAGGTTCCAATATGTAGATTACATCAATTTCCAATATGTAGATTACATCAATATCATAAAAAAGATATTAATTCATAATAACACTGTACTTCCGTAAAATTCTAAGCATCGCCAAACCATTTTAAATTATAGACAATGCTTTTTGACATCATAGACAACTGCTTCTTACATAAATATTAACCCGCAAATTTTCATATCTTTATTATCTTATGTGTGGTTATATACAGTATTACTTTCTTAAAAATCATTCTCATTCCTCCCACAATTAAGTACTTTGAAGTTGATTTAAAAAGATACTTGAGTTCCCCATTGATAATATCTGTGTAGTCTTTGGAGACCACTGTTGGAAATCCGATGGATACTAATTGTGTTCCTTATTAGCCGACCTATTTTTATATTCTTTGAAGTAGAATTTATTAAAATGTTCTACATAAAAGAAAAAAATCTTGTGGCCTTCAATTAGACATTTATATATATTGACGAGGTGTTATCAATTAACAATAATTATTTTCATTCAGAACTCGACTCTTTATATCCCAGTGAAACCAAAATAAAGACACAACAGAATCAGTCATATTTCTTTCAATTTTGGATGTTTTACCAACTACAGATGTTAATGACCAACATTCAAACAATCTATATCACAAAGAGATGACTTCAGTCTTTCTATAATCAACTTCCAATATTGATTTGGAATATTCCTCTAACCACCGTATATAGCATATGTTATCTATGGAAGGGAATTACCGCCAAAAGTCTATTTATCTTGCTTTCATTCTTATTCTGCCTACTTCTTAATTCTTTGTTATTGTTGTAACTATATGTCACTTTATTGTTTTCATATTCGTCTTTATTACATTTCACTTTGAACTTTTTTCATTCTTCATTTTGTCCTTACTTCTATGTTGCTTTATTCTTGTAAATTCGTTCTTCTTTCTTTTAAATTGATACAGTTTCTTTAATAAATAATTATGGTCATCTCTATTACAAATGTAAATTCAGTCACGCAAACCATGAAGCGCATTCAACGAAGACGAATACAAGTAGTTTGAATTTAATGTGGCATTATAACGCTAGGTGGCAGGGTGTTCGCTGCGAGTGTTGGTTAAATTAGGTACGCAAACTCGGGCCGAAATTATTCGAGATTTTTCAATTTTCTGTCTTAATACTTTATCAATCGAACCCAAATTTTCAAATATGTATGTTATAGGTTCAGACATGTACCCGGTGTCGTTCCCCCTGAAGGCTGCCTAGATGGTAAGACTTCCCCCGGAAGACTAGCTATATAGTAAGACTTCTCCAGAGGAAAGTCTCACTATATAGTCAGTCTTCCCCTTTCATAGCGAAACTTCCCCCTTTAATTTAGTTTTCGGAACATTTTTTTCCGTTGTAAAACAATGTTTTTATACTAACGTTTTCAATGTTTGGATAAAAGTTATCCGTCCTATATGAATAAATAAATAAATGTATGAATAAATGATGAAAACATTTTAATAGTGATTTTTATAATCATAACTTTTTAACCATGCAGGTAAACATAGGTAACTGCACGTTTCTACGGGTAATGACCTCTTTACTGTTAAACTAATTATGTCTTTTTTTCTTTTGATAAGAATCGTCTCGGAAAAATACTATAATCTGCTGTGCACGATAAATTTTTAATGCGCACTTTTATATTGATTCATTTGAAACTATTCATCTTTTTTTATATATAAGATCATTACCTAAATATGCAATATATACATCGTCGATGTAAATAAAATCGAAACTGACCAAACACGGAAGGGGAAGTCCCACTATGGTCGTTTAGGGCGGAAGGCTCACTATATAGTCATTGCCCCCCCCCCTCCCCCGGAAGGGAAGTCTCACTATATAGCCAGACTTCCAGGGGGAAGACTCACTATGGGGTAAGTCTCACTATATGACACCGGTAGCGGGGGGGGGGGGGGGGCTGGCCACCAAACATTTTTCTAGCCATAACTTTTTACTATTGAAAATGTTCAATGAAAGTCTGGTTAATCCCTCCTACTTTTTGTTGTAGTTTAGTCAAATAAGGGCCATGTACGTAGTGACGTTTGAGTAAAATTTGGTACTGAAAGAAGTTGGACCCCCTCCCCCCCAAATAGAATTTTCGAGTTTGAAGACTTTTTCTCTTCTTTTTTTTTTGTTGGTTTGTTTGTTTGTTTTGTTTTGTTTTTTGGCTTGTTTGTTTTTTTGTTTTGTTTGTTTGTTTCTTTTTTTTTTTTTTTTTTTTTTTTTTTGCTTGTCAAGATTTTTAGTTAAGTTGTTTTTTTTCTCTGGCTGCTCCTTTCAAAAACAATGCTACGTCTCTAAGTTTTATCTGTATTCGCTGTAAAAATTGCCAATATTTATATTCATGTCTTTATATTTTGAAAATCTCAATATTTTAGATATCTTTGACGATTTTTGATTTCCAATTGCTAAGATGGGTAGGCAATATCAAGCCGACATTTTACGTATTTTTTGCCAAACGAGACATTGACAAAATAATTTTTTGAGTTATTCTGATGTCAAACACTGTGTGCTTACTAGAGATATTTATTTCTTTATTGAAAAGTGCTATTTCTATACAAAAAATTAATACATATTTTCATAAAAACCGGGGGGGAATTTCTAGTATGCCCCGGTCTAGCCTGGTTCCGACAACGCCAACCCATGACGTTCCGCACTACTTTGCAGAGCATTGTGGGTTGCCGAAACCAGACTAGCCCCGCGGTCCCCAGAATCAAGCGACTGCGCATGAAATAGTTATTATCCTGAAATAAAGAAATGTCAGTTCAGTGGAAGAATATATAGGGGTCCTAAAAACAACTCAATTTATAAGGGTGTACTAGTAATCATCAAAATATTTAATATTTTTTATATCAATAAAACTGAAATTCAATCATCCAACAAATAACTTGAATAGAGTTACTTATTTTTTCAGGTGACAGAAAATACACAATTATTTTGAAGTTTTCATCATTGGTCCGGTTTTAATGACCCAGATTTTCTTAAAACGTGTTATTTAAAGCAACAAAAGCACATTTGAAAGAAGAAATGCTTATAAATAGTTAAAATATAATGTTTAGCATCAGAATAATATATAAATTTATTAGTTTTTTGTCAAAAAAAAAAATCCACTAAAAATGTCAGCTTGATACTGCCTTCCAAAAACTTGGAAATCAAATAATTTTCTTCAGAAAATCTAAAAAATTGAGCAATTCGGGGCAAATTTACCGCGTATACAAATAAACCTATAAGTAACATAACTTGAAAATTTGGGTTCGATTGATAAAGTATTAAGACAGAAAATTGAAAAATCTCGAATAATTTCGGCCCGGGTTTGCGTACCTAATTTTACCAACACTCGCAGCGAACACCCTGCCACCTAGCGTTATAATGCGCCGCATTAAATTTACACTACTTGTATTCGTCTTCGTTGAATGCGCTTCATGGTTTGCGTGACTGAATTTACATTTGTAATAGAGATGACCATAATTATTTATTAAAGAAACTGTATCAATTTAAAAGAAAGAAGAACGAATTTACAAGAATAAAGCAACATAGAAGTAAGGACAAAATGAAGTTTAAAGTGAAATGTAATAAAAACGAATATGAAAACAATAAAGTGACATATAGTTAAAATAATAACAAAGAATAAAGAAGTAGGCAGAATAAGAATAAAGCAAGATAAATAGACTTTTGGCGGTAATTCCCTTCCATAGTTATCTACGTTTCCCAATTAATTTGGTACACGAGACCATATATTCTGAGCACGATCAAATTTGATAGAGAGGCAGACTCTGACAAATGAAATAAAATTATAGGGCTTTAAAAATTCTTGTTTAAAGTAAGCAAACTCAATGGTCATGGTGATGGCTTTGCTTGCAAATATACAACCCATCGAGTATTATTTTGACTGATATTTGTCAAACCAATTATTAGGCCATTGTTTTATACCGATTGTGACTACAAATTACCTGATCAATACAAGGAGTTAACGCCTGGTGTGACCGGTAGCAGGAGATGCTTATTCCTTCAAGGCATTTGATCTCATGATGTTTCAAGGGGTCTATGTTTTTGCCCTGTTCACAGTTCATATTATCTCAGATTGTCGTAAAGGATAAACACACTGGTTATATTAGAGTATTTTTTATTGTGTGGCGCTTTTGGTCGCGGTGATAATTGCGGGGGCTACCAAAGGGCTGCCCCCGAATATGAAGTAACAATAAGCAAATAAATGACGGCCGAAATATGGCTAATCACGAAAGATCAATAAAGTAAATGTCAATATAAAGTAAATATATAAATGTAGAACTTGAATGTTCTGCAAACAATTAATTAAGTGCACTCCTTCATTTGCGTTGAGGTGCGACGATAGACGGAAATCACACACATCACCGCGACTGGACTGACTGCAAACGGGAAGAATCCAATCCAAAACTGAAAAATAAAATTAAAAACCAACAGCAGTATACGCTGCTACTAATGGAAGTGGGTGGGCGGGCTTTAAAGTTTAAAATTCCTCCCATAATTATAGGCTGAGACGTCATAGTCTGAGGCTGAGACGTCATAGTTGAGCGGTTGAGACATCATAGCTTAGCAATTGTGAGAATGAAAACATTGTAATATGGATTTTAGCAACATATATGTGAAGAAAGCAGATTTAGACTCTATTAAGATGGTCAAGTTACTATCTCTATATTATGACAGGCCAAAAATTATTTTTTTACTTACTTTGATATCCTTTCACATTGTTAGAGATTATCACTTTGGTATCCTTTCACATTGTGAGAGAATATCACTTTTATACAATAAATAAATCACGATATTTCACTGTTGAAAATGTAATAAAGGATTTTATTGCCTTTCAGTTATGCATCAGAGTACTATCGCATGAAAGGGAAGATTGTAGTTTCTATACTTTGATTTTAAAAATTTGTGCTTTCTTATTGTTTATAATAATAAAAAAAAGATAATTTTTAATATTTTTAATGAGCACATTATTAAGATTTTTCAAATTCTTTTCTTTTTCAGATTTATGAAAAAAAAAATTGTGACCCAATGTTATGGCCCCACCCTAACCCTAAGGGGTCTCTGAATCCACACACCATGAGGATGCTTCAACATCAGTAAAACATACATGACTTTGTAGTTATAGAGATGTAAATTTGACATTTATACAACTCCATCCCGGGATTCATAATTTTAAAAAAAATCCACAAAACTTGGAAATGTTGGCAAATTTATTCTTAAGAAGATTTTCAATTTTTTTCTTATATGTTTCAATGCAAAACTTTGGTCCCTTTTTGCGGCCCACGCTACCCCCAGTGACCATGATTTGAACAATTAAAAATCTATATTATGTCTGGAAGCTTTCTTATAAGTTTCTCTTTTTTGTAGCCCAGTG
Source organism: Saccostrea echinata (assembly GCF_033153115.1). Lineage (NCBI taxonomy): Eukaryota > Metazoa > Mollusca > Bivalvia > Ostreida > Ostreidae > Saccostrea > Saccostrea echinata. The sequence continues at coordinate 24,217,831 of NW_026889750.1, forward strand.
GTTTTAGTTTTTAAAAAAATTAGAGAGTTTTCCTATATATTTCAATGTAAAACTTTGATCCTTTATTCTGGCCCCACTCTACCCCCGGGGTCTATGATTTGAACAATTCAAAATCTACTTTATGTCTAAAAGCTTTCACATAAGTTTCATCTTTTCTGGTCTGGTTCTTGAGAGGAAGCTTTTCAAAGGATTTTTGTTATATTTTAATGTAAAAATTTTATCCCCTGTTGTGGCTACACCTTTCATCATGATTTGAATAATTTAGAATTTAAACTTCCCCAAGAAGCTTCCATATAAGTTTTCACCTTTTCTGGCCAATTAGTTCTTGGAAAACAAATTTTTAAAGTTTTATCTTATATATTTAAGTGTTAAACTTTCATCCCCTATATGTCTCACCTTGCAACCGGGAGTCATGATTTGAACAATTTAGAATTAACACTACCCCAGAGATGTTTACACATAAGTTTCTCTTTTTTAGTGATTCTTGGGGAAAGGATTTTTTGATGACTCACCCTTCTTTTGCATTTTCTTGATTATCTCTCCTCAGAAGAGAGCTCGGCCCCTTCATTTTCACAATTTATAACCCTCTTTTCCAAGGATGCTTTGTCCCATCATTCGTTTAAATTGGCCCAGTGGTTCTTGATAATCAGTCGAAAATGTGAAAAGTATACAGATTGACAGACAAACAGATCTAGACGGGTGATCAGGAAAAGCTTACGTAAGCTTTCGGCTCAGGTGAGCTTGCCTTTGTTGATTGATTAAGCGAGATCGCATGTTTATAAGTACATTACGGTACATGTTGTTTACATGTGGTTCATCAGGTTTCATATGTTATAACTGACTTTAAACTTGAAAATCAAACTTTCTCTTCTCACTGCATGACATTAAAAATACACTCTGATAACTTGAGTGTATATTGAAAAATTGAAGATAATCAGTCCTGTGGAAACGGTACGTTGAATATATTGTAAAGATATGTCGTATTGTTATATTGATCATTATATTTTGAGATGGTCCCTAAATGCTATTTATTGACTCGAGTTAACTTTTCTTGTTTTATAGTTGTAAATTGTGGGAAACTTGCATTTTACAATACTATGTTATGCTCAGGTACTTATTTTTAGAGTTTAATGTGTGTAATTTTATTTATTACTAGACTTTTGTAATGTCATATCTTACGTTTTAGTTATGTTGAGGAAATTCGAACTGAAATGTCACACGTGCTTTTCATTTCATGGAAATCATTAAATATATTAATTGACACCCTTACTGATTCATTCTCAGGCTATATGATGTATTTCTTGTATTGTCAGGGTATATGCATTGTCCTTATTCCATTATTTGTACACTTTTTTAAGGAAGTTGCCAGCTACTATTTTTTGTGGTTCATAGGTTGACCTTTACTTCCGGGTCAATTTGCTGTTTTTAGATTATTCATGCCTCTTGTGAATTTCATGACGTTGACATTGTAGGTAAACAAAGTAATATTTTTATCTTTATACATGAGATGTTGAATGAAAAGTAGTATTTAAACTGTATAATTTTATTTGTTTGAAAGTTTTAATAATGGAACTATATTGCATGAGACATTTTCCGTTTACTGTAAACGGAATCTGTTCTTAGTAGACGAATTTTTAGAGTAAATTGGTTAAACGGATTTTGACGGGGTATAAATAAGACGAATCCGTTAATTTTTAGTTAGTATGCAACTTTTGGGTTTTAAAGAAACAAATGGAGTTAGCATAATTTTTAGGATGTAAGTTTATTTATTCATTTGGAATCCTACTGGGTAAAAACTAATTGAAATTCCTAGGAAATATTTTTTTGGATTTAGATTTGATCACATATTTCCATAATTTGGAAATCTGATCAATTAATTTCTTAATTAGTGTGAATAACTTAACTTTATTAAAAGTCATATACTCTGAGTTATCTCTGAATCAGACTTTACAAAAGTTGGGAATTTTATCAATTAAATTATTTATTAATGCAAGTAATTTAATCAAAGTCACATATTCTGAGTTATCTCTGAATCAGACTTTACCAAAGTAGTGTTTGTGAATTTACCTGAGTTCTGATTTTATTTTGGGAGAAATTGAGAGACAAGGGAATTAATTTCATGTTATTTTGAGGAGGCTATTAATTCATTATCTTGTTAAAAGGGACTATTGCACTAAATAAATTGTGGAACTTGAAGCAGACTCTATTTTATTTCTTTGGTACTTAGATAGTACCTGGTGTCAGAAAAAAATTAAATAATAAAGGAAATAAAATTAAACTTCAATATTTGAACTGAACCACCCTGACAGACTCAGGCAGTTCAGAGTGTATTGTCAGCACGTTACAATATGAATATATCTGTTACCAATAAGTTAATAAGCCTCCGCGAGACTTTATCAAATCTATGTTTTCTCAGAACAACGAAAAATATTAAAATATCTTTCAAGAACTATTAAAATTTTACATGCTTGTAATTTTGACAAATATTGCCTTTAACAAACCAACGCTTCAGATTTATAAGTTTTCTTCCCCAAAATGTTCTCCATAGACAATAAAAATAATCCCGCCACACTTATATTTGCGTATAAGTATGAAATTACATTTTCGTTCTCATATCTGTGGATAAGAGCATATAGATATAGTTCATAGACCATCATTTCCAAAGATTGGTATCTCCAACAGATAATCTCTCTGACTGATTTTCAGTTGTTTTGTTGATCGTTCCTTTCAAATCATTGTTCAATCCTTGTCAATGGGTAACTGCAGGTAGCATCAACGTTCCCAGACAAAACAAAAAACCTTCGCATCCTTAGAGATAGAGCTTGAACTTATTAAATTAAACTTCAGTTGTCGTGCAAAAGATATGAAATAAATTTGAAATTTACTTACCAGTGTACATATAGTTTTGTGCCACCTTATTATATTTGCTGAAGTTTATTTGGATGACATATTTAGTTGTTGAAAGATATATCAGTTACTAACCTACGATGACAATTGCGTTGCGCAAATACGATCTAAAAATACTATTGTTTCACTGCAAAGAAAAATCTAACAATGAAATATATTAACAATTTTGACCATATTGAATTCTAAATAAACTGAAGCAATGGGATATTGCATTCTTTAATAGGTGTGCGCAATTTATGTGATGGAATTTGAGAAATATTCATAAAATATAGCTATCTAATTCAACCCTGAGGAGCTTTTGAATTCAAAGCATTTTCCCATCTTCTAATTTTGCTTTCTTTTAAATGTTTGTTGCCTCTCTATGTTGTTTCATTTTATATTTGTTCTGTCTTTTCATTTTTTGTTTCTGCTGTTTTGTTTGTTGTCTCCTTTTTTCTTTATTTCTGTGTTTTTCTGATTGATAATTTATGATTACTCAGGGTAATCTAATACACCAGTGTCATTGCCTATAGTATTAATTAGATAAGCCCCAACCATTCTGATCAATTATAATTCTGATGATCAGCAAACCAGAGTGTAAATTGAACACTTGAAAGCTTGTTATATAAAAACACGCGTGTGCAAGTTATATAAATAACACGTGAGAATTCCTCGTGATATTCCTCTATTCTCATAAATATACTTATGACCTCCACCAATCTAAAACAACCTAAAATACTAAATTAAATACAGAACGAACAACAGCCAAAAGGCTTTAGAATTCCAATCGATCAAGAAGTTGAAAATTACCCTTGCAAAAACTGACAAAAATGTCTAAAATCAGATCGTGTTGGAAAACATACTTATTAAAGTACTTAGTTATTTTAAGTACTTTTTCTACTTATATAAGTTTGTAAAGGGCCTTGATATAGAGCGTCGATAATCAGGTGTGATATAAATATATTTAGATACACTTTATGTCAAACAAAATAATTTGTCCAGCTTGGTGAAAAAATAATGATTGTACATTTTGTTGTTTTAGAGGCATTACATTTGTGTCCTTAATAAAACCAAATCTTTTAAATTGTGATATTCCAAACAATTTTTTTTAATATGGATTTAATATAATTTTCATTAACATCTCCGCAAAATAGATAAAAATTCAAGAAATGACTCACAGAGGGGGGGGGGGAGAGAGAGAGAGAGAGTAAGGTCTGTTTGCAGGACTATACATAACTGTGATATATATATTTGTGTCCGGGCAATAAATAAATTAAAAAAAAAAAAGCAAAAAAACAATCAAACCTACAATTGCTTTATAACTGAGATCGATAAAAAAAAAAGATCTTAAGCTTTTCTTTTAGTTTAGTTAAGATAAAAATGCGTTTGCGTTTATGCCAATAAATTTTGAGTGCCAAATAGCTTTTCCTTGAATTTGTCTTCCCTGCCGACTTTTTATTTTATTTTATTTTTTTATGTGCGTATTTTTTTCTACGCATGTACAATTATCTAAGTTGGCGAATGATTGATGCAAACTTCAGGAATTAAGAAATAAATAATTTATAAATACATGCGTATCTGGGTAACGACGTAAAACTATAGACAGATGTCACAAAAGCATTTATATAAATATTGGTAAGTAGGAGTTTGATTCCACAACTGACCCTTCATTGGAGGACGGAAACTTGATTTTGGGCCTTTTCGTATTCTTTCTTCAAGCATGCTGAGAACCGTTGCCTGTATTAGTTTGATCGTAGTGGCCGTCACCGATGCTCTGTACCAGAATGAATATCGTAACAACGACAGAGACAGACTCAGCAACAGAGTTCGACACGGAGTTCAAAGAACTAACATTGTACATTCTACCGTCACTAGGACCAGGGATAATGACATGTTAGGAGGATATGCCAGCGATGGATTAGGAAGTCTTCAAAACGATGGACTAGTTGGAGAGAGGGACTTAACCAATAGCTTGGTTGATCCTATAGATAACGTAAACAGGTTGACTGGAAGAGTTACGGGTACTGGAATGGACTCATCTCTCTATGATCAGAATCGCCTTTCTGACAATGGCATTTACTCCAGCAATGGGGATTATATGAGAGATACTCAACGAACCAACAGGCGTTTTTGATTGAGTTTTCCCATCGTTGTAAAATCCTGAATTGTAATTATTATTTCTGCAATTAAATACTATTCATACTGAACAGTCTTCATTACTGTTTATTTAGATTTACATATTTCACATATTTACATTTGCAACAAAAAAAATTTTTGAAAATAGTAAGAGGGTCATTATGATATTTTAACATCATTATATATATATATATATATATATATATATATATATATATATATATATATATATATATATATATATATATATATATATATATATATATATATATATATATATATATACCCACTTCCGCCCCATATATATATATATATATATATATATATATATATATATATATATATATATATATATATATATATATATATATATATATATATATATATATATAAATAATAATAATAATAATAATAATAATAAACTACATCTGTTTGTTCTGTAGAAAGAAAAAAAATGAGTCATTATGGACACGAAATATAGTCGATTGCTAAGTACAAATTACCAACTAACTAAATTAATATTTTAAATTTAATAAAGTGTTTTAATAACCTGAGTCAGTTAAATTTGGTATGGAAGCTCAATATTCACAAACACAGATTCAATAGCCCAATACCATTACACCTGCAAAAAGAAAAGTTACTGTAGTATAAATACGCATATTAAAGTAGAAATTGGTGAAAGTAAAAAATATGAATTATAACTACAATTGATCAACTGAAAAAATACCGCTTAAATGCAAAAATTGTTCCTAGTTACTTTTTTGCCATGACTATTGTTTTCTGTTGCTTATATTTATGAATCAAAGACTAGAAAGGAAATTAGAAAATATCTTTTTTGTATCAGTTAGCGAGTAAGTTTATCCCAGTGTAATTTTGATTTGATATCGTCTTTCGTGTATATTTCGAGAAAGTGAATTACTTGACAAAAACCTCAACTTTTCCTTCTCAGCCAAAAATAATATGATTCCGAAATTTGTTTTTAAAATCTCAGATCTTATTGAGAAAAAGAGAAATTAGGTAATCTAACTTGCAGTTCGGCAGATCTAGCAGCAAGCAGAAGTCAATTTTAAAATGTGTAAGCATAAAGGTAACAACTTTCATACGAAAAGATATGAAAAGTATTCGAAAATCGCTTTCACGCAACATGATAATGTGGTGGTCCTGCAGATTTACCTACTTTTGGAAACGATGTCGTGTTGATATTCGGGTACTTTCGATATTAGATATAGTTATGAAATCTGTGTTTACCAATTGAAAGTACTCGTGTTACAATGTATGCATTTTTTTTTCAATATTTGCGTTGAAATTGTTGATCATTTTTAACAGAAAGTTATTTTTTATGTCCCTGTTCCATACTTTTTCACTTCCATTATATTGTATGCTTGATTACTGTTCCTACTTCATGCAAAATTATGGACAAAATCGATTTATATGATATTTTTAAAATATACATGTAATATACGTTATAGTTAAATTTACAGGACACAATTGTCTACTATACCCCTTTACTTGAAATAATTATTGATATTTTTTGTAGCTTACAGAAAACTTTTAATCATTTTGTCTAGGGCTTGGTTTAATAACAGGTTCTAATTATTGGCATGGACATTTGTTGACTCAACAAGGAATAGTGAAACAGATTTTAAAAATATAAAAATTCTGTGGTGATTTCCAAATTAAACAAGAACTTCCCGTTTGAAATACTTTGCGAATTGCATCAATCTTCTTAACATTTGATGTACCGGGATGTTTCCAAGATTAGTGTTTAATGTGTTTAAAGTATATTTCTATATCGAGGTATATTTCTATATCGAGGTATATTTCTCTATCGCACTGATTCTGAGAAACCTTTTTAATCTGCAATAGAATTTTAATTTCTGATCGCACTTTAAGAAGTGTTGTACTCCATCAGGCAGTGTAATTTTATTTAATCATTGAACCCTCGGTCATAGTAAAAACGCAAAAACCAGATGTAATCTAAATGGCAACAATAAAAAAAAATATTTGGATTTGATGATGTTCCTCAGGGAGAAAAACAGGTTAGCGTTTTCTAATTATTCTTGAGATTGATAATAACAGCTGTATCAATATACCGCTTTAAGGATCCAATACATAATATTTTGTTTCCTTTGTAATTAAGTAAGCAAGTGAAAATTTGAAATTTTGTCACAAGCTTGTCTATTTCTAAATCTCTGATAGGCAAGCTTGTGCTCTTCGTGAAGTAAAAAAGGGTCGCGTATTTTACAAAATTCTATCAGAATTGATGAAAATCGGTACAGTGTTCTACTTTGTCACCCTTTTATTGCCCTGTATACAGTATGAGTCCAAATCAATGCTAGTATTGAAACAAGGATCATGAATATGAAGATAACGAACATTAATCAAGCTCAAAAGTCCATTGAAACAATACAAATATGGGCAGAGCAAACACGGACTTCTAAAACATCAGAGCCGTGGGCGAACAAGCATCCTCTGTCAACCAGTCACACCCGCCGCGTGCTCTTTGTCATGATCGGGCAAACGGAAAAATCCGTAGAAAATTCAGTGTGAAAAAAATGGAGTGAAAATTTGTGTGAAAAAAGCCAGTCAACATTTAACTTAATGCTAGGTTTTCTTAATTCTTAATTGCAAACTATAACAATTTTAATTGTTAGTTTACTTTTATATCAAACAATGGATAAGCTTTGGCCGTTACCATACCCTGTGATTTGTTTTATTGCTTGATATAACATCTTTCAACTTATTTTAAGCTTTGACTTTGGATCAATGTTCATTTTCTTCACCTTTTTCATTCAGATTTTTATTCAGTTAAAGCAATGTCATTTTCGGAGAAAAGAAAGTGTGGTTCATTGGCATCTCTTTTCTTCGCTTATCATAATAGTCTGAAAAATCAAATGGAGTCATGAGTAGATGAGAAAGTAGTTAAATAAAGACAAAATTAATTTACAAAAACGTCAAAAGTCCTTAAACATTAAAGATTGTTCTGTAGCCATTACTGAGGGGAAAAAGTAGCAAACTGATTTTATTTTTTAAAATAAAAGCTTCCATCGCGGTTGCGAAGTTTTAAAAAACAAGATATGCTTGTGAAAAACTGATGCCTCTGTATGGCAACACATATCAAAGGTTAAACTTTCCCAAATGCAAATCAAATATGTTGCCAGTTAGTACTCAAAGTAAGGCTTGTCTCGAGGAATATACCTGTGAAGTATGAAAGCCCTAGCAGCAATCATTGAATACATATAGTAAAAAAGTTAAAAGTTTTTCAAAAGTTAGTCAAACATCAAGGTCAAATGGTTAAAATCAATGGTGCCCAAGGAAAGGCCTTCTCACAAGGAATACACATGTGAAACAATGTCAATGGATTACAAATGTTGGTCAAACTCCAACGTTAAAAGGTCAAAGTTGTTGGTACCCAAAGAAAGGACTTTTCACAAGAATTATATATGTGAAGTATGAAAGCCCTAGCACTAACCGTTCAAAAGCTACGGCCGAAGTTGAAGTTTTTCAAAAGTAGGTCAAACTCCAAGTTCAAGGTCAAAGGGTCAAAGTTTTTTGTAACCAAAAGAAGGTCTTGTCCCAAGGATTACATATGTGAAGTATGAAAGACCTAGCACCAAGCGTTCAAAAGTTGGCCAAGGTTTAAGTTTTCCAAAAGTAGGTCAAACTCCAGGTCAAGGTCAAAGGATCAAATTTGTTGGTATCCAATCGAAGATTTAGTCACAAGGATCACACATTTATGTATGAAAGCCCTAGTACCAACCGTTCAAAAGTTGTGGCAAGGTTAAAAACTTAACGGTAAAATTTTGCAAAACTGGGTCAAACTCCAGGGTCAAGGTCAAAAGGTCAAATATGATGGTACCCAAAGAAAGGTCTTGTCAGAGGAAATACACTTGTGAAATATGAAAGTCGTAGCTCCAACCAATCAAACGTTATTGGCAATGTTTAAGTTTTTGCGGATAAACAGACAAACAGACAAATGTACGGACAAGGCAAAAACTATATACCCCCGAATCTTCGATACGAGGGCATAGAAATATCATTGCACGAGGACATAATCGTTTATTTTCATTATTGCATGTAAGCTTGCATCTTAATACTTGTCCTAAGATGTCTAATACTTTTTTCTTTTTATGTCCCCGTACCGTATGCCCCCGTTTATGCCCCCGTATCGAAGATTAAACCTTGGCCATTACTTTAAAACAGTTGGTGCTAGGGCTTTCACACTTCACATATGTAATCCTTTTGACAAGACCTTATTTGGATACCAACAACTTTGACCCTTTGACCTTGACCTTGGAGTTTGTCCTCCTTTTGAAAAACTTTAACCTAGGCCATATCTTTTGAACGGTTGGTGCTAGAGTATTCATATTTCACATGTGTATTTCATGTGAGAAGGCCTTTCCTTTAGCACCATTAATTTTGACCATTTGACCTAGACCTTGATGTTTGACTTACTTCTGAAAAACATTAATCTTCACCATATCTTCTCAATGGTTGATGCCAGGGCTTTCATATTTCACAGGTATATTCCTCGGGACAAGACCTTACTTTGGATACCAACATATTTGATTTGCATTTTGGAAAAAGTTTAACCTTCGCTATAAGTTGCCATACGGGGGCATCAGCATTTTACAAACACATCTTGTTTCTTTCACTTTTTGTGAAACGGCAGTGGCAGATCTTATAATTATAATAAATTATATCTTAAGACGATAAAAAATTATCACTGTATCTTTAAAAAAAATTATACCCTCCAAAAAATCGATCGATTGATTGATTGTATGTTGTTTTACGTCCCATTCGAGAATTTTTCACTCATATACAGACGTCACCATATACCGGTGAAGGGCTTCAAATTTTGACCTTTACTCGGCACTCGGGGCCATTGAGCAGTGAGGGATCTTTATCGTGCCAACGCCTGCCGAGACACTGGGCCTAGGTTGTTAAGGTCTCATCCGAAGGACCCGCAACTTTCACTTCAAAGTGCCGAGCGCATGGCGAAGGAACATTAATGTTGCTACCTATTTTTTATCGACATAGCTCAGTCGCGGCCGAGATTCGAACTCACGACCTCCCGATCACGAAGCGAGCGCTCTACCGACTGAGCTACCGTGAACGGTCCCCCCCCCCCAAATCGAATGTTGGCTTCAAAACAATCATATCAATGACATTTTTTGATTGTCAGTAAAAAGAATTATAATTCCAAGGTACGTTGTATGTACATGTACATAAATATTGAAAAAAGTTCCATTTCTCTTGAATACATTAACCATCTAGAAATTATAAATTTCCCTGGCCGGCAATGCTACCCATGATGTTCATTTACAGTCGCACGCGTGGCGCAGTGGTTAGAGCGTCTGCTCTAGAGTCGCGGAGTAAGGAGTTGATCCTTACGTCGCGGGTTCGAATCTCACTGAGGGACGTGGAGACCGGTCCTTCGGATGAAACCGTATAAACCGAGATCCCGTGTCGCAGTAGGTGCTGGCACGAAAAAGATCCCTCACTGCTCAATGGTCGTAAGTGCCGAGTATAGGACAAAATTTGCAGCTCTCAACCGGCAAGTGGTGGCGTCTCCATATGAGTGAAAAATTCTCGAGAGGGACTTTAAACAACGTACAAAACAAACAAAAGGAATAACGAATTTAGAGGAAATTCGAACTATGATAGTGACATTTCTTCCACTGCGTGGTGAATTATTGAATTTTTTTTAAAATCCAAATTTCTTAAATAAAAATATAATGCCACCCAACTACAGTGCAATTTAAAAATAAACCCCAGTCTATTGTACACCAAAGACAATATTTACGTATGTGCATATGTACTATTGGTGATTATTTTTAAAACATCTGCATCCACAGATAAAACATGTGATAAAGGAATCTTCATAATTTTCAAACTAAATTCATTCAGTATCTAAATATTTTATTCTATTTAGTGTTGATTCGTTTTATTGGGGGAGGGGGTGCTATGTTGTTCCGGAATGACGGCGAATTGAGTTTCTGTGTTCCCAAGCCACAAATCAAGCAGCAGATGGAAGAGGTTTTTGCGTGGTCAGGTAATTGTTAGCGAAACGTCCAATATCAGAACATCAGGTAGCTGATCTGTCAATCACATCAGTAGCCATTTTTTTTTATGATTGACAGGCGGTATTTAATTGATCTTGAACTAGGTAGATTTTGGGGGCGTTAACGTAAAATTGGGTGTTTAAGATCTGTCTTAGGACTAATCTTACCAAAGATTTGTGAAACCCATCCCTGTATGTGTTTCCGTTAGCGATATTATCCTCATGCTTAAGCATTGTTTTGCTTTCTTATATAGCTTTGTTGTCCACCTTGTCAGAGCGCATCTTATTTCAATTAATTTTTAGAAACACAATAGATTTAACCAAGGAACTAAAGATTCATTTCAATCTAACCTGTACTTTCCAGGCATGTTTTGAGATACGTATTAATACTCCTGGATTTTTTAGGTAATTATATATAGCTACTAATATTGTAAAATGTTTTCATTATATATTCTAAGGGACATGTATAAAGCTGCAAGGTTGAGAGAAATCCTTTCAAAACAACAACATTTTGTATGAGCAAAGGCTTTGTGGTGTAATACTGTTAAAATATAAAAATGCACCTCTTGATTTTTCAAGAATTTCTTCGTAACAAATGGAAACATGTAAAATATTACACGTAAATAATATAAGCAGTAATGAAGACTGTTAAGTAAGAATAGTATTTAATTGCAGAAATAAGCATTACAAATTCAGGATTTCAACGATGGGAAAACTCAATCAAAAACGCCTGTTGGTTCGTTGAGTATCTCTCATATAATCCCCATTGTTGGAGTTGAGACCATTGTTAGAATAGCGATTCTGATCATATAGAGATGAGTCCACCCCAGTACCCGTAACGCTTCCAGACAACCTATTTACGTTATCTATAGGATCAACCAAGCTATTGGTTAAGTCCCTTCCTCCAACTAATCCGTCGTTTTGAAGTCCTCCTAATCCATCGCTGGCATATCCTCCTAACATGTCATTATCCCTGGTCCTAGTGACGGTAGAATGTATAATGTTAGTTCTTTGAACTCCGTGTCGAACTCTGTTGTTGAGTCTATCGTTGTTACGATATTCATTCTGGTACAGAGCATCGGTGAAGGCCAGAGCAATCAAACTAATACATGCAACGGTTCTCAGCATGTTTGAAGAACGAATAGGAAAGGCTCCAAAATCAAACTTCGGTCCTCCTATGAAGGGTCAGTTGTGAATTCAAACTCCTACCTACCAATATTTATATAAGTTGTTTTGTGACATCTGGCTTTAATTTTACGCCGTTTTCCAAATATTTATAAATTACTTATTTCTTAATTCCTGAAGTTTGCATCAATCACTCGCCAACTTAAATAATTGTATTTGCGTAGGAAAAAAATCTTCGTAGCAAAAAAAGAAGGGCCATCGACCAAGCTGAACTGCAATTTAGTTAATTTCTCTTTTTATAAATGAGATCTGAGACCTTAAAAAACAATATTCAGAATTGCCCTAGGTTAGGCTAAGAATGAAAAGTTCACTTTTATGACAAATATTTTACTTTCCGAAATGTACACAAAATCAAAAATGAAGGGGGAAACCTTTTTGCTAAATTATACATATAGATTCCATACTAGTCAAATGAATCATATATATAAATGGAGAGAGAGAGCACTAAAAATGATAAACGATACGAACAATTAAAAATTGTCAATTTTCGGGACGCCCTGTCCCTTCTTCAACACAAAGAAAAAAGTTATGAAGTCATCATAAAAAAGGGGAAAAAAGGAACAAAAAAATAAATAGCACTATAACTAAACTACCAAACATGCTATATATTCACAATGTCACATGTTTATTTTCAAAATTTATAATCAATTGTTAAGAAAGAAATCCGGACCGCTTTGAAATACGTCCGGTCTTTTGGGTATACTCTGGTGAGACTTACAGAAATTAAAGCACAAGACATATAATTTGAATATTTTAATTATTCAAAAACCAAACAAGATTCCCTCTTTAACCAAAAACAAAAACAAAAAAATTCGTAATAAGAGTCTTCTATTTATGTTTAGACAAGACTCGCCCCTGAAAGTTAAGGGAAAAGAAACTATGGTTCTGTAGCCACCCTGGATTGGTAAAATTTTTTGAGGATTATAAACATTACTTCTGTAGTCTTACAGAATTAATTGAAACAGTTTTAGTTCTTGAGGGACCCCCTTCCTCATTTGCCGGAATGTGTATGAAAACTTGCTACACTATATATATAGTCGACCTAATGCAATTGTTTATAGTTAAGGATGTAAACATTTCCTTCTTCAAAGCATTAAAATTGTTCATTCTGATTGAAAAATATATTTCTGTCTACTTTTTGTCGGATAGCAAAGGTATTTTGGTAGAGTAAAATTTGGAAAGCGGTTCACAGACATCTTCATTTTTTTTTATGAATGCACTGACTTTGAACACGCCTGATGCTACAACTAAATTTACTGGAATACCATTCATTACTTACACAGGAAAGCTGCAATAACTGTACTGGATTTTATTTAAAGTAAAATCATATATTACTTATTGTCAGCAACCTTTTTTTTTAAAAAAAAAAAAAAAAAAAAAAAAAAAAAAAAAAAAAAAAGACATTTGGGCAAATTTTATTCATTACCTTCATTATTTACACAATCTTTGTAATGAAATTAACTCACATCTAACGTACGCGTTTGAGACAGACTCAGTATTGCGATTAATCGCGGATATCTTACTGCCACTATTATGCAATAATGTTAAAAAAAAAACTCTAAATCATTTTCTGATGAGTATGCCGAAAATACTATTTATTGCCAAGGCTGCACTTCACAAAGTAAGTCATCTTACTACTATTCGGAATGTTTAGACTTCCAAAAGTATCACCAGAAAGAAATGGAGGAATTTATTATCAAAAGAATCGGCTTATAGGAAAGGCTCTGTTTCAAAAAAATATAAGAGAATGTAAGAGAACGAGCCTCTCCTTAATTCTTTCAGAGTGGTGTACCGAACATTTAGCAAAATATTTCACCAGGACTTCTTAAATGTCTTTTAAAAATTTACAATGATCGATTTCGTAATTTATTTAACAGCACATAGCCCCAAGCTAATTGAAGTTTCCTACCTCCAACACGAAAGAGTTCCGTTAAGTTAAGTTATCGCAATATCAAGTATTTAGCTTTCTTGACCCCCTTTTTGTCCCTCGCTTTCACTGAAAGTGGGGGATATAAATTTGGGTCTGTCTGAAACCCTCTTGATTTTGAGGTTAAAAGGTCAACGGAAAAGGTCATAAATTTTAACATAACAATTTCGTTTCCGGGCGATATCTTAAGAAGTTTTTAAGCTTTTGCAATGAAATTTTATACCACAACTCCCTATGGTCCCGTCCGCCCCTCTCAAAGCGTCCCGCCCCGCTTTTTTTTTTGGGGGGGGGGTTATTAAAAAGTTAGTTGGAAGTTTGTTGGCAGCGATCACCGTCTAGAGTTACTCCCCGTTTGAAATGAAAGTCGCGTGGCACCTTTTTAGCACAGGAGCATGTGGAGAACAAAGAGAGTAGTTTATTACATATAATAAAGGTTGTTGGCGGACTTTACAAGCTATATCTATAAGAACTGTTTAGCAAAGTCTAAATTAGATAGCATGTGTTGTGTAAAATTTTGACAATGTCGAACGTATCAAGAACGAAAAATTGGTCATTATAAAGGCAGTGGAAATTTTTGCTATTTTCAGACAAAGCATAAGTATTTGTTAGTCAAACGAAAAATATATATTTAGAAAAAGGCCATTGAGTAGTGGTGAATGACACGTAAAGCACCAATATGCACAAAGTATTTGGGATCCGTGCCTAATTTCATGCAAGCAGTTATGTGTGGCATTTTCAAACGTTCTCATAAAATCATTATTACGGTGTAATAAATATAAAAAGAATCTTCTGTACACATTTTAAAGAATAAGCAGTCAAATCTTTATATCCATATCGGCATTTACAATTTTAAAATTATGTATATTAATATAAGATGATCGTTGTGTAGATGTTTACTGTAATAGAAAATAGAATTAAAAATAAAATAAAATCCGCCCATCGCCCCCATTTTCTAAGCAAATTAGGATAAAATCTAAACTTTAAATATGTGGCCTTAAGGCTAAAAGGTGAAAGGTCAAAGTTGACCTTTTTCTTTCTCTTCCTGCAAAATCTTTCCATTACTTCCACCCTCTTCCTTTTTCCTAAGGGGGGGGGGGGGGACACAAATTCTCTGAATTAGTTTGTTTCCCCAGTACATTGTACTTGGTGCAATAAAGTGTTATTTCAGAGCGTTTAACTTCAAAAAGAAATTATTTAAAAAGATTGGATACTGCTATCAAACCGTACTGGGAATTTTTTGTCAAGTATATTTTTTAAAAGCATCTACAGACGTAGCCTTAATAAAAATCAATACAAGAAATGTATTATACTATTTATGATGCAGAATTTGAGAAATATAGGTCCAGACAAAAATTTGTTCAAAAGTTCAAGACCAAACCTCCTTAAGAAACTATTATTTCAATATAACACTTATATTTTAAAGAAGAAATAAAGACAACTAAACCTTAGGCAAACATTTAAAACAAATAAAAAAAAGCCTGTTATATATTGAAGTATATGATGTTTGTCAAAAAATTTACATTGGCATTGTTAAACATTATGTCTCACTACTTTTTTCCTGTTTATTTCAACACTAAATTTTATAAAGAGAGCTCTACCAATCTATAGTTAAGCCTGTCTGCCTTTCTGACTGTCTCTTTTGTATTTGCAATGTACTTTTTTTATGCAGTCAAAGTAAAATGCACAGAAGTCGCATAGATTCTTCTGTATCTATTGGAACACTTTTTAGCCAAAAATCAATTCAAAAAATGCCAGTGAAAGTTTGATAACAGCTTTTTGTTTTGTGTGTGTGTGTGTGTGTGTGTGTGTGTGTGTGTGTGTGTGTGTTTTGATTTGTTTTGTTTTGTTTTGTTTTGTTTCTTTATTTCTTTTATTTTTTTTATATAGAAATTATGATTTATTTCTATTTCCCATTGTAGCTCTATTCAAAAGTTAAATGCAATTGCTGATATACAGCATATAAAGTGTAACAATAACCTTTCTAATTTTTTTTTAAAATTCACTATTTATTATTTATGGTTCAAATAGAATAAAAACAATTTAAAAAATCTTGTTTCAAATTGTGACAGTAAATGCAACTTTTCATTCGAAGTATTTATCTTAAGTGAGTGTTTATTTCGTGTAAAGGGGAACATTTTACAAAAAATTAGATACATAAAAGTAGAAATGTAAAAAATTAACCCAGTAGCGTTTTTCTGTTTTATATTATTTCATTTCTAAGAAGATTTCTTTTGTGTTCAGAATTTTCAAAAGAAAATGCTGTTCAAGGACATTTAAAGAGAAATATTGGAGAAATTATATAAATCCAGAACCGAGCGCAACCTTTTGTGCGCAGTAAATATACAGTTTTTTGCTATGCGTGGCACTGTAGATCTCTGGTCGTTCATCCCAATTTTACAAACCAGCAAGATACAGATCTGCAGCTAATTTTAATGTAATTACTGCTATACATCACATTAAAAGATTATTAGATTATCAATTAAATAGCCAGTACGACGCATAGAGACAAACAGATGTTGTCTTCAAAAATGTATATAAGAAGCGCCGTAATAAGTCTTTTCACTTGAGTTATCCTCTGTTTCTACAATGACACCTAGAATGTCGGGATTTCAGATACTCATACTAGTCTGTATGATAAAATCTGCTTTATCGTTAGAGGAATCCGGAATTTATAATAACAGGTTGGGACGAAATGGACGTCGAGATAGAGTTGGAATGTACAACAGGGGATACAATGGCGATCGCCGATACGGTGACAATACTCTTGGAGGTACTGGATTGTACGATACTAACAGAAGGACAGGAGTGACACGTCATCGACAAAGTACCACAGTCCACCGTCGCCGTGGACCAAATACCAATTCCCGCACTACTCATGTTGAACGTTCATCTACACAGATCCGAAGAAGAAACAATCGGTTTTGAACATTCCTTATAGACAAAGAAAATGTAGTTGTGGAAGTTATAGATCTGTAACAAGAAGGTTTTGAACTTGTCCTTTTTTCTTGCAATAAATATGAAAATTTATATCGTTTGTTTTAAATTTATTATAGAGAATGAGGGTGGAATGTCTGTCTTTCTAAGCGTTCTCTGATGCCCTGTTTCTAATCTGCTTCACTGTGAGGAGAGCAGAAACACTTGGTCGGCGAAAATGCTATTTCATATCTAGGGTGTCTCATGGTTTTTACGTGGATATGATATCTATCTAACTATGATGTTTGTTCTATTCACGAGTCTCTGACGAGGTAAAAAAAAAACATTGAACGAGTTTAATAAAAATATATTTACATCCACAGAATATCGTCTTTTTTATTTCTTATGAAAACCATTACTTTTAATCAGTCAGTAAACGCAACTAAGAAAGTAATCTCTGTAGATTTCTAAAGCAGCGACTCTTCCATCAATGAAACATACAATGTCATACAAATCAATAATAAAATATTTAACCTACTTAATTTTACTTTATGATTTTTTTATACAGATACAAATATAAACAATAAAATGTCTTTCTTCGTTTGTTACCTATAGTATGGGAATTAACGTTGCAGCAATTGCAGAAAGAAAATTACATAAGCCGCTTACGCGGGTTATGTATTTTTTCTACAACAACTGCAACATACTTGCAACCAAAGAAAGCATTTTATTGTTTAAAATAATTATTCAATCACACAACAAAGGATATTCTTAGCATCACGTCTTTACATAATTTTAACGATTTTGTCATTTTTTCTCTTCTATCGAATTTCTTAGGCCGCATAACGATGTTAATATTATTACGTTACTAGAGCCTAATAGATTGAAAAGAATATTTTTGTTTGCAAAACTATTCATGTAAAATATAGAAAAGCGATAACATGTCTTAAGACTATAATTTAAAGGTCGAAACGGGAAGGAGTGATAACTTAATAAGGGGTAATAGGAAATGTGCTTTATGTGATTTAAATGATATTGAAGATTAATTCACTTTTTATGCCCCCGGATCGAAAGATCCCGGGGGTATATTGTTTTTATCCTGTCTGTCTGTTTGTCTGTCTGTCAACTTTAACCTTGCCCATATCTTTTGATTGGTTGGAGCTATGACCTTCATATTACACATGTATATTACTTGTGAGAAGACCTTTCTTTGGGTACCATCATATTTGACCTTTTGACCTTGACCTTGGAGTTTGACCCACTTTTGCAAGATTTAATGAGACTTTAACGCTGGCCATAACTTCTGAACAGTTGGTGCTTGGGGTTTCAAACTTCACATGTGTATTTCGTGTGACAAGGCCTTCCTTTGGACACCAACAACTTTGACCTTTTGACCTTGACATTGGAGTTTGACCTACTTTTGAAAACTTTATTTTTGGCCAAAT
Organism: Saccostrea echinata; assembly: GCF_033153115.1. Lineage (NCBI taxonomy): Eukaryota > Metazoa > Mollusca > Bivalvia > Ostreida > Ostreidae > Saccostrea > Saccostrea echinata. The sequence goes on from NW_026889750.1 coordinate 24,236,387, forward strand.
ATGATGGTACCCAAAGAAAGGTCTTGTCAGAAGAAATACACTTGTGAAATATGAAAGTCGTAGCTTCAACCAATCGAAAGTTATTGACAGTGTTTAATTTTTTCCAGATAAACAGACAGACAAACAGACAAACGTACGGACAAGGCAAAAACTATATACCCCCGAATCTTCGATACGGGGGCATAGAAATATCATTGCACGAGGACATAATCGTTTATTTTCATTATTGCATGTAAGCTTGCATCTTAATACTTGTCCTAAGATGTCTTTTACACTTCACATTTGTAATCCTTTTGACAAGACCTTATATGGATACCAGCAACTTTGACCCTTTGACCTTGGAGTTTGTCCTCCTTTTGAAGAACTTTAACCGGTACCTTGACCATATCTTTTGAACGTTTGATTTCTAGAGTATTCATATTTCACATGTGTATTTCTCGTGAGAAGGCCTTTCCTTTGGGCACCATTAATTTTGACCATTTGACCTCGATGTTTGATTTACTTCTGAAAAACATTAACCTTCACCATATCTTTTCAATGGTTGCTGCTAGGGCTTTCATATTTCACAGGTATATTCCTCGGGACAAGACCTTACTTTGGATACCAGCATATTTGATTTGCATTTTGGAGGAAGTTTAACCTTTGCTTCGCTCTAAGTTGCCATACGGGGGCATCAGTGTTTCACAAAAACATCTTATTTCTTTTACTTTTTGTGAAACGGCAGGGGCAGATCTTATAATTATCATACAGTCCCTGAAACGTTCTACTTTCCCACTTGAACGGTGAGCGAACGCTGAACGAACGCAGAGCGAACGGTGAGCGAATGCAGAGCGAACGGTGAGTGAACGATGTGTGAACGCTGAACGCAACTTGGTGAACGATAGGTGAACGCTGAACGGTGAGCGAACGCAGAACGCCAACGGAGCGCGAACGCGAGCGCAAAGTGAACGGTGAACGCAAGATGAACGATTGTTTCGGAATGCCTCTGATCTTTTCCATGCATTGTATCTATTCTATTGTATTCTAATGTCAGGCGGAAAATAAATAAATAGATATTCAAAAATTGTCCTAAGAAAGATGAAACACGCACATTTAGTAAAACTATTAATTAAGTTTCTTACAATATTTTCTGCATATATGTATGATCTTTAAATTCAGCTGTTTAATCACACGATTTTTATCGGTGTAAATCATTGTCGTTGTTACCGAACGCTGTAATTTAAAAGATAAAATTTTTCTATTTGTAAAATAAATATGTTTATTCTTATTTGATATATAAAACCATTACAAATAATGATTTTCGAAGAGAACATTACTGACTTAGAGAATGAATTATAACGGTTGTAACAACCATACATGTATTTCCGTGTCAAGGCAATTCCGTGTAAAATAATGAGAAAAAATTTTTTAAAATATTTTGCTAGTCTGTGGACGTATTGCATGTATACACACGTATTTGAAAAATTTATTGCAATAATATATTTATGTGTCTTTTCATTTTTTAAAGATGATTTTTTCAGCAGACTTCTACATGTATCTGTAGACAATTCCCCGTGATTAAACTCGGACAAGGTGATACAAAGAAGCATTCATATTATTTATTATAGATTAAAATTTCAGAACTTGGCATTTAAGTAATATGTGTCATAGTTTTGATTAAACGGACAAATGAGAGAGAGAGAGAGATTCCGTTTTACCCCCCCCCCTTTCCACAAATGCATGTACATACATGTATACACCTGTATAAACAAAAAAAAATTTATCTAAATATATCAGGTAGTGAAAGTAACCTTTTTGATTTCACAACACATTCATTTTGTTTGACAGTCATAATCGGTTTTTATTTTCCTGCTTCAATTTCACACGAAGTCCACGTGCTTGTCCTGTCAATCAAAATCATTCGACACTGTGCAGGTGTGAAAGTCTCGTCACACCAAAGGCGAGGTGCTACACTGTAGTATTTCCAAGAAGTTTTGACATGTTTTATCATTTCTAGATCTGATTCCAATTTTTCCAATACATAAATAAATAAATAAAATACATTGGGCATAAAAACTTCGAATGAATTTGAAACATACTCCCTGGCCAATTTAAAATACCACCGTCGTCGCGTGTATATATTTTGAACTACTATTGTTTAATGACTTTTTTAGATGCATGTTTGTATTGAGACTGAAATTTTTGTGCTACAAAACGCATTAACTTCTTTTTAAATATTAATTTAAAATATACTGGAAATACTGACTAAGTAACCGATCTACGTGGGGGAAAAAAGGGGGGGTATTAATCATATAGAATGGCAAACACAAAAAGTTATTGTGAAGAAAGGAATTTTTTTCTCTCTAACAATAGAATTTATATATGAATTGTAGTATATTACATTTAAATAAATATTTTTTTAACCACACTATCAATTTAATTCGCTCCAAAGATATTTTAATTAACTGGTTATCCGCAGTACTATTTATCATTCTCAGAACTAGTACTAATAATGTATTTCTATAATAATTGAAAAAAAACGTGTTAGTAATAAATACTTTCGTAATTTTGCTGCAGTTGGTAATATAATTGACATGGATTATTATCTCTCCATTACTTGTCGTCCTTAACATAACAACAAAATGTTGCAGTGCTTGAAGTACCCGTATATTGCTCGCATTAAATTTAATTTTTCAGCATCGTTCTACATAGGTACATACTTCTAAAAACATTTATTTTCCAGAGTAATTTAATCAATAACCTAACAGCTAAGTTAGAATAATAAAAAAAACATATTGTAGATAATTTATTCCCATAAAATAATGATCCTTTAAACACGACATGTTAATTATTAAATTTCAATTCCCGTAAACCCTTACTTACAAAAAAGATAAGTCCTTTCACTTCGGAGTTCCAAATGACAACGCTGAACGCAAGGTGAACGGAAAATAAAAGAACGGAGAGCGAACGGTGAACGCTTTGTGAACGGTGAACGCGAGCGCACGGTGAACGCAGAACGCAAAACTGTGAACGGAGAGCGAACGGTGAACGCACTCTGAACGAATGGTGAACGAACGGTGAACGCACGCTGAACGAACGGTGAGCGAACGGAAAAATGGGAAAGTAGAACGTTTCAGGGACTGTACATGATATCTTAAGACGATAAAAAATTATCATTGTATCTTTTAAAAAAATTATACCCCTCAAAAAATCGATTGATTGATTGATTGTATGTTCTTTTACGTCCCATTCGAGAATTTTTCACTCATATAGAGACGTCACCATATTCCAGTGAAGGGCTTCAAATTTGGACCTTTACTCGGCACTCAGGGCCATTGAGCAGTGAGGGATCTTTATCGTGCCAACGCCTGCCGTGACACGGGGCTTCGGTTTTTAAGATCTTATCCGAAGGACCCGCAACTTTCACTTCAAAGTACCGGGCGCATGGCGACGGAACAGTTGCTACCTATTTTTTATCGACTTAGGTTAGTCGCGGCCGAGATTCGAACTCACGACCTCCCGATTACGTACGGAGCGAGCACTCTTCCGACTGAGCTACCGTGAACGGTCCCCCCAAAAAATCGAATGTAGGCTTAAAAACAATCATATCAATGACATTTTTTGATTGTCAGTAAAAAAAAATTATAATAATTACAAGATACGTTGTATGTACATGTACATAAATATTGAAAAAAGTTCCATTTCTCTTGAGTACATTAACCAACTAGAAATTATTAATTTCCATGGCCGACAGTGGTACCCATGATGTTCATTTACGAATAAGGAATTTAGAGGAAATTCGAACTATGATTGTGACATTTCTTGCACTGCGTGGTGAATTATTGAAATTTTTAAAAATCCAAATTTCTTAAATAAAAATATAATGCCACCCAACTACAGTGCAATTGAGAAAAAAAACGCAATCTATTTTACACCAAAGACCATATTTACGTATGTGCATATGTACTATTGGTGATTTTTTTTAAAACATCTGTATCCACAGATAAAACTTGTGATAAAGGGATCTTCATAATTTTCAAACTAAATTCATGCCATCAGTATCTAAAATATTTTATTCCATTCCGTTTTATTGGGGAAGGGGGTGCAATGTTGTTTCCGAATGACGGCGAATTGAGTTTCTGTGTTCCCAAGCCACAAATCAAGCGGCAGATAAAGGAGGTTGTCGCGTGGTCAGGTAATTGTTAGCGAAACATCCAATATTAGAACATCAGGTAGCTGAGCTGTCAATCAGACAAGTAGCCATTTTTTATGACTGACAGGCGGTATATAATTTGATCTTGAACTAGGTAGATTTTGGGGGCGTTAACGTAAAATTGGGTGTTTAAGATATGTCTTAGGACTAATCTTACCAAAGATTTACGAAACCCAGCCCTGTGTGTGTTTTTGTAAGCGATATTATCCTCATGCTTAAGCATTGCTTTGCTTTCTTATATAGCTTTGTTGTCCACCTTGTCAGAGCGCATCTTATTTCAATTAATTTTTAGAAACACAATAGATTTAACCAAGGAACTAAAGATTCATTTCAATCTAACCTATACTTTTCAGGCATGTTTTGAGATACGTATTAATACTCCTGGATTTTTTAGGTAATTATATATACAATGTAGCTACTAATATTGTAAAATGTTTTCATTATATATTCTAAGGGACATGTATAAAGCTGCAAGGTTGAGAGAAATCCTTTCAAAACAACAACATTTTGTATGAGCAAAGGCTTTGTGGTGTAATACTGTTAAAATATAAAAATGCACCTCTTGCTTTTTCAAGAATTTCTTCGTAACAAATGGAAACATGTTAAATATTACATGTAAATAATATAAGCAGTAATGAAGACTGTTAAGTAAGAATAGTATTTAATTGCAGAAATAAGCATTACAAATTCAGGATTTCAATGATGGGAAATCTCAATCAAAAGCGCCTGTTGGTTCGTTGAGTATCTCTCATGTAATCCCCATTGTTGGAGTAGAGACCGTTGTTAGAATAGCGATTCTGATCATAGAGAGATGAGTCCACCCCAGTACCCGTAACGCTTCCAGACAACCTATTTACGTTATCTATAGGATCAACCAAGCTATTGGTTAAGTCCCTTCCTCCAACTAATCCGTCGTTTTGAAGTCCTCCTAATCCATCGCTGGCATATCCTCCTAACATGTCATTATCCCTGGTCCTAGTGACGGTAGAATGTACAACGTTAGTTCTTTGAACTCCGTGTCGAACTCTGTTGTTGAGTCTATCGTTGTTACGATATTCATTCTGGTACAGAGCATCGGTGACGGCCAGAGCAATCAAACTAATACAGGCAACGGTTCTCAGCATGTTTGAAGAACGAATAGGAAAGGCTCCAAAATCAAACTTCAGTTCTTCCTATGAAGGGTCAGTTGTGAATTCAAACTCCTACTTACCAATATTTATATAAGTTGTTTTGTAACATCTGGCTTTAATTTTACGCCGTTTTCCAAATATTTATAAATTACTTATTTCTTAATTCCTGAAGTTTGCATCAATCACTCGCCAACTTAAATAATTGTATTTGCGTAGGAAAAAAATCTTCGTAGCAAAAAAAGAAGGGCCATCGACCAAGCTGTACTGCAATTTAGTTAATTTCTCTTTTTATAAATGAGATCTGAGACCTTAAAAAACAATATTCAGAATCGCCCTAGGTTAGGCTAAGAATGAAAAGTTCACTTTTTATGACAAATATTTTACTTTCCGAAATGTACACAAAAGACGATATCAAATCAAAAATGAAGGGGGAAACCTTTTTGCTAAATTATACATATAGATTCCATACTAGTCAAATGAATCATATATATATATATATATAGAGAGAGAGAGAGAGAGAGAGAGAGAGAGCACTAAAAATGATGAACGATACGAACAATTAAAAATTGTCAATTTTTCTGGACGCCCTGTCTCTTCTTTAAGACAAAGAAAAAAGTTATGAAATCATAAAAAAGGGAAAAAAAGAAACAAAAAGCAAATAGCACTATAACTAAACTACCAAACATACTATATATTCACAATGTCATTTTCAAATGGTGAGACTTGCAGATATTAAAGCACAAGACATATAATTTGAATATTTTAAGTATTCAGAAACCAGACAAGATTCCCTCTTTAACCAAAAAAAGAAAACCAAACAAACAAGAACAAAAAAATTCGGAATGCGAGTCTTTTATTATGGTTTAGACAAGACTCGCCCCTGAAAGTTAAAGGAAAAGAAACTATGGTTCTTTAGCCACCCTGGATTGGTAAAAAAAATTTGAGGATTTTTAACATTACTTTTGTAGTCTTACAGAATTAATTGAAACAGTTTTAGTTCTTGAGGGACCCCCTTCCTCATTTGCCGGAATGTGTATGAAAACTTGCTACACTATATATATAGTCGACCTAATGCAATTGTTTATAGTTAAGGATGTAAACATTTCCTTCTTCAAAGCATTAAAATTGTTCATTCTGATTGAAAATATATTTCTGTCTACTTTTTGTCGGAAAGCAAAGGTATTTTGGTAGAGTAAAATTTGGAAAGCGGTTCACAGACATCTTCATTTTTTTTTATGAATGCACTGACTTTGAACACGCCTGATGCTACAACTAAATTTACTGGAATACCATACATTACTTACACATGCAAGCTGCAATAACTGTACTCGATTTCATTTAAAGTAAAATCACATATTACTTATTGTCAGCAACCTTTTTTAAAAAAGACATTTGGGCAAATTTTATTCATTACCTTCATTATTTACACAATCTTTGTAATGAAATTAACTCACATCTAACGTTTAAGAAAGACTCAGTATTGCGATTAATCGCGGATATCTTACTGCCACTATTATGCAATAATGTAAAAAAAAAAAAACTCTAAATCATTTTCTGATGAGTATGCCGAAAATACTATTTATTGCCAATGGCTGCACTTCAGAAGGTAAGTCATCTTACTACTATTCGGAATGTTTAGACTTCCAAAAGTATCATCAGAAAGAAATGGAGGAATTTATTATCAAAAGAATCGGCTTATAGGAAAGGCTCTGTTTAAGAAAAATGTAAGAGAATGTAAGAAAACGAACCTCTCCTAAATTCTTTCAGCGTGGTGTACCGAACATTTAGCAAAATATTTCACCAGGACTTCTTAAATGTCTTTTAAAAATTTACAATGATCGATTTCGTAATTTATTTAACAGCACATAGCCCCAAGCTAATTGAAGTTTCCTACCTCCACCACGAAAGAGTTCCGTTAAGTTAAGTTATCGCAATATCAAGTATTTAGCTTTCTTGACCCCCTTTTTGTCCCTCGCTTTCACAGAAAGTAGGGGATATAAATTTGGGTCTGTCTGATACCTTATTGATTTTGAGGTTAAAAGGTCAACGGAAAAGGTCATTAATTTTAACATAACAATTTCGTTTCCGGGCGATATCTTAAGAAGTTTTTAAGCTTTTGCAATGAAATTTTATACCACAACTCCCTATGGTCCCGTCCGCCCCTCTCAAAGCGTCCCGCCCCGCTTTTTTTTTTTTTTTTTTTTTTTTTTTTTAGTTATTAAAAAGTTAGTTGGAAGTTTGTTTGCAGCGATCACCGTCTAGAGTTACTCCCCGTTTGAAATGAAAGTCGCGTGGCACTTTTTTAGCACAGGAGCATGTGGAGAACAAAGAGAGTAGTTTATTACATATAATAAAGGTTGTTGGCGGACTTTACAAGCTATATCTATAAGAACTGTTTAGCAAAGTCTAAATTAGATAGCATGTGTTGTGTAAAATTTTGACAATGTCGAACGTATCAAGAACGAAAAATTGCTCGTTATAAGGACAGTGGAAATTTTTGCTATTTTCAGACAAAGCACAAGTATTTGTTAGTCAAACGAAAAATATATATTTAGAAAAAGGCCATTGAGTAGTGGTGAATGACACGTAAAGCACCAATATGCACAAAGTATTTGGGATTCGTGCCTAATTTCATGCAAGCAGTTATGTGTGGCATTTTCAAACGTTCTCATAAAATCATTTTTACGGTGTATTAAATATAAAATGAATCTTCTGTACACATTTTAAAGAATAAGCAGTCAAATCTTTATATCCATATCGGCATTTACAATTTTAAAATTATGTATATTAATATAAGATGATCGTTGTGTAGATGTTTACTGTAATAGAAAATAGAATTTTAAAAAAATAATAAAATCCGCCCATCGCCCCCATTTTCTAAGCAAATTAGGATAAAATCTAAACTTTAAATATGTGGCCTTAAGGCTAAAAGGTGAAAGGTCAAAGTTGACCTTTTTCTTTCTCTTCCTGCAAAATCTTTCCATTACTTCCACCCTCTTCCTTTTTCCTAAAGGGGGGGGGGGGCACAAATTCTCTGAATTAGTTTGTTTCCCCAGTACATTGTACTTGGTGCAATAAAGTGTTATTTCAGAGCGTTTAACTTCAAAAAGAAATTATTTAAAAAGATTGGATACTACTATCAAACCGTATTGGGAATTTTTTGTCAAGTATATTTTTTAAAAGCATCTACAGACGTAGCCTTAATAAAAATCAATACAAGAAATGTATTATACTATTTATGATGCAGAATTTGAGAAATATAGGTCCAGACAAAAATCTGTTCAAACGTTCAAGACCAAACCTCCTTAAGAAACTATTATTTCAATATAACAATTATATTTGAAAGAAAAATTAAAGACAACTAAACCTTAAGCAAACATTTAAAACAAATAAAAAAAGCCTGTAATATATTGAAATATATGATGTTTGTTAGAAAATTTACATTGGCATTGTTAAACATTATGTCTCACTACTTTTTTCCTGTTTATTTCAACACTAAATTTTATAAAGAGAGCTCTGCCAGTCTATAGTTAAGTCTGTGTGCCTTTCTGACTCTGCCATGTACTTTTTTCTCCTTTTTTATTCAGTCAAAGTAAAACGCACAGAAGTCGCATAGATGCTTCTGTATCTATTTGGAACACTTTTTAGCCAAAGATCAATTTTAAAAAAAATGCTTTTTGTTGTGTGTGTGTGTGTGTGTATGTGTGTGTGTGTGTGTGTTTTGTTTTGTTTTTTTTTTAAATTATGATTTATTCCTATTTCCCATTGCAGCTCTATTCAAAAGTTAAATGCAATTGCTGATATACAGCATATAAAGTGTAACAATAACCTTTCTAATTTTTTTTTTAAATTCATTATTTATTATTTATTGTTCAAATAGAATAAAAACAATAAAAAAAATCTTATTTCAAATTGTGACAGTAAATGCAACTTTTCATTCGAAGTTTTTATCTTAAGTGAGTGTTTATTAGAGACATAAAAATAGAAATGTAAAAAATTAACCCAGTAGCGTTTTTCTGTTTTATATTATTTCATTTCTAAGAAGATTTCTTTTGTGTTCAGAATTTTCAAAAGAAAATGCTGTTCAAGGACATTTAAAGAGAAATATTGGAGAAATTATATAAATCCAGAACCGAGCGCAACCTTTTGTGCGCAGTAAATATACAGTTTTTTGCTATGCGTGGCACTGTAGATCTCTGGTCGTTCATCCCAATTTTACAAACCAGCAAGATACAGATCTGCAGCTAATTTTAATGTAATTACTGCTATACATCACATTAAAAGATTATTAGATTATCAATTAAATAGCCAGTACGACGCATAGAGACAAACAGATGTTGTCTTCAAAAATGTATATAAGAAGCGCCGTAATAAGTCTTTTCACTTGAGTTATCCTCTGTTTCTACAATGACACCTAGAATGTCGGGATTTCAGATACTCATACTAGTCTGTATGATAAAATCTGCTTTATCGTTAGAGGAATCCGGAATTTATAATAACAGGTTGGGACGAAATGGACGTCGAGATAGAGTTGGAATGTACAACAGGGGATACAATGGCGATCGCCGATACGGTGACAATACTCTTGGAGGTACTGGATTGTACGATACTAACAGAAGGACAGGAGTGACACGTCATCGACAAAGTACCACAGTCCACCGTCGCCGTGGACCAAATACCAATTCCCGCACTACTCATGTTGAACGTTCATCTACACAGATCCGAAGAAGAAACAATCGGTTTTGAACATTTACAGAGAAAGAAAATGTAGTTGTGGAATTTATAGATCTGTAGCAAGAAGGTTTGGAACTTGTCCCTTTTTCTTGCAATAAATGTGAAAATTTATATCGTTTGTTTTAAATTTATTACAGAGAATGAGGGTGGAATGTCCGTCTTTCTAAGCGTTCTCTGATGCCCTGTTTCTAATCTGTTTCACTGTGAGGAGAGCAGAAACACTTGGTCGGCGAAAATGCTATTTCATATGTACATTTTGGATCTCATGATTTTTACGTGGATATGATTTCTATTGTATGATATGATTGTATTGTATATTCTATTCCCAAGTCTCTGACGAGGTGATAAAAACGATGGACGAATTTAATAAAAATTTATCTACACCTACAGAATATCATCTTCTTTATTTCTTATATGAAATCCATTACTGTTAATCAGTCACTAAACGCCTCTAAGAGAGTCATCTCTGTAGATTTCTAAAGCAGCGAATCTTTCATCAATGAAACATACAATGTCATACATATCAATAATAAAATATTTAACCTACTTAATTTTACTTTATAATTTTTTTTATACAGATACAAATATAAACAATAAAATGCATTTGTTTGTTAGTATGGGAATTAACGTTGCAGCAATTGCAGAAAAAGAAATTACATAACCCGCTTACGCGGATTATGTTTTTTTCTGCAACAGCTGCAACATACTAACAACCAAAGAAAGCATTTTATTGTTTAAAATAATTATTCAATCACACAACAAAGGATATTCTTAGCATCACGTTTTTACATAATATTAACGATTTTGTCATTTTTTCTCTTCTATCGAATTTCTTAGGCCGCATAACGATGTTAATATTATTACGTTACTAGAGCCTAATAGATCAAAAAGAGTATTTTTGTTTGCATGCAAAACTATTCATGTAAAATATAGAAAAGCGATAACATGTCTTAAGACTATAATTTAAAGATCGAAACCGGAAGGAGTGATAACGGGGTAATAGGAAATGTGATTTATGTGATTTAAATGATATTGAAGATTAATTCCATTTTTACTCATATTTCCAGTTTTTCATATTTAAGAGACAGGTTTATTAAACATTACTACTTTGTACTATGCTAATAAATCACGATATGAATGCTTAAAAATCAGCTTTACGTAAGTATGTAAACTTGTATATTAAGTTTGTATTTATATAACATGTTAGAATTCTTTATTTCAATGGTTAATTACCAATAATTAAATTGATGGAAATTCTATTTTAAACTTTAATAAATGTACACACATATATTTGTTTACATGGCGTTAGGAGGGTCGGGTGTGTACATATTTTATATCCAACGTCAGCGTTATGCCCACTGGTGTGTATAGATACATGAGCTGCATTTATATTCCCAATCAAATGTCTTACTCATTTTTTGACTTCATGCAAGCTATTTTGCATCGAAATTCTAATAATTCTTCCTATAATAAAAGATTCCTTAAAATCTTCAATTAAGGACATACGCAACGTACCTTACCTACTGATAATTTTTCAAGATATTCTCAATTTAAGATTATAGTGTCATCAGATGTTCGTCGACAAAAAATCAGCATGCATTACCAGGGGTTTTGAAAAGATACCAATTGATGAAAATTCTTGTATAATTCAAAGAAAAATACACAAAAATTACTAAACACGTATTTTAGATGTTTTGTTTATCAGAACTTGTTTTAGTAGAAGTGTACAACAGCATATATAGACACACAAATGTTGCACACAATTCCTTTAAGTATTGGAACTCTTCAACTCCAGGGAAAAAGACCATAAAGTTCAGACTACGTTGCGTATGTCCTTAATATTATATATTCCTAACAACAAAACTGGTTACAGTTTTAGAGAACGATAAATATAAATAAAAAATACAAATAACACACTGCATTGCAGAAATTACCAGGAGAGCAGACTCTCTTGATGTTTTGTATAACTTCAGAAAGTATTTGTAACCTTAAATATATATTCCGACATTTGTATCCATTCGGGTTCACTATTTACATTGAACTAATAAGATAGATATAATCACCTTGCTTGGTTTTTAAAATTACATCAGTACAATTGAATAAATAAAGAAACTAATGACCAATTTCTTTACATTAACATAATCTTACTTCTCTAGGAATACAGTGGCCATCCCCCTGTTTCAACAGGGAGCCTAGCATTACCTGTTCTTAATGTACAACGGCTTCTAAGACATTTCACTGGTAAAATGTAAACATCCTTTTCAAAGCTTAATGTACTCTTAAATAATCTATAATTAAGTGCTTTTGGTGTATTAAACATTCGACTTTATCATGATTGCTTAAATTGATCTTAGACTACAAGAATTTGATATACTTTGTTTTTTATTTATTTAACATTAACCGTATTACTTTTCTTCATATATGATAAACAACACTGATTTAAGATTTGCTGCACAAATTTACACTATCGTGTTTGATATTGGTAAACATTTAATATCGTAAGTTTTGAGGATATCTTTATTTTGTATGATGCAATCAGCTTACCCCCAAAAAGTAATATTCTGACTTTTAATATTCATTCAGACATCTTCCCAGTTCTCCATATACCACTGAATTAGGAGTAGATGACTTAACATTTAATTAAAATATGTTTACAAAATACAAGATGTAGTTTTTTCAGGTAAGACTTATGAAAACGTTAACCCCAAATTTCACAACCGTATTATAATAACAAAATCGGTTTGACAACTTTATCGATCAGGTACAGTTTACGTTTCAAAGATAAATTACTAGTATGTCTTCTACATTTACTAATTACATTGCTTTTGTTGCTTTGTCGTACAATTCTTTTATGTTCATATTAAATGATGCACTTTCATAAAATGTGACACTAAGATATCTGTACTCACTATTTCTAATGGTACTTCACTATATCTAAAATCTGCATTGGGGTTCACGCTGCCTCTACTGAATATACAATTTTGGTTTTATAAATATTTTTCCCTTAGGCCTATATGATTGATTAATTACTCATCATTAGTAATATTTTTCACTTTCTTAAATTCATTTTGAATCTATTATTTTACTATGAAATTCAATCTGTTGCTAGGGAATATAACAATAAATCATAACACTTCCTAAAAAAAAATAACCAAAAAAAAAAAAAAACAGAAACGTTTTTGGTCTTAAAATTAATGCTATAATGAACCTTTAAAACATCACAATTCAATCAGTGTTTGATATTATTTTATTCTCTTAAATCCTGATAAATACCGTTCTTCAAGATCTCAAGAATTTACAAATCGTTGTTTGTTTGTTTTTTTTTTCCTTTTCAAAAGAATGTTCAAAAACGATTGTAATTTTCTCTTCCTTGGTACGACTCGGACCTTCTTCCCATTCCACCATTGTTTGAATCAGAAAATCGTCCTCCTTGACGATTCCTCATTCCTCCTTGGTCACGGTCTCTCCTCCTTCCTCGAGAAGATCCCTCATAGGAATTTGACATCCTTCCACCTCTATATCCACGAGAATTGTCATTGTACCGACGATTGTCCCCTTCTCTCGAATAACCTCTTTCTCCATCTTGACTTCTATTTCGGTCGCTCCTGTTGTTGTCATAGCCTCTTACTCCATCTTGACCTCTATTTCGGTCGTTCCTGTTGTTGTCATAACCACGTTGCTCGAAGGCAATGACAGAGATTACTAGACAGACAGCGATAAGGAGTCCAAGATTTGACATTCTTATTGTCGATGTCACAATAACGGACCTTGAGCGAAGGATTTGCAAATAAGTCTGTACATTTATACTATTTCCTGAGACAACATCTGTACTTTTTATGCGTCGTACTTTGTACAAAAATAAAATTTATTATCTCATTTGTTCAATCTGATTTATAGCAATAATATAGCAATAATTACATAGTTTATGATGAAAAATATTAATCAAAAAAATTATTTTGCGCCACACAAGACAAAAATTTTCATTCATTTAAAGTTACACTTCTATCTTAATTTTCAGTCATTATGCACTGTTTTCTTTTAAGATAAGGAAAATTTCACAAGATCTTTCGTATAAATGGAAAAAGAGTACTGAATAAGTATTAATCTACAATCGATGAAGCCATCAATTTCTGATAGTTAAAGAAGTTCCTGACGAGACTTTAGTAGAACTGGTTTGTATTGTACAGTTAATGTTGTTTAACATGTTTTATTGAAATTGAAGCGAACTGTAGAAAGAGAAGCATTTGTGAAAGAACTCGGATTCCATGTACACTATATTTCGTAACTTCGTACTATAAATGTTCATCGAAATAATAATAAAACAAGATGTGTTTGTGAAACAGTGATGCCCCCGTATGGCAACTTATAGCAAAGGTTAAACTGTCTCAAATGCAAATCAAATATGTTTGTACCCAAAGTAAGGTCTTGTCTCGAGGAATATACCTGTGAAATATAAAAACCCTAGCAGCAACCATTGAATAGATATGGAAAAGGTTAAAGTTTTTCAAAAGTAAGTCAAACATCAAGGTCAAGGTCAAAATTAATGGTGCCCAAGGAAAGGTCTTCTCAAAAGGAATACAAATGTGAAATATGAAAGCCGTAGCACTAATCGTTCAAAAGTTATGACCTAGGTAAAAGTTTTTCAAAAGTAGGTCAAACTCCAAGGTCAAGGTCAAAGGGTAAATGTTGTTGGTATCCAAAGGAAGGTCTTGTCAAGGATTACATATGTGAAGTATGAAAGCCCTTAGCAACAACCGTTCAAAAGTTATGTCCAAGGTTAAAGTTTTCTAAAGGTAGGTCAAACTCCAAGGTCAAAGGTCAAAGTTGTTAGTATCCAAAGGAAGGTCTTGTCACAAGGATTACACATAAGAAGTATGAAAGCCCTAGCAACAACCGTTCAAAAGTTATGGCCAAGCTTAAAGTTTTCTAAAAGTATGTAAAACTCCAAGGTCAAGGTCAAAGGGTAAAAGTTGTTGGCATCCAAAGAAACATCTTGTCACAAAGATTACAAATGTAAAGTATGAAAGCCTTAGCACCAATCGTTCAAAAGTAATGGCCAAGGTTAAAGTTTTCTAAAGGTAGGTCAAACTCCAAGGTCAAAGGGTCAAAGTTGTTGGTATCCAAAGGAAGGCCGTGTTACAAAGATTACATATGTGAAGTATGAAAGCCCTAGCACAAACCGTTCAAAAGTTATGGCCAAGGTTAAAGTTTTTCAAAAGTAGGTCAAAATCCAAGGTCAAGGTCAAAGTTGTTAGTATCCAAAGGAAGGTCTTGTCACAAGAATTACATACGTGAAGTATGGACGTCCTAGCATCAACCATTCAAAAGTCATGGCCAAGGTTAAAGTTCGGTAAAATTTTGCAAAGCTGGGTCAAACTCCAAGGTCAAATATGGTGGTACCCAAAAAAAAGGTCTTGTCACAAGAAATACACATGTGAAATATGAAAGCCATAGCTCCAACCAATCAAAAGTTATGGGCAATGTTAAAGTTTTTGCGGACAAACAGACAGACAGACGGACAGACAGGGCAAAAACTATATACCCCCGAATCTTTGATACGAGGGCATAAAAACCACAGATACCAAGGATACATCTTGATGGTCTAGTCGTAGGCCATTTTATTGATGTCTAATCAAAACTGTAGGAGTGGCGTTTTACAAGAATTCCATTCCCCCCCCCCCTTTTTTTACTAACCATGGCAAAATCGTTCATCGATACCAACAGCCGATAAGAATTATGTATTCTACATTTGTATCAATGTTCCATCGATATTAGACCAAAATTATAGGACAACCAGCATTTTGAAAAATGATTTTCACAGAAATAACCATGCCAACATCGATCGTCGAAATCATATAATATTATACTTATGTACAATGTACGTCTTACTGGAATCTACTGGTGAAGCAAGTTCTATTGATATCGGACCGAAGCTGTAAGAGGATTTTGAAAAAAAATATATATATAGGCAGAAAGGGACTTTGAAATCCGATATGCAGAGTTACATTTTAGTAACATTTCAATTGAAATCGGACCAAAACAGTAAACCGAGTTCAAAAATACAGACAGATGCATACAGTGTACTTTATAATTACCAATGCACAGGCTCTTCTGGCTCTAATTACTCATCGTTTGTATGTCTGACAGTATCAGCTACTGCGTTCGAATGACGTGGTTATATTAAATCAATTTAATAAAAGAAAGGGTTAAGACATACTGTACAGCTCAAATTAATCAAGGGGGCAGCACTCAGCACCATCTGCACAATGACGATTCTCGTTGATTTGGAGGTGGAAGAATGTGGGATACGTAAAAAAAAACTTTGAGAATTCTCTCGGGGAAGCAGGGTAAACCTATGACCTAGGAATGATGAGGACACGTTCACATGGAAGATTTTTCGATTTTTTTAGTGCACCACTGAAGGATTGGGGCGGAGGTCTGGAAGAGAAAATGGCAATTTGTCAACTTGTTAGAAAGAAAACGTCAGCATCATTCTCGGCATATTTCATGCATTATGACTCTTTGAGGAAAAAGATCGGTCATGGTAGCCTAGTGGTGCATTGTAGGGTGTTCGTGATCAGTAGGGCCGGGTTCGATTCTCGTAAGTCAAGCGCCCGGCGTTAGAAGTGACAGTTACGGGTCATTCGGATGACACCTTAAATCCCAAGTTCCCGTGTCACGGTAGGCGTTGGCACGTTAAAGAACCCTAGCCTCACTGCCCAATGGCCCTAAGTGCTGAGTATTGGTCTAAATTTGAAGCCAATTATTGAAAATTATATTGATAAGTTATCTCCTAAATCATGGAAAATATTTATAAAATTTCGTACCGCAAATCATCATCTACCAGTAGAGACTGGAAGATGGTATGGTATACCACTGTGTGATAGAATATGTACACTTTGTAATAATACTCAAACTGCTGATGAATTTCATTACATCTTAGAATGTAAAACTTTAGCTATGTAGGAAAAAATTACTTGGGCAATTATTATTCCCACAGACCGAATGTTTTTAAATTCATGGAACTAGTGTCAACTCAAAACGAAAGAATGCTGAAAAAACTATGTATGTTTATCCTAAAAATCAATGATTCTGTCTGTTCTCCTTGGTATATTTTCCCCTCTTTTATTTATTTATTTATTTTTTCAATCTTCTGTCATGTTTTTTTGTTTGTATATGTACCTCTGACCAGTTTTGTATATAATGTATATATGTTATTAATGTACCCAATGTACCAATATTTTGGTTTGGGTGAATAAATAGAACCTGAACTTGAAGCCTTTCACTAGTAAATGGTGACGTTTCTATTTGAGTAAAAATGGGACGCAAAACAACATACAATCAATCAATCTGTCGAAAAAGAATACCAAGTTCTGATTTCATTTTTAATAGTTAATCTTATAACCAGTAGTTTGTTTTTTCATACAAATTTAAGGACATATGCAAAGTACCTTGCCTACTGATAATTTTTCAAGATATTCCTAATTTGAGATTATAGTGCCATCAGATGTTCGTAGACAAAAAATCAGCATGTATTACCAAGGGTTCTGAAACGATATCAATTGATGAAAATTCTTGTATAATTCAAAGAAAAATATACAAAAATTACTAAACATATTCTAAATGTTTTGTTTATCCAAACTTGTTTTAGAAGAAGTGTACAACAGCATATACAAACATTAAAATGTTGCACACAGTTCCTTCAACTATTGGAACTCTTCAACTCCATGAAAAAGACAATAAAGTTTAAACTACGTTGCATATGTCCTTAAATAAAATTTGAGTCGGCACACGTTATTATGCTTTATATTATGCCCATATCACAGTATCTGTATCTGAAGCTTTTAAAGAACAGAAACACTTTGGAAATATATTTCTCTAACAAAACTACAAAATATGAAAAAAATATTCATGTACTAGTAATAGAACAAAATGTATTGCTAATGTGGCAAGATATCCTTCTTGCAGCTCAGGTCTGATAATATCATAGCGAAGCAAAACTTTAAGCACACACTCCAGTATCTATAGAATGACCAAATATAACATTCGTGAAGTAGTATAGTATACTCATTATCATATTTCTCATCAACTGAAATTTTGTAAAATATTTCAGGTTTTACCTTTTTGAAAAATCGAACTGTGGTTAATCTGATGAATTTTGTGGGGAAAAGACCCATGCATAAAATCAACAACATCACATCAGAATTCTACCAAAAAAAAAAACAACAAAAAACCCTTCATTTAATTAATCATTTGGCCAAAACATTCACTGTAAATGAGGCACAGCTTGAACGAAATGGATTTAGCCTTATATTTAACCTTTAATTTGACAGATCACTATACTCTAAATCTTGTTGCAGAACGCTACATCATTAAGCCCATTGGACAAAATAATATGACCTTTTAAGTTCTCTGAAATCTAAATTTCTTTTCAATGAAGTTACATCTGTACATCTAATTGAATATTTACACATGAAAATAAATAAAGAGATTAACATGTAAATGCATTAAATTGACAGGGTGACCATAGCTGTCTTGTTTTTGTGAACTTTAGTGTACATGGTATAATTTTTGTCAACAATATAATGTAAACTTCAAGATTATTTCAAACTAGATCAAGGCTATAACATTTTGCTCACACGCATGACTTTTTTGAGCATTGCAAAGGGAGAAATACAGCTACAGGCTTGAGAGGACGAGGAGTCTTTAATACATATTTAACTGTATAATGCTATGAAATAACACCCTAGTAGTCTGAAGTACTTCTCTTTTTATGCTCTTTAATAAAAAATACTATAATTTGCTTAAGTATCTTCATCAATTTAACCATCAAAAAATAAACACATAACTAGAAGGCATTGCTTGCTCATAGAGCTGTAACATAACTTTTAATTTGAAAAATCACATCTGAGACAATTTAAGCCTTAAATCTTGATGCAGTAAGCTATATAAGCTATAGATGGTGCTATCTCTTTTCTCCTCTGATCTATACTTTTTTACAAATATCAATATATGTTCAATATGCTCATCAAGAATTTAAGAAAAATTATTAATGCAAATTACATTGCGTGGAGTCAGATAAGGTTTTCAAATATCTCATGTTCATAAGAAACAAAATTCAGAATGTGAAATGTTTGACATTAAATTCTATCTGAATTTTGTAAGCATTGGTTTTGTTTTATTCTTTGTAAAAAAAAAAATATGATTTTTATTTTCATGTACTTTTATCTTTCATAAAGTGCCATTAACCTTGGCATTATGGCCTTGAAATTCAAAATGAAACATCATCCAGACCAATGAACTAAATACTGGTATGTGAAAAATCATATACCGGTAACAGATCAATTTGCAACATAAATATTACTACTGCAATTTAATTTCTTTTTCATCCAAATGTTAACATATCCTTGAATTTTGACCAAGAATATGATAGGGATCTTCCTCCTATGATGTTCTACCAACTTCTGATAAGTAATAAAATGGAAAACCCTCCAGCCTGCAATTAAGGTCTTTCCATCAACAATAAAACATAACACCCAAAAACTTCACAAGCAGGGTAAAAAAATTAATTCTGATTTGGTAAGCATTCTCCGTAAGCATTCTCTGTAAATTCTCAGTATGTACATCAACAAAACAAATGGTCAGAAATAAATAAAGTTAGAATTATATAAATAATACTCTCTTTGACAATAACAGTACCTGAGAGAGAGACATAAATGATAATTCCTTTCTGAGTTCAGAGATTCTTTAGAACAAATCATCTAAAGTTTTGGTTTGGATAAATTCAAAAATATTACAAGTCAAGTGTTTAAATACAAAATAATCACTAGCAAATAAGACTAACTTCTTCACAGTATACATATGGCTCTCTTAGAATCAATGCTATGTTAACTCTTGGCAGAAACCTTCCTAATGGACTGATTAACAATATCTCTCATGTAAGTTATAGTCTCTTTTGGATTGTCACTGTTGATTATAGCACTTCCAGAAACAATCATTGTAGCACCAGCCTGAAATAAATAACTAAAGCTGAGTTTATTCCTGACAGCTATCTAGTAAACAATTTAATGCTTGTTAATATACATAACTTAAAATTATACAGTGATTGAAATGACTCAGCACTTGCTTTTATTTTAGGTTTACTTACGTCTGCACAATACTGAATTGTTGATGGTCCAACACCCCCATCTACCTCAATTTCCAAATCACTGTACCTCTCTCTCAAGAAAGAAACCTGTTCATAGAT
The DNA here is from genome assembly GCF_033153115.1 of Saccostrea echinata. Lineage (NCBI taxonomy): Eukaryota > Metazoa > Mollusca > Bivalvia > Ostreida > Ostreidae > Saccostrea > Saccostrea echinata. The sequence continues at coordinate 24,256,689 of NW_026889750.1, forward strand.
TGATGTTTTCAAAAAATCATGGTATACAAGATTTCTTGCATTTCAATGCTGTGAGTGTCATTGGCCAGCTACTTTTGACAAGGATTTCTTGTTTAATAATTAATGTAATGTACATTGAGAGTAGGCTAATACCCCTGATGGGGAACAAACAAAATGAGAGAGTGCACAGTTGAACTCTTCTTCTTTCTTCCTTTCTAATCATTTTTACATTGTATAAGACCTTTGCTTAAGGTATGTCACTCGTGAAATTAGTTATATCAAGGATTTTTTGACAAGTATAATTTAGATAAGTACTCATATAGGATGATTCAAAGTCGAAAAGAAAATTAGGGATCAGTGTACATCTTACTGAGCAATGGTACAATTATTTGACCTTTTAGCATTTAAATTGTAACTCTTGGGTTAATTACTTTAACCTTTATCATATTTTATCAGATGTAATCATAGCAATAAATATAATCTTGTTTTATGTAAAATAGTTTGAATGATATGTATCATTGAACAATTCATGCAAATTAATGTGCATAAATCATTGTTTGACCTTTTTGCACTAAAATGTATCATATTTGGGGTATTAAAAATCTTAATAGGCAATAAAATATTTTCTCGCATTAAACTTTTTATGACTTATATTGTTGATTGGTTGGAAGTACTGTGTAGTTTAAAATAATGAAAGAAAAAGTTGGGGTCAGTGATGTAATTTTGAGATATTGGTCAAAATATGCGATTTTCAGGCAAAAAACAATGTAAATTTTATCTTGATTTCTTTAGTATATTTTCATTTCTTGGCAAAGTCTGTTGAGTGAATGTGTAAAATTTGTTCTAAAAATATACATTGAAACCTATATTTAATATTCCTAGCATATAATAATGGAAAATATTCTCTGAGTAAAAATATGTGGGGTTAAAGTGCCAACTGAAGATATTAATTATAACAAATGTGTAGATTTGAAGAATTTTCTTCCAAATATTCTTCCATCACAAAAAAATAGTCCCTCATAAATCTTGTTTCTTTATGACTTTGTGAGCATCAGTTTTTAAATTGAATATTGTATAATTTGCATTGTTTCATTCAAATATGTTATAAAAATTGAATTGTAATGAATAGTTTTGAAGTTATAGGTTCTAACCGAACTTTTCTTAAAAGCTGACGAGTGGCATACCTTAAGTCTTTTACATACAATACACTTAAAATTCCATGTTTTATACTTGCTGCACAATACTAAGATCTGAAGGGGAAAATCTGAAATCCATGATTCTCTCTTTCAAATGATCTCTAGTTTAAGATGTGACACCTAAAATGGTCAAAAGCAACCTACATTGTACAGTACTTGTACACTGTAGCTATTAACCATATCTCCTTTTCAAGTTTAATTTAGAGGCGTTATGTGGTTGTAAAAACAAGCACTAGAATCAATCATGAAACTTCACTGCAATTCTCTCCTTGTTGCTTACACAGAATTCAATCTATCGCCATTAATATACATAACATTTGATTAAAATGTTCAAAGATTTTGTTTCTTTGTTGACACAATATAAACATTAAAAAAACACATTATTCTGCCATAAATAAACAACATCATATCAGTTGAGGCAAAATCTTTAAATCAAAGACATCATACAAGATCGTGCATTTTTGTATAAATTTAACAATACCTTTGGCATCATGTCTGCCATAAACCTCTGGCCTCCAAATCCTGGTTCCACAGTCATTATGAGAACCATATCTACTAGGTCTATTAATGGCACTAACACATCAACTGCTGTCTTTGGTTTTATCCCAACACCAACCTTAATGGAAAGGAATTTAAGTGTTAATACCATAATTTTATCATAATTAATTAAAAATAAATTGTGAGAACAAATTTGTATCAAAACGCATAGAAATTTAGCTGCCTTTATTCCTTAAATACAATGGTTTCATCAAAATATTGTGAATTATTTTTGCAGTGCTTCATCAGAATTTATACAGGCTTGCTCTTTTCTGAAGACTTGAGTCCATGAGGATTCGCTTTAACAAACTCGCTAATCATTGCAAATTTAAGGGGAGCACACCAAGTGCACGCTCCCCTAAAATTGTCAAATATAAGGTCAATCATTGTTCTAATTTTGAAAAGAAATGAATTTTTTGATAAAGGTAATAAAAATATTTTTTTTCTGTATTCTTCTTGCAAGGCAGAGCTTCTGGAGGCTAGATTCCTAAGCTTTGTTTCCATAGACCTTAAAATACATGTATTAATTAAGTTTTATTAATTCTTATCATTAATTATGATGATCGACTCTTATCATTAATTATGATGACTCTTATCATTAATTATGATGACAAGGAATAATAAAATGTCTTTCTAAAATATTTTATTTCTTCTCCAGAATCCAGTAGCTTCTGGGGGCTTTGCCCCTTGGCCCCCCACAAGGGCTTTGCCAGGGTTCTCACTAGGATTTTGCTAAGTTGAGTCCCAGGACTCAAGGTTTCTGAGAAGGTTGCGTCCCAGCTAAATTTGATGCGTCCCAGAAAAATTCTGTTGAGTCTCAACTAAATTATTGCAGTATCCTTCCATCCAAACATCGATAAAAATCTTTATCATCTTATCAGTTTGTTTACGCAGTATTAACATATTCAAGTATATAAACTGGTAATGCATTCAAGCTATATTCTAAATTACACGCGTAATCAATTGCCATAAAAATAACTTGGTGTTTATAAAGCTAAAATTAATTGTTGCATAATCAGCTAGTTGACTGTATACAATCACAGGTGTCATGTGCAATGAGGCGTAACTAATCCTGTCGGTCGTCTGCACTGGGTGAAATTCACGAGATAATCAAGCCGCATTGTGTATACAAGCACTAATTATGGTTTCTACATGTAGATAACACTCAAGATTCAAAAGTGTTTTTTAAAAAAAAAGCTGCAGTGTGTTTACAGCTGTCAGAGTTTGGCATGCGACACTATTATGACTATGGACTAATAAACATGAAATATCTTATGATCAATCCCTGTTTAAAAAAAAGAGAAATAAGTATAAGAAAAGTTGTTTCTTCGATAAACTTTATGATAGTTACAGGAAGGTTTCGATTAAATATTTCTTTGACAAATCCTAACATCTAAATTCCCCGTTTTCGAAATCACCAGAATTTTCTCGCTAACGAGGACGCGTCCGATCATGAGTCCGCGGACGCATCGTTTTTAAGAACCTTGCGTCCCAAGTAATTTTGCTGCGTCTAGGACGCAGATTCTTGCGTTAATGAGAACCCTGCTTTGCCCTGGACTCATTGGGGGCCTCAAGGTGACCCCAGACCCCCTGCCTAATCAGCCCCCTAACTTCTAATCCTGGATATCTGCCCCCTGCTAATGAGAGTCTCAGTCTAAGTATTTGATGACATGTGCTATTAATTTGTTTTTTATCCTAATCAATATATCCATCTGTATCTGATATACTATTCAAGAACCTGGATTAAAAAAATATTCTAATTTTCAGTTTACAGCAGTCACATCACCTTCATTCCAGCTTCCCTGATCTTTCTTATACACCCAGTAGGGTCATCTGTTGCCTCATAATGGAATGTATACTGGTTTGCTCCTGCATCTGCCATATTCTGTACCCACTGTAAAGTCAATGTCAAATAGGAATCACTCATATATTTTTAATGCCTCACTTAGCCAGGGCTGAGGCAAGAGAGTTACTGAATATTTCCTACTGTTGAACACTGTGTTGAAAAAAAATTTCCTTTTCAGTGCCTAAAAACTTTTTTATTTTTTAATAGAACTGATATCAACTTCAGATTTAGATTAGACTTTAGATTAGAAATTTCTAAAATGGAAAAACAGCTAGCAAGTTTTTCAGCAAAATCATGCATTGCAACATGTAGCAATTTTATAAGTTACATGTATATACCACAAGTTCAAAATTCAGAAGCCTTACATTCCTGAAGTGAATAACTTACTCTGTATTCAGACTCAGAAATTAGAAACAATGAAAATTCAAAGGACTTGCCTAGTATCGTACACACGAATGAAAAAGCAAAATAAAAAATAAATTTGAAAATATGACATAACTTACATGAAAATCCATCTCATTTTGAACATATTGAAATGTAAATGTTTTTTGCATTGTAACTTTGCACAAAAACTTGGCAATAGATCATTGCTGGTGCACATACAGATCTGACAACATTGAAAAATTCACATTCTGAAAACATGTAATTGATCTAAAAGTGTTCAACTACATGTACATGTTTACTGATAGAGGCCAATGAGGTATCCTAATCCATTCAATTTTCTATTTCTGACTCAAAACTCTAATAAAATTCAACATTTTCAACTACAGTAATTGTGATCTTTCAATTTTTTGACTGAATCCAGTATGGTAAAAATTATATCACACTGCCAGAGAAAAATAATTACAGCATCATCATGATCATCCTGTTAATTTTTAGCATCTTCAGGAGAAATAAATAAATCTACTCAGGACTGCTACCAAAAAGAAAATAATTTAAATCCCATCCCTCTTGTTTTTGTCTTATAATCTGTAATGGACTGGTGTAAATAGCACCATGGTTATTATAATTATCTACTGATATATAAAGCACATAAGCTACATGTACAACTAGTCTAATGTTTACAAGATAACAATATATCTGCAAGAAAACTGCACGTATAATGCTATTAAAATATAAGTGGATACATCCTAATGTGATGTCACCTTCCTTGACTTACATTTGCCTAGGCCCAAGTAAATTTAAGATTTCAAAATAGTGCTGGTTTAGTTTGATGACTCAACTATGAGTATGATAAAACTACGGAAAAAACCCTCTCAATGTTGAACATTTCTCTTTATAAAGACCCTGTTTCTCGATAATAAAACATACAGATTTAATGAATGAAGAGAAAATAAACACTCACCTGTTCTGGGTTTTTTACCATCATATGCATATCAAAAAACACTCCAGGCACTTTTGGTCGAAGGCATTTAACAACAGGGTGTCCAAATGTTAGGTTTGGAACGAAATGCCCATCCATAACATCAAGATGCAGATAGTCTGCACCACTGTCCATTAGTCTCTGGCATTCGGAGGCTAATTTAGAAAGATCCGAATTAAGAATTGATGGACCAATTTGACACTGTTTTCCACTGCAGGGGGCTGCCATCTTGATTTGGATATGATGAAGGTCGAACCCGATCATTTTAAAAATATGTATTTCTTTATATACTTTGATTACCTGTAAATCTATAACGAGGCAAGATACACCTGTAATATTTACAGGTTATATTCACCATTAGTTGTACTTCAATTTTGAAAAAGAGTAATTTTCGAAATTTTTTGACATAAGAGGGGTTTTTGCTTGGAACAGTTCAAATATTCTCTTAAAGCTAAGCTATCTATCTATCTATCTATCTATCTATCTATCTATCTATCTATCTATCTATCTATATATATATATATATATATATCTATATCTATATCTATATATATATATATATATATATATATATATATATATATATGGCGTATCTGAGCTAAAAATGATAATACGAGATTGAGTGTAGATACACATGATATAATGTTATTTACTTCCAAATTAAAATTTTCACCGATTTTGAACTCGAATAATCTCACATTTCTATAATTAAATTGACTTTAAGTGTCTTTTATTTAAATGTGGAGTCGGTAAATAAATCGGTTATTTTTAAATTTTTGATATCTTTGAAATAGATTTAAATTGTGTAATTTACAGAAAAATCCTTTCTCTAAATAGAGTAATCAGTCAAATAGAAAGATATTTTACATTTTGGTTATCTGAACTTATCAAAAATACGCCACATATCGCCAAACCCCCTGACTCCGTCACTACCCTTACTTTCGGGAAATAAATAACAATTACATGTGATCTATTGTAGCTATCATATTTTATAAGAAATCAGTAAGTACTTTTATGCGCTATTCCATCGATATCTCAGAGATATGCGTCAATATGCTCATTTTTACACGTCAGTCATATTCATGAAGGTCTTTACCAAAGGATTGATATGATATTCCATATTGAATACGGTTAAATATGTATTTTATTTTTCGTCTAAATTTTCCCCAATATGCTACACGTTGGAGATAACGTAGCGTGACGTTATTACATATAAAATACGTTATATTAACGTTATTTTTTCTGTTTTTGATACTTTTTCTAAAATACAATTTAATACCATTTTAAATCGTCAAAACTAATTTTCTCTGTTTACAAGTTTAAGATGAAGGGAGAAAAAACTAAACTGGCAAAAAATATTTAATTAATAAGTTGGCATATTTTAGAGGGCACTGGTGACGGAGTTAGGGTTCACTAAACGTAATGTACACGGATGTAATAAGCGTTCTATTTATAAAAGTTTTGTATAAGCCCAATCACTGAATTTTTTTAAATAGTTCTGAAAACAATGTTTAAGTTCATTACTAAGTGTAGCAATCAAGAAACAAATCAAAAAATAATTCAGAGAGTAACCCGACGTGTTTTCCGCTTATGGTGACGGAGTTTGGGTAGTAAGGGATATGACTTTAACTGTAGATCAAATTCGGATTTTTTCCCTGTTCAATATACATCACCCGAAGTCCATGCATGTTTATCATTTCATTACCGCCTTCAAATGATTATTTATTTATTTATTTATTTATTTATTTACTTATTTATTTTCAATTTATTAAATTTTATTTATTATTATTTTATATGTTTTTGTACAGTGGTTGTATTATTCAGATAGAAAAATACACATGTAGATTGCAAATGTATCGTAACGTCTTCTTACCGCCATATTTATCTACATATACTTATATACTATTGTATCCGATATATCTTCGATTTTTCATTTTCAAATTTTTTTTTTTAATCTTACGCTATTGCTATATGTTCTATCACGTCTGCGTTGTATGCCATGATGATTTATCCAAATGAATTAAAGTTTAAAATAACCTTTGAAATATATTTTATTTAAATTTTTAGCGACTTCAGGTACAATTCAAAATGAACATGCCGTTGTGTAACATTTAATACCGTTGTAAATTGAACTCAGAAGTACGAGCATTGCTTTAAATGCAAATTTACATCATATATTTACATAGTATAATGTGCAATATATACAGTAAAGGGATAGATCAAGAAAATGTAGTTGGAGAAAGAGATTGTATTTAAAAGTATATTGACATATACACAGAGGAGAATCAGGTTTATCCCTCAGTATTTGATTGAATAAGTCTATCACGCTTATCATTTTACAAATCTCTAAATTGCTAAATAACATTTTACCTATAATTTCACTTACCTGCTTGTATGGTTATTTTTTCTTCTCTGAAGAATCAGCCAGTAGTCGCATAAGTGTATATATATAAAGCATGAAATTTTGCAAACATGGTAAGATAAATACATATTTAAATACGTGAAATGTCGTATTTGCCTGAATGTAATGCTTCAAAATCCCCCCCCCCCCCCCGAAACACACACACACACCCAGAGATATTTGACATGACATGTATTTGCCCTCATTTCAGAGTTCTTTTAATCTTAGTTATTATATACCCTACTTAATTATTATTGTTAAATATTTAATCTGGAATTCAAGGCAATGGTTCGATTTTTGGCCTTGAAATGAAAACTTGTGAATGAACTCTACCTTAGTTAATGAAATAAACTTAAAATAATTTTGTAAAAATTTTGTTCCCTCTGTAATTTTATGTCATCTCTTCAATTTTGACAAGAAAAAGTAAAATAATTCAAAATTACATTTTTAATCAGAGCAGAATCTGTTCAATTTCTTCATATCAAAGAATTGGTTTCTACACCTTGCTGAAGATTTCTGGAAGTTTCTCGAAGCACAGAAATATCATTTTCCACCCAATCTTCAGAACGGATATGAATTCTGAGAACGAACTTGAAATTACCTCCCATCTAAAAGAAGGTAAAAAATACAAACATATAATGTACAAGGAAAATGGGACTAAACTTTCGATAATATTATCTTTAAATCACTTATGCATTATTTTTAGGGATGACAATTTGTAACCGGTTAACCGATTACTCGGTCGGCAATCGATTAGAAAATCTGTAATCGGTTAATCGGAAAAAATAAAATATTTGTTAAATTGAACACATTTTTAAAAAAAAGTATTTAAAAAAAGAAATCTCTGCACAAAGGATAATCATTTGGAATTTAAAGGATCTAATTTTGACTTACATGTAATTATGAATCTCCAGACTGAGACCGTTGCGTAATTGGTCAGTTTATGTAGTGTTAATTACCGTGAAAACACCATGTCGTTACCCCGACTGTCCTGTATTGATAATAATTGAATCATTGAGCACTGTGAATTGATGTGTTTGTCGTTTTCAGTTTTCAATCCAATTTACATGTAATTATTAAACAAACATTGTAAATCAAGGGCTATAGAGTTCACATGTAGTTTTGATTATCATAGTGAAAATGCAGAAAAAAACTTTTGGGACATCTGCTCTGGAAAATTATCAAAGATTTCTTAGGGTTTTTTCATGGTTTTCTCAATTTTTCTTGTCTACTGAAATTTAAATAAAAAATATGTACCCGTATTTTTCTGATCCATGCAGAATCAAGACTAATGTTTTAACTTCTATCGTCTTATTTGGGTCTATTTGTGTATATATGCAGAGCTACATGAAAAACAATTGTCAAGAAAACGTGCATTTTGATACGATTACATGTAACCGGTTAATCGGTCGGAACGTCTTGCAGTTAACCGATTAGCAATTCTGTAATCGATTGCCATCCCTAATTATTTTAGTGGTAAAATTATCTTGACAATGACAATGACGATGATTTTATTCTCATAAATGTACAAACATACATTGTAGAGAGGAGGTAGGAAAAGATACAAACACAAGAAAAAGAATATAATACATTTATAATAAATGGTACAAAATATCATGTTAAGATTCAAATCAATTATTTCCATCTATAATTTGTTTAACAATCAACAAAAATTTGCATAATTTTTTCAATATTGAACAGTTTGTTGTTGAAAAAAGTTGTTTAAATTTCTCTATATTTGGTCTGCATATGAGATAATTTGAAATATATTTTAACCTAGCCTCTTTAATTTCTTTTTGTGTGCATTCAAAAACATAATGAAATTCATCACCAATCTTAATAAGATCACATAAAGTACAAATCCTTTCTTCTCTTGGAAGACCATTCCATCTACCAGTTTGAATAGGGAGTTTAAAATTGTTACATCTAAATTTACATAGTAAAGTTGAAAATTTTCGAGGCATGTTAACAAGATATCTTTCTGGTTCAAGTATTTCTTTATAAATTCGATAATTAACACCCTTGGATGAATTATAAACATTACTTTTCCAGTTTTGGATATTTTGGTCAACAAGTATTCTTTTTACTTTATTTTTAACCCATGCTACACATCTGCTGTGTTGTCCATAAATAAGATAATCCACATTCATCTAAAATATTTTTAACATAGTTGGCCCAAGGCAAATTATGTCTTGATGCCAGTGCATACATTTTTGTAGCAAATTTATCCATCGTTTGAGAAAAATGAAGTTTTGCCCAAAAAGTAACCATTCTCACCTTATTATTAATGATAAGTGGGAATCGGCCAAGTTCCCCATATACCATGAAGTTTGGCGTTTTAGTGTTCAAACCTAGGATATATTTACAATATTTTGAGTGAAGTTTTTCAATTAAAGTATTTTTTGTAAATCCCCATACTTCACATCCCTATAATAAAACTGGTTGAACAATTCTGTCAAACATATCTATCTGACAATCTTGATATGAGAGTTATTTACTCCACAGAAAAATCTATTAATACAATAATCTAGTATAAATACTGAAAAAGTTAATCCACTGTAGTTATTATCAAGTAATAAAAATATTTTCCCCCTTTTCACCCCAGATTTTACATTTTTTAAAAAAATATTTTTCATATACAGTTTATTTTCAGCTTCTTGCTGATAATATTATTTTACAGTATTATATTCGATCGTATATTTTAACAATAGGTTTTAAATGTACCTGAATATATACATACATGTTTATGCATATATATCTTCAAAATATAATTTCAACTGAACTAAATTATATGAAATAATTTCAAATCCTTCCAATAGCTACATATGCATTCCCTGAATATGTTTCTGTATATTCTATCTAAAAAGTCCAAAATTATTTATAAAAATTGGATGGATATAGACCTATTAAAAATCCGTAAAAATATATATAACAACTGTTCCAGAAGAATCATAATACACTTGAGAAAAAAAAATAGAATTTCGGAATTAAATGGCAATAGAAACGCATGGGTGGTGTTTGCAACGGTGCGATACCTCATCGTGGCCGCTTAAAAAAATGAATTGACTGATGTATGCAAAATTTGATTGAAAATCCAGACTTGAGACAGCCCCCTTATAACTATAAACCAAGCACCCAATTCTTTGATGTTCGTGCGAAACAGAAAATTCTATGAAATTTGATCTCTATTCTAAGGGGAGTCTGCCGGAATGAAGATCCCAGAGGGTCGAATTTTACCGTGTTTCCACGAGGAAGACAGGCTCTACAGATCTGACGGGTTGATAGTTTGATCGTTTTGATATCGATGAGGAGGTGTTAATTAGCGTTAAATTAAGCCTTCTTTTCGATTTATGACCAGACATGTACAATAAAATATATGAAATAAAATTCTTTGAATCTACCACAAAAATGTCATTTGTTGCTCCACTTTACACATACTTTTTAACAAAGACTAGTTAGACTCTATTATAAATGTGCAAAAATTACAATCAAGACTTAGATTAACTTTATATAGAATAACGTAAAAACCTCCAGAATTGTTCGTTTTAGTCGAATTTTATCTTTTTTTAACATGGCATGATAATGTTGTTTCTGTTTATTTACTTTATAGGATGTATATATAAATCCCTCATATTTAAATTTATTTTTCTCTCAGATTGAAATGTATGTAGATCGCTAAAATTTGGGTTTTCAAGTTACTAGAATGTCCAGGATGTGTATATTTAAAAAAATTGAATATATTTGTTAAAAGAAATAAAATAACAAATGCAGAAATAACTATTTTAAGCTTACACTGTACCTATAACTAACCATTTCAAAACATGAGATTATTCTTTGATATAATGCACAATTCTGTATAAGCACAAACATATAGTTTGGCGACTTCTGTGTACCGAAGATTTCCTGTTGCGCCGGACATCATCAAGACTAATTTTCCAGCTGTTATGATAACAGCCATCAGACAGTTATACGATGGGTTGTATATTTCCCACCAAATCCGAAACCACATAATTTTCCATGATTACTATATATATCTATTATATTCTTTTTTCAAAATATTCTTACAAAATTTATTGTACCAAAAAAAAAAAAAAAAAAAAAAAAAAAAAAAAGAAAAAAAGTTACATATTAAAGGTAAGTGAATTCAATATCCGTGGCCGTCTTTTTTGGAAGCCTTTTCCTTTGATAGTTTACCTTGGCATACATATTCAAGAGAAGATGCAACTGCACCATGCTGATTTTACGAGACATGTGCAGCCATAAAATTCGCACTTTTGAAACGCTTAAAAATCTTGCATTCGCAGATTAACAAATCTCTTTTTACGTTTGCGATTTTAAAAATTCGTCTCCATGTTTATATTTTGGATAACTTTACCACACGCAACCGGGATGGGTTTCCTGGCTGTCTGCACACGGAGCGATACAGGTGATAGTCCGTCAATTGCACGTGCAACGATTGCACGTGCATCTAATTTTAATATAAGATTTATAGCTTCTTTAATGATATTATAAACCTATGTTTACGACCTTTGGTTATAAACACACGTGGTTGCCAAAAGTCTTTTATAAGTTGGGTTTCACTCTGCCCAGCCAGAAGAAGTTCCCTCAAACAATGCAGCTTTTGTTGAGAAATTCTTTGCGATCACGTACAGCATGAGTAAACGTCAAATTGAAGAGAATAAAGATACTTTTTAAGTCTATTATCTGATATAAAATGAATAGATAAAAAATTGCCGCATTTTCTTCATATCAATTTATATACTTTTTGGAATTGACAGTTTCATAATCATACAAATTTGTCGTGTTCAGACTTCAGTTTAAGATAGGTCATTTCTTTTCACTTGCGAATAGAAACGATAAATAGTTTTCAATAAATCCTAAATTTTTGTAATGGACATTTGTAGTACCAGTTGAAATGACTGAATGAAAGATGGCCATTTCGAATTTTTTAAAAGAAAGTCTAATGCATCAGTTAAAATAGCTTCTGAAAAAATGGACATTCCCACAGCCATCAGTGAAGCATATGTCCCGAGAACCAACTTCGTCGACATTCTTGCTGTTCTGCCGGAAAATGTACGACATCTTTTGGCGATATCAATATCCCATTCATCACCAAGTCTGTCAGCAAAAGCAGATAGGCCACTTTCCTCCACACAGAAAGATGTTTGGAAAATAAACAAAGCTATCGGCGAAATAAAATATATCTTTAAAGTTAACAACTACTTTTTCCTCTCAAAACTGTATTTATCTTGTATCATATTTAGCTCATTTGATTTAGTTTTTTTTCTGAGATCCAGATTTTGAATCGAACCAGTTTACTTGGAAGTTTGCTGGGAATATGAAATTGAATATTGAAACTTTCTGAATTATTTTTTTTTAATTTTACATTGTATAAAAATAGGGTACGTAAAGAATTTCTCGTGAAACTGCATAACATTACAATACCATTAAGTATCTCAAGTGAATTGCAATTTTTGTAAGACAAGGTGGTATACAGCAAATCATATTGCAGGAAAACTGGCCACCATAACCAATCGTTTGTTATGCAATACGTAGATTACAAGAAAAGAGAGTAAATTAATAGTACCAAAACGTGGTGGAATTCCTGAATCTCAGTTTCGGCAACTGTGCGTGAAAAATTGCGTTCCTATTGGCCGAGCCCCGAGAACTCTCGCGGGAGGACGGACAGATTTTATCTCCGAAGTAGGAGAGTTCCTTTGCATTTCTTGGCACATCTGAATATCTCATTGTCGTTTCTAACAGTCATAGATTTATGACGGCAAGATAGGAATTGTCATTTTCTCTAAAAATAATGGAAGAACCAGAGAGGGGGATTAATTCTAATTCACAAAATTGTTCTTCCGGCCCTTGTTCCACATATTCCGCCATGGGACGATTTTTCCAGAGAACAAGTGCATTTGACTGTATGCACCCCTCTCAGTCGGGGGGTGTAGGACTAGCTCCAACACCCACAGGATTTGGATACTCAGCATACCCAGGTGATTGGGGATTTATGCACGGACCGAGCTACACACCCAGCTTTAACTTCAACAGAACTTTAAACAGTCCTTCCAATTTTTACACCGTATCAAGAGACTTTGGGACTTCGCTCGGACATACTGTGACTGGTCCACCTCCTTTAATTGGAGCTAGTGCGGGCTCTGTGGGAATTTCCTGTGAACCGGCGGATAATTATGGGTCCGGACTGTGTGGGGAATCGCCATGTTCTCCGGCAACCAGTGACAACTGTTTGTCAGATGATCTGGACAAAAAAGAAAACAAAGGACATGGTAATGCTCTTGAATTTTTGGTTTGATAAGATCCGTTGTTTTGCATGAAATTGCACCCCTAAAACAATTCTATTTAAAAGTGAGTACTCTTTTAACAAAACAAATTAGTAAATTTATTTTAAAAAAATCTATATGAAAATTTACAATTTTGCCAATGTACAATATTTTTTTAAAACTATAATTAAAAAAAAAATCGGTGAAATAAATCTTGGACCCTCTAGCCCTGCATAACCTACATATTGTTACATTATCGGAAAAATAATTTGCTAATTATCAGAACATGCAGAAGGGATAAATAAACTTAAGATATAGGGAAAAAATATTTCGTGAAACAAAGCTTGAGTTAAAATACAAACTTAGAGGTAACACGTGACTATAGCAGCTTTGTCATATTATAAATTTTGAACTTTGCGTCTGATGGTAAATATAAAATTGACGGTAAAATTTGTTTTTAAGCCACCCACTTCATTAATAACTAGTTTTCTATAGGGAAAATATTTTTGTGCATGAGGCAGATAAGTCTTAAAGTTGAATAATTGTTTATTAAAAGTTCTTTCTACAGAAAAAGTTAGAAACATGCAAAATTAATAAGGTTAAAACCTACCATCTTTTATTAAACATCTGTATATCGTTACTGAGTATTGATTAGTTTAATTATTATAGTCATTCCACTTACATGTAAGCCGAAGGTATTAATATATCTCTCTAACATTGTGCGCTATTTTGCCGATATTTTACTGAATGTTGTCAATATTGTGTCGTTGTTCTGAGTTATAATTAATTCAATTTAATTAGTATTTTATTATGTAAAGCCAGTTTACATAATTGGATTGGACATCAGGCATAAGTTGTTCTGAGTTATATTTATTGTAATTTAAAGAAAGCAATACTATATTTTAACGTTTAAATTCTTGTTATAAAGTAAACGTTAAGATGCATGTTACCGAAGACAATTTCAGAACTGTGAGTTTATGCCAGTAATTTTTAAGTCTTGGAAATTAGGGATCAAAGGGTTCTAAGAACCAACGGGGATTGTATTGAATAAATAGAAGATGATTATTTATTCTCATACCATAAAACCACTTGATGATAATTGATAATGACCGCAAACAGCAGCGAATACACCGCATGTTCTTTGGCGAAGTTTTGGATCATCATACAGAAAAATTATAATATATACATCAAGAGACACTTTCTGCAAAATCATGTTTGATATTCAAAATATATTTCAATAGAATAAAACAAAAATGCTTTTAAAGTTTTAGAAAGTATTGAATTTATTTCAGTATTAATTAATTGTCAACAGTCATACATTTGAAATCTTTGCCTTCCCTAATTTATTCTAGAGACATACTTATGCAAACTATAGGCATATTTTAATCATTGCCATGTTACACGGAGTAAAGTTATAAACAATAATACCATCAAAAAAATTTTTTTCTTATATATAAAAAAACAAGTAAAATGGTGAAATGTATATTTAATTTGATAAAATTTTGTAGTTGTTTGGAAAAGTTTATCGTAAGTCGTTTTCCCTCGTTTTAACAAATGCTTTGTCTTATTTTAACAAACCTGGATCACTTGCCAGATCTTTAAGCATTCAGTGAGATGGTTATCAGCCATGACAAATTAGTTATTAATTAATGATACTGACACGCGAATGACTTCATTTACACCAGTAAATGATAACGGGAGATAACATGATGGATTGAGGTACAAGCAGCCGATAGATAATTATCACGTGATAATGAAAAACCATATTTTAACCAAATTACTTTCCGGATGTTACGAAAGAAATTAATGTTTAGGTGTATTGTTTGATTAACAATGTTCAAATAACAATGTTGATGAAAACAATTGTCTCTAGAAGGAGTTGTTGTGAGAAAATAACGTTAACGTTAACGATGATCAAATTTTTTTCTCATGTTTGACAAAATCAAATTAGAATTGATAAACATACCTACATTCTAGAAAAACATTAGAAATTCGAATCAGCAGAATTTTCTAGAAAGTGCCTCGAAATGGGACTAAAATAATCAAATTGAGCAAAAATTCTAAATTTTGAAAATTGGGTATATTCAAATATATTTGTTATATTCTAATTGCAGATCATGAACAATTGTATATGAATGGTAAACAATATTAATGATTAATATCAATCTGTAGAATTAACTGTAGATGTAACCTTTTTAAAAATGTAGAATTTGAACACCTCATCATAAAAAATACTGTGTTCTTATTTTTTTAAATCAGTTTTGTCACATCAGTTTTATTTCCTGTAAAACTTTCCTTAGATCTTGATTAAAGTTATTGAGACATGCATCAAGATAAAATATTACACGGATGAAGGCAGACATGATTTTCAGCCATGCGTGTTCGATAGCAGAATCCCGTATCAATCGTGAGCTCTAGCAAATTACCACTTCTAAGATAATTAACCAGATTATCTACAAAATTACATAAAATATATTAATCTACCTACTTAAGAAAATCACATTTACGAAAAGATTGAAATATTTGTTTTGCATTGACTTCATAAATCTTAGCTTCAATGTAGATAAAGATAACATGCACGAGTAACACATCCTTTTTATCGAAGATTTATTCGAATATAAAATTTGTACAAAGAGAAAAAATAAGAATCTTTTCCAATTGCATTCAAATGCACTGCAACGATTTTCTGGATAAATTGGACATTCTACAATTCATTCGAAATTCTACGATATTGTGAATAGTGCAATATTAAACAATATGAAATAAATATTAATCAATGAATTAATTAAGCTACAATTCTAGAGTTGAAATAATGCAAAGGAATACATTATTGTTCAAATGATGTTCTCCAGTTGTTACATTTCGATTCGAATTATGTAAATTATTTGCATTTAAATTGAGATGTACATGTATACTGTCCAGTATCACATTAACAGTGCAAAATTTACCGTAAATTTTATACTCTCCTTCAACAGATCATGAGTTTTGGTGTTTTTTTTTTTTAAATTTTTGCAATTGGCTGTCTTGGGTTGAAGTTAACTTCAATTCACAATTACATTATCTTCTATGACATTTGATATCCTGAAAATTTCTTCTTGCCCTTCGCTGATGCTCTCTTCCATTCTTTTGCAAACTACTGCATTTATTTTCAGCTAAATGATAAGTACTATTGTAATTTTTGTTGCTGTTGTGTTCGATACATTTAATATTAGAATATGTACGTGTAAAAAATAGATGCTTTTATTTAAATATATATATATATATAATTATTTTATTTTCTTATTTCTTATTTTATTTCTTATATCGGAGTAATATTATCATAGACAAAATAATTGAAAGACATTGTATGCTGTGAAAAATGATAGCATTTTTTCACTTTTTAACAACTGCATTACGTATCATCACTATGTTTATTTTCATTTTTAATATTTTTCTATAGAATTATCCGTATCATCCTAAAATAAGAAGCTATGTCAAAATAATCCTCAGATAAAAGATATGATGCTAATGTTTAATTATGATAAATAAGATGAAGAATTTGATGCTGAAAAGCTTGAACAAGTGCAATGATCTGCTTCTATAGAATTGTCACAGGTCTACCTATATTTGTGTCTAAAGGGACACTTTACTCCGAAACTGGTTGGGAAACTTTAAAATGCAGACGCTATATTAGAAAAATGACTACCATGTCGAAAATTCACAATGGGGAATGCCTGAATATCTGAGCGATATTGTCCTAAACAAACGTGAAAAATGAATCAAAATACAAAATCCGCAATTAAGAACAGTTCAGAGTCCCAAGATGTAGATAAGAATTATTTAAAAGATCTTTCATACCAGATGCATTTATTAAAGGTAGAGACGAGAGAAGCCATCTCACTCGATGTATTTCTTAAGAGTTAAGACCTTCATTACGAAAGTCAAAAATCCCCGAACGTATTTTCATTTGGAAGCCGCTATACAAATATAATCCATACTAAACTATGACACAACTGTATACTTAACTATGATCTATACAAACGTAAAATTGTAACTAGTCCTTATGTTCCTGTGATTTTGAAGATCATATCACTTTTTAATTTTTTTTCTTTTGTTTTTTTTTTACTTGTAAAAATTATCCTTATACTAGAACTAGTCTTTTTAACAGTGTGTTTTTGATTTATGAAGTGGTCACTGTTATTATTGGTGATGTAAATATACTTTTTACAGATTAATAAAATTATTTTTAATTTGCTGCTGTACACAAATTTATTGATGAAACCTGTATATTTTGAATTTCAGAGTTGTATGAATTATTTTGCTTGACATACATTTGTATTGTTATATTTAAGGATAGGAACCAATAAGTTGTTAGAACTTGTTTCCAATCCTTTTTTATTTTTTCAATGAAATATGTTCAAAAACAAAGAATATTTTTTTTTCTCGTTTAACAGACAATGATCCTTACAAATTAGATTTATCAGTCAAACCTCGCAAGGAGAGAACAGCTTTCACAAAACATCAGATCCGAGAGCTGGAAAAGGAATTCACCGTCCATAACTACCTAACTAGACTGAGGCGGTACGAAATCGCAGTGGCCCTCGATCTGACCGAGAGACAGGTACTATAGAATAATATTTACTTAATAAACTGTGTATTTGAAAGGAAGCATATCAACTAATAAATAAATATTTAATACAAACTAGTAAATTTCAGCAATTAATATTCTTCAATAATAAGAGAGTAATAAAAAAATTATCAAATGCTTATCAAACGCTTTAGCGTATTGCAGTGACAATACAATCTTCAAAGAGGGCATTGTTGGTAATAGATCTATTAATTTTATAATCACTGAAATAAGAAATATGATGTCGATAAAAATCTTTAGCTGAGTACATGTAAATCATAAAATGAACTGGAAAGATAGTTACTCACTCTCCCAAGTACTTTTCAACCACAGGTTTCTAAAGATATGTCATTTCTATTTATAGTTAACCTATTCATTCGAAAAAAATAAGTTCAATCAACAATTACGGAAAGTTTATTGATTTATGTTTGGTCTCGAAAAAAGAACTAAAACCGAAATTCATTTAGATTGATACATGTATATATACCACACGACTTTGAAGAAAAATCTTACACGGACAACACTTAGAATTAATTCAAGATTTGTAGCGTGTTTTAGTTTACGCACACAGTCTATTATATTTATAATGTTTACAGGGATTCAAAGAAAACATATTACTATTTTATTAGATAAGGTATGTGGGAAAATAAGAACTCTTCTAAAATCTTTTTCAAGCTGAACATATTTTTTTGTGCAATACTATGTTTGTGACATAGCATACAGTGTCAAAGCATACAGTAAGTCACGATCAATATGTATTTAGTACTTAAAAATATCTTAAAGATTTTTTATTCTCTCTTTTGCAGGTAAAGGTTTGGTTTCAGAACAGACGAATGAAGTGGAAGCGTGTAAAAGGAACGAAGCTGGTCAAAGACAAAGTGGACGGACAACTGAAGCCCATCATGGCGCCTAACATATCCTCAACAGCCTCTGAAGTACAAAACTGTGAAATTCAGCAAAGTTAACTCACGGATTAAAAGAAAAAAACATTGTCCATCATCTATACTCATATGGAAAATAATGCAGCTACATGTATATTTTTCTGGGAGTTTTGCAAAAATCACAATGTTTGAAATTTATGTGTACACAGAGAGTCGAACACTGGATGACACCCGCATCATGTGTTGGCGTGGGAGTAAAGCATCTATACCAAATATTGACTGTTGGTCGTGTATGCAACATAAGAAACCTTGCCTTTCTTAGGACTGCTTTAATTTGGAGATATCCTTTGACTATTTGAACAATGTCTCATATTCTGTACCCTGCCTTGTTTCAACTCTTTGGAATCATATTTAATATTCATGCATAAACGCCTTTCCTTCGAATTTTTGAGAGCCTGCAGCAATGTTTGTATGAAATCGTTTTCGAGTTTATCAAGAATATTCTTTGTCAGGTATTTACACGGATTAAAATCATCTTTTGATGAAAAAACAAGCCCTTTAACATTGAAAGTTCTTCAATCAGTTAACCAATTTGCAATTGACTGAAATCCCTCATTAAGACTTTCATACATACTTGTGTATTGAAATAAAGTTTTAAATGAAATCATCATGTTGTGTAACTATTCAAATAAAATTTGACTTGACTAAAATAGAAAAAAATTATGAATTTTTTTAAGTGTTTCGAAATTATGTAAGAATTCTTGTAGATCAATTTGTCAGAAACATTCAAATTAAGATGAATCATTTCAAAGAAGGGTTTGCATTCATAGATTTTTTCCCAACGGTTCAAGTCACAATATTCAATTTCAATAATATGTAATTACCCCCGGTAATCCGGAAAAGTTCATACATGTTTCCTCTTGGATTTAAAATACGTTTTTAAGGGAGAACCTATAAATTTTCGACAGTTGGCTAAAAAGTAATAGATATCAATAATGTCGTCCCCCATAGCAAAAGATATAAACAAGATGAAGGACAAGGGTTAATGAATTACTAGACTTTGCTAATAATGAGAAAGATATGTCGTTTACCTTAAAGTTCAATGGCATCATTAAGTTCTACATTTACAATGTACGTACAGTGGTATTGAATGCATAGACATTGATTTTAGAAAATGAACGCCATGAAAACGATATCATTTACTAGTAAATGAAATATTTATTATTATCCAGTAAATATATCTTTTTTTTCAAATAGCGAAGTTGTAGAATGATGCTTAGGACGATCATATCCTGTGTGTCGCTTTCTCCGGATATCATAAGGTTTATCCTACCAATAAAAATTTGTTTTCTTAAAAAGATCAAAGTCATATGTGGCCACATGTACACGGAAAACAGTTTATTTTCCTTCCTCAAGTAAAGCTATATCCATTTCACTTTAAATATGTGTATAGTGAAGAAGAAAACAAAGAAAAGCTTAACGAACGTGTGATGCACGTGAGAAAAAACTTCGCGCTAAACAATATGGTGGCCACGTGCTCACAACCATATTTATTGTCAATGTTCGATGCGGAAGTCTTGGTATGCTGTTATAATTATCTTTGTTTATGTTACATTAACTGTTATCACCGATAACAATTCGTTACATTCAAAGTTGGAATGTTCATGCGGGAAATTTACAATGAGGGAAATGAGATAAATCCTTCATTTTGTTCAGTACAAAATTACAGTTGAAATGAGTTTTTTAGATGAATGGCTGGAACACATCATTGCACAGGAAAGATGCACTAAAAATGTTCCCAAGATTACATTACATAATTAAAAAATGATATTCAATGATAACTGTTGAATTGATCAGTGATCTTATGGGAAAGGTCTAATCTAAGTAAAGAGCACTCAAAATAAGGGTAAAAATTGAGGGCAAAAATGGATGTCTTTTATTGATAGATATAACTTCACGTTGCATCGTGAGGCAATGAAGTCGAAAAACGCATAATAAACTTATGTTCGAGATCTTATACGTCATAGAGATGAGGGTTAAATCTGTATTCATGACTTGAGGAAGTATTGCATTTCACAATTCGAAATAAATGGTATTATTACATTTTCAACCGTGAAATACTGCGATTTATTCATGGAATAAAAGTGATATTCTCTCACAGTGTGAAAGGATACCAAAGTGATATTCCTTCACAGTGTGAAAGGATATCAAAGTAAGTAAAAATATAATTTCTGGCCTATAATAAGATTGAGAACGTAACTTAACCATCTTTGATAGAGACAAAAAACTGCCAGTTTCTTCCCAAATACGTTGCTTGCTTGTAATTGCTTGCTTGTATGCTCTTTTAGTCCCGTTCGAGAATTTTTCACTCTTATAGAGACTTCACCATATACCGGTGAAGGGCTTCAAATTTAGACCTTTACTCAGCACTCAGAGCCATTGAGTAGTGAGGGTTCTTTATCGTGCCAACGCCTACCGTGACACGGGGCTTCGGTTTTTTAAGGTCTCATCCGAAGGACCTGCAACTTTCACTTCAAAGTGCCGAGCGCTTGGCGAAGGAACATTTGCTACCTATTTTTTAGGTCAGTCGCGGTCGTGATTCGAACACACGTCTGACGACCTTCCGATCACGGCTAAAATCCATGTTACAACGTTTTCAGTCTCACAACTGCTAAACTATGACGTCTCAACTTTGACGTCATAACCTATGACACTGTGTTAAGAAAAAAACAGAAGCAAGGGGAAAATCAAAGAAAATGTAATAAACAAAAAATTCAATGTTTTGTAGTTGGATATGATATTTATTTCACTCGTGAGACAGGATTTTTTGATAATTTCATTCGTGCTTCGCACTCGTGAAAATATCAAAAATCCTGTCCCACTCGTGAAATAAATTCCATATCCAACTACAAAACATTGAATATCCTCTATTTATATGTAATATTAGTCCTAAATATCTGACGTTTTCCAGGCTTTTTTCATGATTTTGATATTTTATGTGCCAGGAAATATCTGACGTGCCAGGAAAACGTCAGAACCGGCGCCATTACGAAAACTGGAAATTCGCCGCCTCCAACTGGAGGCGACATTCTCGGGTTGATTTTCGATACTTGCGAACCGAATTAAATGCTGAATTCACAACTTATTAATAGTACAATGCCTTTAGTACTTACCAACATCGTTTTAATGGGTTTGCTTATGAAATACACAGTCTGGTGAAAACATTTATCAGACTGTCGAGTTTTCTTTTCATTTCCTGCATTTTAAAATCTTGCAAGACCTGTATCGAAATGTGTAGTGATATTTTCTTTTCATCGATATTGGTGAGTACTAGAAGCATTGTACTACTGATAAATTGTAAGTTCGGCATTTAATTCAGTTCGCAAGTATCGAAAATCAGCTCCGGTTGGAGACGGTGAAATTTCCAGTTTTCGTAATGGCGCCGGTTCTGACGTTTTCCTGGAATGTAAAATATCAAAATCGTGAAAAAAAGCCTGGAAAACGTTAGATACTTCGGACTAATGATATATATATATATATATATATATATATATATATATATATATATATATATATATATATATATATATATATATATATATATATATATATATATAATTATAGTATTCAGAAGGAATGCATCTTTGGCCCTAGCATCAAGCAATCAAAACTTACTGCCAAGGTTAAATTTTCAAAAGTAAATCAAATTCCAAGAGTAAGGTTAAAAGGGCAAAATTACTGGGACAAAAAGAAAGTTCTTGTCACAAGGAAAACACTTTGAATATTGAAAGCCCTAGCACCAACCAGTCAAAAGATTTGGCCAATGATAAAGTTTGACAACAGAAGGTCAAACAAGTTCAAGCTTAAAATTGTTTTTTGTTTTTACCCCAGAAGGGTCTTCTTGTCATAGGGAATATAAAATTAATGCAAAATATGAAACCTCTAGCTTCAACCATCCAAAAGTTATGGCCAAAGTAAAAGTTTGTCAAGAGTAGGTCAAAACTTTAGTATGAAATATGAAGATCAAAGGGAATGTTTTGTCATAAGGAATACTAGGAATACTCATACGAAATACGAAAGCCCTAGCTTTAATCATTCAAAAGTTATAGCCAATGTTAAAGTTTTTCAAAAGTAGGTCAAACTCCAATGCCAAAAGATCAAAAATTATTTATTATTATAAATTGGTTTTGATTCAAAATCAATTTATAATAATAAATAATGTGGGGAATGAAAGCCTTAAACATTCAAAAGTTATGGCCATGATTAAAGTTTGGTAAAATTTTGCAGAAGTGTGTCAAACTCCAAGCTCAAGAGGTCAAATATGTTGGTACCCAAAAGAAAGGTCTTGTGAAAAGGAATACACATGTGAAATATGAAAGCCTTTGTTTCAACAGATCAAAAGTTATGAACAAGGTTAAAGTTTTGCGCACGAATCGACAGACGGACGGAGAGAGCAAAAAGTATATGCCCCCGAATCTTCGATTACGGGGGCATAAAAACAAAAATTCAAGTACGTTTTAAATACATGTACTATTAAAAATCAATAATAATTCAAATGGTAATTATAAAAAGTGTGTCCCAAAGTAAATCAAACAGTTCCATAGTCCTGGATTTAATAGTCAACAAAACAGGAAAAATACTTAAATTCATAAAAACAGAGAAATTGATTTCACAAATTTAAATATTTACATTTCAATGTGATTTTATAAAAGAAAGAAAAGAATTTTCAATGAAATATAATATTGTCTTACAATTGTTTTACTACTATGATCCTGATTTAAGGACAACAAGCTTTTTTCAAAAATCAAGAAAAATAACAGAAAATCTGTGTTGATATAAGTAAAATGAATAAGTTTAGCCACATAAAGTTTCATTTGTCGTTCAAAGTGTGTCAATAATGTCCTATAAAATGATAAAAATAGGATATATTTATACATTGTACTAGTGGTGGCAAAAAAGGAAGAAATCTAAACATCATAGAAAGTCTACATGTTTGTAAAATTTCTTGGCATTTTTAAGGATTTGACATACGCATCATTTACAAGCAAAATAAGTCCAAAATATATCTATATATCCATGTGTTGCAAATTGGTTTGAAGCTTGTGTCCTTAAGCAATTCCATGATACCCGATATCGAGTTTGTTCAGGTCTGGAGGAAAATATATCAACCCCCCCCCTTTCTGTAATTTGTGAAAAGTTGTATTTATTTTGCAACGTGTGATGCAAAAATTAAGAAAACTGAGAAAAATAATCATTCCCTACAATAGCACCTGCGATATAATAAAACGGAAATAGTTGTAGAGGGAAATATCCTGCAGATGTGAGGCGATGCAAGGGTGAGAGTTTTCAAGGCGGAAAAGTGATGAATTTAACAGATTGTTATTAATATATATCGGTGGTCTCGACAGTGTAATTAAGTAGAGGAAAAGTTTGCCTTACTACTTTGAACCTTAATATCTTAGAAAGAAAATAAGTAACAACGCGATCAAAGTTTTCAAAAAAAGTCTTATTTTCTTAAGATGGGATGCTATCATTTTACATTTCTACCCGCTTTCTGGATGGAGACAAGTATACACCATTTAGGCACTGAAATTTGGATTATTAGAAAAAAAATTGCTTTGGATTGTACTGGATTACAATTAAAGAAAGAAAAAAAAATGAGAAAAAAAATATTATTTTCAAGTTTATTGAGAAAATCATAAATGTGTGGGGGGTTTTAAAGTTCGAGAACAAAGAACGAGATGCTTGTACGGACCTTCAAGGTTTTTACAAAAACATAAATAAATACATGTAGTGTTTATACGTAGTCTATAAACGACTTGCTAAATTTTTAATGCATGAAGTAAATTTCATTGCTGGAATTTAATAACGTAAAATTGCATAGAATTAATTATTTTATCGCAATTTGCGTTTCCACAATGCTCAGCTGATGACTTTTGTGGGAACACAAGATGTTTCAAGGTGGAAGAAAAGTATTTCTAAAAAGAAATATGCTTGGCAATGAAATTCCAAGAAAAATTATATAATTTTACAGCATTTTATTGAAATCTATGGAGATCGTTTTATCAAATGTTGCTTTAAAAAGTGAAAACATAGAAAAGTAAATGAGAATATGGTGAAAAAAAAAATCGAACAGGGTTCGACAGGAATGTAAAATTATACTAATGTTCTTGTTTGTGCAAATGGCAGGTGTTGAGCAACCGAGCTATTTCTTAATTCTTATCATGTAAACAACAAAAAAATTACATGAAAAAATTTATGCATTAGTATAAATATAACGTACGTAAATCTTGCAATTGCGGACTGAAAACTTGTCATTCTCATATTCAGGGCAGATGTGCTCTAAGCCCAAACTTTGCTTAAATGATATGTTTTTAAACCTTTCTAAAAAAAAAAAAATATTTCTAAGAGCAGTTGTTACCAAGAGAACCTGGTCCAAAACACCCCTTTACAAAGATAGGGCTGATTTTTTATTTATTTATTTATTTTTTATTTATTTTATTTTTTTTTTACTCTTTACTTACAATAAAATAATTTTTTCATTGATTACAAAAAAAGAAATTATCTCCAAACGCTGATGCACTGGACATTGATTTAAAAAAAAATGATTTAACTTCTATAGCTGATTTTTCATAATCTGATAATTAATACATGTATTTTAAGAACGTTGGATGTTGAATGATGTTAAAATTGTTTTCTGAATTCGACTGTATTTCTTTAACAACGATGGATGTGGAATCAGAGTTGTAATATTTTATGAATTTAATTTCAATTCAATTTTTAAGTATAT
This sequence comes from Saccostrea echinata, assembly GCF_033153115.1. Lineage (NCBI taxonomy): Eukaryota > Metazoa > Mollusca > Bivalvia > Ostreida > Ostreidae > Saccostrea > Saccostrea echinata. The sequence goes on from NW_026889750.1 coordinate 24,282,572, forward strand.
AATATTCGAGTCTATATATGCACACATATACAGGTGTTGTGGTCATTGCATTAACAAAAGGCAAAATGGGTTGTGATACCAGGAAAGATAATCCTGGAACAATATGCTTCCTTCGCAGGTCAGATAAACATTGCGTGCTTGAAGAGTTGTGCTTCTTTTAACTAATGGCTGTAGTTGGTCCTGTCATTTTTAACTTGCCGTACACATAATTTCATTTTTTTTTTCAAAATGGTTAGCATTTTTCTGGAAAGTAGCTAACAGAGGGAGGCTGTTATGTCGTTTGATCCTAACACAAAAATTATAAGTTTTACAGAATGTTTTCAATATTTTTCAAACATAATAATCTTCAAAGAAAAGGAAAGGTCTGTACACACAGACACCTTTAAAAAAAAAATCACTTTGTAAAGTTTAATCATTACTCTGTTGCGCTAGTACTTAGTGTCTTAATCCTACTTAGGTTACTACTTTGTCAATTTAAAGCTAAAGCAAGAATCTGCTGCTAAATATTAACTACATAGCCATATTTGCTTTCATTTCTCTTGTTTTTGACACAAGTAAAACCAGCTAAGGACAGTTATCAGAATCTTTCAATCTTTCTTGGCCTTGATAAATTAGTACTGAGTAGTATAAGTCCGAAGTTTGCTTGTTTTATTAAGTCAACCTTAAAGAAGTTGGGACAATATATTCATATTGCAATTATTCCACCTATAATTTTGTCCGGAGATGTTCTCGAAGATGGCTAGGTTTACAATCTGAATGAAAGAAACTTAACAGAAATGATATCAACAAGTCTAGTTGTGCATTCACCATTAAAAATTTCAAAATGTTTAATGTAGCCAAAGAAACAAAAAAATATTTTTCTCAGGAACCTCATGGCCAATTTCCTAAAAATTTTAAAAGATTATTCTATACATGTACATCCATGGAAACAACTACGGTTTTTTTTTTCCTCACGTTTTTTTGTTTGTTTGTTTGTTTTTTCGTACTCTAAAAGTATCTCAATATTGATGTGTAAGTGTTTCTCCAAGTTTCAGGGATTTAAACTTTCCAAGATGGCTGTCGTTGCCAATAAAACAAAGGGGTAAATTTCAAAACTTTGAAGTTTGAAAGAATTTTACAATATAGTTGCTTAGCTTGCTTTTATCTCTAGTATTGTACCGTTGAGGTCAATTCTGGGTAAATGAAGGAATTAAGATCAGTTTGGGGTGACATAAGGTATTGAGGTATGTATGCAAGGTAGACAGAACAATGTCTTCAAAACCGACATGTAGATTGTTTCTTTTTTGATAATACAAAAGCATATAATATGATACTGAAGTTAATATACTGAAATAAAACAAAAATGAAATTGCATTTTTTATCTTCACAATTTTACTCACATACACAGTATGCAGCCACATCGATTTCGTGAAAACTTGTTATTAGACTGCAGGAATTTGACAAACACAAGAAAATCATGTAACGATGATACAACAACAAAGTGACAAAATACAATATAGGGAAAAATGACCGAGTGAATGAATCACTATAATATAATGAAATAGCATTCCAGTGGAACAAAGGCATGATTGGTCCCCTGAGAGAACAGATTCGTGACTAGGAACCACTAAATGAGTGATCATGAATGAATGAAAATGAAACCAATTTAAGTAATTTGTCATCCTGCTACATAATATTTAGGAGACATACAGTGACTTCAACGTGCGGAGTGTTGATGATTTTCTTCATGTTTTATGCTCACAGTTAAACCTGATGATCTACAATACTAATAGATTCTTGATTGCACTTAGCTACACAAAAAATTACATGTTTAAAAGAAAAATTAAAGCAATCTATTATACTTGGGTTTTTTTTAAATTTTTTATATGGGAAAATATTGTGAATTTATGTTCGAATAGGTCTTCATATCTATTTTTTTCTCTTTTGAACAATACACTGTATATCGATGTTTTCATGTGATCTATGAATTAAATGCAAGTCATTATAGATTGAATTAAACATGTATAAACATCAGCAATTAAACCAGTGATTGAAGTTTTCTCTAAGATATACCGGAACCTAAATATTTTGATAACGCTCTGATTCTAAGTCAAAGTCTGTACATCAAAACTAAGGAATATCCCAAACTGACAAGATTTGAATGTCGAAAATATGATTAAACTGTATTATTCAATAGAGACAGATTAAAATTACTTGAGAATATGTTAAAAAGTATATTTTTGAAAAAAGTAAATAATTTATATTTATTTGCTTATTTTTCTAAATGTTAGAGCAAGATATATGAAAAAAATTGTTTTCAAACATGAAAAAATCACATCAAAATGGTCATTTGATGACTCATTAATACTTAGTATAAAATATACCAAATATAATTTTCATATCTCGAATTGTAACTTTTTATCTTTCGTATGAAGAAGGCTCTTTTATCAACTTGCAGATCTGCAAAATAAAGTTTAAATAAGATATTTAAATGAAATGTAGAGATACCGAACAGTAATCATGTCCCAAAGTCCAATTAAACAATACAAATTATAAACAGAGCAAAACCGTACCTCCGAAAACGTCAAAGGTTGGATCAGGTGAGGAGTAAGCATAACGACACCCGTCGTGTCCCTCTTTTCATGATCGGGTACACCGAGAAATCCGAAGACAGTTAAGAATGAATTAACTTTTTGTATAAAACATGTCAGCCCACATTCAACAAACGGCAGGTTGTATTTGCAAACAAGGTCATTGCATCGACCATCGAATTTGTAAAATGAGTTTAAACAAGGTTGTTCATACCCTTGTATCATCAACCTGTTTGTCACTAGCCTATTTTGTTTTAGAAATTGTTCGCAAAATATGCTCTTGCATATCAAATCAATTGCTAACGCGTGTTATTCAATTTGTCAGCACAGCCGTCCGTGTAATGACATGGATGTAATGACGTGTAACAATACATGTCAAAAATATTTATTCAAAGCTGAATTTCTGCATAAACAAGGAAAGTTGACGATAGAAAGGATAAAGTTATCACGTTATTATAAAGTTTAATTGTCAGTTTGCCACCAATGTCATTTCTCTATTAAAACATCCAAATATGAAACGGGTGGTTCAGACTCGTGATGTCTTTTACATGTATTTCGTCATCGGCATAGATATATCTAAAAGTCGAACTTTCAGATATAAAAGTCTAAAAGTCTGAAGACCACAGGAAGAGACTTCATTTCGTTTAAAATTTTGAATAAACTCTGCTTTATAAGAGTATAGGTAACAGGTAAGCTAATGGGACACAGTTAGACCCATGAGGATTCCACATATTATTGAGAGACCTGGTCTTCAAAGACTTCATAGATATTGTCAATGAACTCTAGTATCTTTGTGAATATCAACCTCAGAGTGTAGAATCAGACCATTTGACGTTTAAAGTTACATAATGAGTCAAAATCAAGTGTTTCTTTTGAGATATCTGTATCATATGGTGGCATATTTCTGCCCCATGTGTGCAAGTTATTTTTCTGTCAAATATGTTGACATGCAAGATAAATATGTTGACATGCAAGATAGTTATGTCAACATGCAACATAACTATGTTGACATGCAAGAAAATTGCAATCAAATAAAAATTATAAAAAATCTTCGAAAATCTCAAATATCGCCCACATGTGACTTCCAATATGCTAGATGCTACGTAATTATGTCGACATGCATTTTATTTATGTTGACATGCGAAATAAATATGTTGGCATGCAAGTTATTTATGTCAACATGCAACTTAGGTATGTTAACATGCTACTTATTTATGTCAACATGCAACTTAGTTAAGTCAACATGCAATTTGTTTATGTCAACATGCAATTTAGTTATGTTAGTTATACAACTTGGTTATCTTGACATGCGAGATAAATATGTTGACATGCAACTTAGTTATGTTGAGTAGCGGATATGTATATAATTTTAAAAAAGTAAATATCCAAAAATGAAATCACAAATCGATGTAAATGTCTGAAGACCCAGTTTACAGTGAATATGATCGATTTGCGATTTTATTTTGGATATATACATATATATACTCTTTTAAATATGATCGATTTTCAAAATGATAAGATTTTGAATTAAATGATTACATTTAAATACAAAAGAAATTATATGATACACAATTTGAACATTTGTGCGAACGTGCAGATTCGTTACTACCCAAGACATGAGGCACGGTTCTGGTTTTCTTTTTTTTTCTTTTTTTTTTTGGTCGGTGAAATTGAAGTGAATTTTAATGATCCAAAATTTATGTAAGCAAAAGTTGCAGTTTCAATTATTTTCTATAATATGAGGTGGACAACAAAGTATAAGTTGAATTTTCTAGATAAAATGTCCTGGCGATTCAGAAACGTGACCGTAGATTATAAAACGTTTTTAGGGCCCCTCTCTGCTGGCGACCTATAGTAATTAGTGTGTCCGTCCGTCCATCTGTTAGTCCGAGGTCTCTTTTAAAGAATGTGCAGTGACCTTGAACTATGTTTCAAGATCTAAGGTTAAGGTAATAGCAGAACTGTATCTGAAAAATACATGTAAACATAAATAAATTGCATGTCGACATAAATATGTTGCATGTCAACATATTTATCTTGCATGTCAACATATCCAAGTTGCATGTCGACATAAATAAATTGCATGTCGACATACTTATCTAGCATGTTAACATAAATAAAATGCATGTTGACATAAATAAGTAGCATCTAGCATGTTGGATGTCACAGGTGGGCGATATTTGAGATTTTTGAAGATTTTTTATAATTTTTATTTGATTGCAATTTTCTTGCATATCAACATAGTTAAGTTGCATGTTGACATAACTGTCTTGCATGTCAACATATTTATCTTGCATGTCGACTTATTTGATAGAAAAATAACTTGCACACAAGGGGCAGAAATATGCCACCATATGTATCATAAAGCCAAAGATTAATGAAAATTATGAGTATAGCGAAGATATTACAACTAAACTGCACTGCAAAGCAAGAAAACACTGCACAATATAAGTGCCGGAAAAACAAAGGTTGTATCTACCGTTTCGTTGTTATCGTGCATGTCAAGGTCACGCCACTTTTATTTTTAGCGTAAACTTGTAAACAACATTCAATCGGAGCATGGCAAGGTGAGAAATATGTTCTAATAATCTTTTTTGAAGATTGTATAAAAATCCTTGGTCTACCGATATTCATTTTTTGGTACTTGAGACCATGGTAACTTCTTCAACTTTTCTGCGCACGCGTACAATAAGGAGGAAGAAGTAAAGCAATATTTTCGTGTGGGGCCATACAGAAATTTTTTTTTTCATAAAAATAGATTTTTTAGGTTCCCAAACCTGTAATTTTCTGAAACCTAATACTTTCAGGAATTGAACAAAATTTGCACGGGTCATGCAAAAATTCTATGTTTGTCAATTTTCCCGTTTGTGCGTCACAGTGTCACTTTAACAAAGTCAGACCTGTAGCTACATATAGTCAATGACAAGATATGAAAATTTAAATGATTGTATTAAAAATGAAATGTGGAGACAGCAATCTGTGATCATTCTTAAAAGTCCATTTAAACAATGCAAAATTAATTATTAGCAGAGCTAACACAGATCTCTGAAAAACAGAGGTGAGATCAGATGCTTTGGAGGAGTAAGCATCCCGGTCACACCCTTCATATGCTACTTGTAATGATCTGGTAAACAGAAAAAAATCAGTGTGAAAATAGTGGCCTAACAATGTGTATGAAAAATATCAGTCAACACTACTTAACAAACAAGGTACATGTAATTGTATCTAGAAAGTAGAATATGAGAAATGTTGACTTTAAACGAGATTGTTGAGATCCTTGTATCATCAACTTATGTGTCATTAGCTTGCCTCGCTTTAGAAATTATTCGTACATAGAATATGCTCTTGCGTAAAAAATCAACTGGGAGATATAAACTCCATATGCATATAATAATGGTATATTACTACATAAATAAGGGAAGTTGACGATAAAAAAATAAAGTTGAAGTCATCATGTTTATCATAAAATTTAATTGTTAGTTTGCCATTGATGTCTTGTCTTTTTCTAGTAAAACATCCTAATTTGAAACAGATGTGTCAGACTCTCTGTTGTCTTTGAATTTGAGTTCATGATCTGAGATATAATGAACTTACAAATGAAACTGAACATTGTTACATGTAATTAATAAATGTCGAATTGAATTGGTGAAAAGTGCTAGATTTATTGATTTTGTCAAACTCTGATTTCAAATTTTCTTTAAAAAAATACACATACACAGAAAAAACACACACAAACACACAAAAATACCTTCCAAAAGAGACACGCAGAATACATGTACAGATACGGTATCAAGATGTCTGTAATTGTTACAAGGTTTATTTGCAAAACATATTAATATGAAAAAAAAATATTTATAGACTCAATGAAGTTTAGTAATGATTAAGAGACAAATGCAGCGACGAGTTTATTTCCCATGGCAACCATTATTTTCCTTTGTAGTAATATGAAATGAAAAGGCGTATGTCACTGTGTCTCTCCTTTAGGTCTGTGCTTCAGTTACAAAGTTGGGATGGTTTTGATAAATTTATGTATTGATACTAAACATAAAATAAGCCAGCATAGAATTTTATTTCTTTTAATTTCCAAATGATCAATTAAAAAAAAAAGATCTCATTGAAAGATTTTATTACTTAAAAAGACTTGGACTCTTTCAATGACCTGATTATTTTTGCAGATTTAAAAAAAAAAATTCTTTCAATGACCTGATTTTTATCTAAACTTGACATCATGATACATGACCTGATTCTTGAATAAGCTTATCCATGATATAATTGAAATTGAAATTCTTTTTCTTCGAGTCGGAAAGGCCCAAGAAGATGCGTATGCAGAATTCAGTACATAATCAATAGATTTTCTATTTATATATAACCAAGGTCTGGGGTTGAGGGAGGAGGTATTTAATTGCAATTGTAAAAAAATGTTCATAAATCTGTCTAGAAGCAAGTATGTGAGAAAACCCTGGTGAACTAGGGTAGATGGTGTACAGACTGTAGGTGGAAATGTCAGAGCACAGCTGGAAAACTTGCTGAAACTTTAAGTATTGTCAAAAATAGAACTTATTTTTAAAATACACACAACGTGCTGTTCGGAACAAGAGAATTAAAGAAAATAGAGAAATATCTCAAATAATATATGGTACCATCCTAATAAGCAATATCCCCGAAGTACAAATCGACAAAAAATACTTACATAGCCTGCTTATTAAACAAAATTTCCAAGTTTTACACTGGAAATACTTAATTAGTGTTTTTGTGTATACATGTATGAACATACAGTATAGTATGTTCGATAATTTTAATTTAACTAGATCATTAGATTGCTATAAATAAAATTAAGTCTTCCTTGAAACACTGGTGGAATTTTTTTTAATTTTTAACCAAGCACTACCAGGAAAAAATAAGTTTTAAGTCAATATATTTTAGGAGGATTCAAAATCAGCTTTTGTTCTATCTCTCTTAACACTCCCTCTTGAATTTTTTTTCTTCACAATAACTTGTATTGACAGGCAGTTAATAAAAAATAAAATGAAAGCAATTGATCAAGAATATTAATCATACGAAGAATAATATTCATAAACTTGTTATTACCCTATATTTACTTCACTCAGTTCATCGCACTCCGGCATTTAGGTTCCTTCCTGACACTCGGAAAAAAGAGGAAAAGCCACAGGCAAATTTCATTATTTTTTCTTGTTTGTCTCGACAAGATTCAAGCTATTTCAAAATTTGTCCTTTTCTGAAACATTTTTGTATGCAGACTCTGAGTACAAACAGGTCACATTTTTCATTTATCAGGTAATATTTCTTCGACAAAACTTCTATTGCAAGATTTATTGTTTTTATTCATATAATGCAATAACACAAACGGAAAATTGGACGTCGCTGAAAGTTAAAATTTTGTGAGAAAATTTTAATGTCAAATTCAATCTACTTCCCAAGCTCAACAAGAAGCACATTGACTGCCAATTTCCTTTGTGATGTTTCAGTGTGTTATAAATGTAGAAACACTGATGTTAGATAGGATTTATATCCTATAATTTGTGTCTTCTCTATCCCTGATCAATTTGCGAGATAATAGAAAACACACAATGAATGGGATAAACGTCATTATTTGGTATTTTATCCCAAAACATGGAAGATTCTTTTTATCACATTAACCTACTTTCATTTTCTCTTTCCTGTAAAAATAAAGGCCAATTTTTGAATTGATTTCAGGATATCTTGGGAAGTATACGGAATTCCGGAATGAACCTTAACAGTAATGTAGATTGTTTATATGTGAATACATAGGAATAGAAAGTAAATTTTTAGATCATTTGATTTAAAAGTATTTTATTGGCAAACGTGGGTATACCTTATGTAAGGAGTTCCACACCTTATCTTTTTTTACACCCAAGATTTTTTGCAAGTGGGAATAAAGCGATCTGAAGGCCTGTAGATACATGTAAAAAAACGGATCACACTTTTTTTAAGGAATGTTTTTAAGTTCATGAAATATGCCTACGTGACAAGTCTGTGTGATTTACACACCAATAATTCACACAAAACTTAAAAACATTCCTTATATTTACATTTTACATGCTTAAATGCACCAAAAATATACTCAGTTTTTGAATTTCTCGCTGCCCTATATCGTCATATTTTTATTAACGTCTTTGTAGCCTCACTTTAGCGAGTTTCGTCCTGTATATTTCTACGCGTGAGTATACACAAAAATGACTTTCAAATCAATTTCACAGTTGGCTTAGTAGAAAAACACAGCAAATGTAAATATTTTAAAATAAATAACCAAGAGATATAGAAAATGTAAATACATATATATATATATATATATATATATATTTACATTTGCTGTGTTTTTCTACTAAGCCAACTGTGAAATTGATTTGCATACTCACGTGTAGAAATATACATGGAGAAACTCACGCTAAAGTGACGTCACAATGAGGCTACAGAGACGTTAATAAAAATAGGACGATATAGGGCAGCGAGAAATTCAAACATTGAGTATATTTTTGTGCATTTTAACATCCAAAATGTAAATATAAGGAATGTTTTTAAGTTTAGTGTGAATTATTCTGTGTGAATTATAACTCTCACAAAACGTAAAACATTCCTTAAATCAAAATCACAAAACTAATGACAAAATATATGTGGACACTTCCTACGTATTGTGGACATATTTACTTGTATACTAACACATACACTCAGGACAAGAGTGAAACCATAGTGGAGTTCAACGTTTTGTAAAGCAACACAGACATCTGAAATATCTACAAGGATGCAGACCGTAGTTTCAAAATACAAACATCGATCCTTGGGAAATTCAAATTCAATCGAATCATTTATTCAGGCTCAGAGATTGGGCCGTTATGAAGTACTAGTATATATGATGAAATACATGACTGTATGTATTTACATGGGGAATATGTATAAAGAAAAATCGTAAACAAACCGACAGTGTCAGAAGTAAAAGGCTACAAATTATTCTATTCATAATAAAACAGACAAAAATGTGAAAATAACTAACATTGTTTTGTTCATTTACTTTAGTTTTTTGCTGACAAAATAACCAGCTTTTGAATTTTGAAATGATTCGCTAAATATCTGAAAAAAATATTTTGATTTGGTTTTTTTCTTCTAAAAGGAATATCAAAGGCATATCAAAGTATTGTTTAACTTTAAATATAAGTAACATATCCATGAATCACTATATTTAAACAGAATAGAGTCCACTTCTTGATTAGTATACTCATATCCAAGCAAAAAGGCTTCTACATGTATATTATTTCGAGATGGTAAAACAAGTTGACATACTCTAGAAAAGAATCTACACTGCAAATAAGCTATATAATATTGTATAATATAACGTTTTAGAAAAGTGGAAATAAAAAAGCAACAAAGAGAAAAATGAAGAAACCATTGTGAAACAACATCGGAAACTTGAGTCACCTTGGCTCTTCTGTTCTTGAGAAAAACTTTAAAAATCCTATTATTTTCATGTTTGAATTTGATCCCCATTGCGACTCCATCCTTGCCCCAGAGGAAATGACCAAATTCATATCTATATCAAAAAGAGGCGGTTTTATGACTAGCTATGGACCAGCTGCAATGAAACTTACTTTATCCCCGTCCTAGACCGCAATGAGGTAAAAAAAAATCACCTGAATCTTTTCTACACTGGAATGCAGTATTTAATTCAACTAGCTGCAGAACTGCAGCTCTCTGGTTGAGAAAATTCGGACAGATAAACCAGACAGCTACAGATCCAAGCATTGTAAAAACTTCGATTTAGGCCGCCGCTTTTTTGTCGCTCGCTTCAGGTAGAGAGCTACAGTTCTGTAAACACTTGCAAAGTAAAACTCGAAGCTTCAAAGTGTTGTGATAGCTCGATTAAAAAATACCTTTTACACAACCCAATTATGACTCTAGTCGATTTTCTCACATTCTCTGCAAACCTGTAAGCATGCTTTAAAGGTCTTTTTTCGTATCTTAACTCAAAAAATAGTTTATGAGACGTTTTTCAACGTGGTATGAAAATATTAAAATGAAAGCATTTCCTGTATATTTGTTCATCTGTTAATACACTGGGTGAAGAGTTCAATATTTTGAAAAATGAGAAAAAAATACAAAAATTGAAATTTTTAACATATGAAAACCTCAGTTTTCTAGAGATTATTAAGTCAAGACAAACTGAATGGTGAAGTCATTTGTTGAATGTCGAAATTACTTATTTACCTACCTAAACTAACAAAACTAGTACGAAAACAATGTATCCCAAAACGGAAACCTTTTAAGTAGTCTATTTTCCTGACTTACGTAAATACTTTCATAGAGAGGCAAACACATTACATTGTTCTACCAGAACACATTAAGAACAAAAAATTTCACCTAATAACTGCTGAATTGAAGAAACAGTAAAATAAACAGAGTTGGTTCAGAAGAAATACACTCCAGCAAGGAAATATTATAACTTGGACAATTTTAAGATTTTGCGAAACAAAATGTCATTAAAATACTCTGAGAAGTGATACTAAGAGCATTCAAATAATGAATAGTCCTCAAAGAAAATACTTAGGCTGAATTGATTTCTCTGGAAAAGGCGGGGATAACAAACAGTAATCGATCTACAAAACAAGAGGCCCATGGGCCACAACGCTCACCTGAGTAAATATGGCCCCACTGTTCTTCACTAGATGTTCCCCTTGTAATACCTATTGTGGCCCCACCCTACCCCGGGGGTCATGATTTGAACAATTTTGAATCTACACTACCTCAGAAAGCTTCCACAAAAGCTTCAGGTTTTTCTGGTCCAGTGGTTCCTGAGGAGAAGATTTTTAAAAAGATTTTTCTATATATTTCATTGTCAAACTTTTCCCTGTTTGGCTTCACCCTACCCCCGGGTGGTCATGATTTGAACAATTTATAATCTACACTAACCCAGAATGCTTCCATATAAGTTTCAGCTTTTCTGGCCCAGTCGTTCTTGAGAAGAAGATTTTTTAAAGATTTTTCCTATATATTTCAATGTCAAAATTGGATTTCATATTGTGGCCCTACCCTATCCCCGGGGATCATGATTTGAAGAATTTAGAATCTACACTACCCCAGAATGCTTCCATATAAGTTTCAGCTTTTCTGGCCCAGTGGTTCTTGAGAAAAAGATTTTTAAAGATTTCTCTATATATTTCAATGTCAAACTTGGATTCCCTATTGTGGCCCTACCCTACCCCAAAGGGTCATGATTTGAACAATGTAGAATCTACACTACCCCAGGATGCTTCTACATAAGTTTCAGCTTTTCTGGCCCAGTGCACACGTGGTTCTTGAGAAAAAAGATTTTTTTCATGTATTTCAATGTAAAACTTTGATTCTCTATTGTGGCCCCATCCTACCTCTGGGGATCATGATTTGAAAAATTTAGAATTCTACACTACCCCCGGATGCTTCCACATAAGTTTCAGCTTTTTTGGCCCAGTGGTTCTTGAGAAGAAGATTTTTAATGACCCCACCCTAAATTTGTCTTTTCTTGATTATCTCCCATTGTAAGGGGGTTTGGCCCTTCATTTAAACAATTTTAACAATTTAAATTCCCCTTTACCCAAGGATGCTTTGTACCAACTTAAGCTAAAATTGGCTCAATGGTTCTTAAGAAGACGTTGAAAATGTGAAGAGTTTACAGACGGACGGACGACGGACAACAGGTGATCAGTAAAGCTCACTTCAACTATAAACAATACAAATAAGTGAACAGGGCATAAAACACGGACCACCGGAAATTCCAGAGATGTATTAATAATTTTCCTCAATTATCCTTTATCCTGGTTATTAGACCTACAATTAAAGCATACTGATATGTTTTAACTCTTTCTATCAAAGACCAGAATAAGTTACAAATTGAAAAGTTTTCTCTTGTCCGTCTGTCTGTCTATTAGTTTTGTCTAAAGTTTGTTGACAATTGTTCCTAGATGCCAAAGACCTTCAAATTCTCAAAAGTTATGATCTCCCTTTGTCAACGAAACAAACATTTTTCTCACTATTTTCTTTGTAACTTACATGTTGATATTTTAAACCTTCAAACACTTTTTATACCATTCCTATATTAGCACAGTATTGGGCAACATTGAAAACATAATGAGCTATTGAAAATAATTATACAAATAAGATTCATTTGTCATCGTTTTACAACTAAAATTTATGAGGGATTATGATTTTATTCGCGAACGGAATAAAAGTGGGAAAGTCGAAAAATAACATAATAATACGTTTACTTAAGTCGATAAAATTAGCAAGTAAAACCTGTATGACGCAACTGCGGATGAAAAATAATCATTTTATAATCATTGTTGATTAAATTTTAGGAGTGATTTGTAAATATATTTATCAAATTGTTGACAAGAATCCGTGTTTAGTGATTATATTTAAACATTGCGTGTATATTTTGATATCAACATTAACATTGTAAAAATAAAATCCTGATTTTAAAAGATCTGATGTAATTTATCAAGAAAAATATGGGAAAACCTTAGACTAACGTGATAAAACTAATGCGAGGATAATGAAGACAACAAGAATCATGAGTGGAACTGTGTGTGTAGCATTGTCACTATGGCAGAATATACTAGGGTGTACTCTGCAACAAAAGTTCATTTTAGGTTTATCCAACCTCTGTTCACTCACATAAAATTTGCCTTTAACGCCAATGATTTTCCCAAAGAAATCTTATTTATAATTAAAATAATGCATACTTTTTCAGCATACCTCAGGTGGGAAATTTGACAGAAATGGTCTTTTAAGGGACGAGTAATTAATTCTATAGGGGTTGGAGTAAGAATATTTATTCTCATACCTTCACAGGACAGAATATCTTACACTGTATTTCAAGATGACCAAAGACAGATTATTTATTGTCTCTAGTTTTTTTTTTACTTTCTCAATCACAAAAACTAGTATTATACAGTTAAAGTATATCATTGAGGGATTTAGCAAGATTCCAGTTCCCCAAGGCCAGGACTATTTCCCGAGGCAAAACTTTTAACTGTTTTATTATACCGTAACATAACGTAAAATTTAGAGGATTCAGATAGCGTGATTTCAAAGCAGGGATTAGCTCACTGAACTAACACACGGGGATTAGTCCATTCACGTATCATACGTGATTACGGATAACCTGGAATTAGCTTTTGAAGCAGGGATTAGCTCACTTGACTAACGCACGGGGATTATTCCATTCATAACGATTTCTAGGGAATTAGTATACAGTTAAAGTATACCATTGAGGAAGTTAGCAAGATTCCAGTTCCCCAAGGTCAGGTAAAATTTAGAGGATTCAGATAGCGTGATTTCATAGCAGAGATTAGCTCACTGAACTAACACACGGGGATTAGTCCATTCATATATCATACCAATGTAAAAGTAAAATCTAGAGGATTACGAATAAATGGGAATTAGCTTTTGATGTAGGGATTCGCTCACTTGACTAACGCACGGGGATTAGTCCATTCATAACGATTTCTAGGGAATTAGTCACATCTAACGATCTAATGTTATATAGGGAAAATATCAGTAGAGGTATAATAATCAAATTATAGCATGAGTAACATGGCGATATTAATATGACTGTATATTTGCTTTAATACTGTATACAGGGAAATTTTCGCCGCCGTTTTATTTTCGCCCCTTTCGCCCCACTCAAAATGGGCGAATTTAAAACGGGGCGAATTCAAAGAATGCAGTATAATTTTTTAGACAGAACTGGCCGAATTTAAAAAGGGTCAAAATTGCTTGCAAAGGTCAGAGGGTGAAAATAAAACTGTACACAGTAAATTATACCTTGCCTGTTATATCTTGAAATAAAATATTAGAACAAGTATACTTTGGGTCGTTTTAATGAGACACTACGTAATGTTTATAAAAAAAAACATCCTGTAATTTGTACTTTGTACTCCTTTTGTGCTGGATGGGAATTGGGTCTGCAAAGTGCCTAACCACACCAGCTAAAAGAAGTCGACTTGTTGACTGACCATCAAAAGTCTGAACTGCAACTATTGTTTGATCAATGCTTGTGATTTTCTCCTTTCCTGTAATGGATTTACGAAGGCTCATATCTCTTTTCTTCATTGGCGGTCTCAAAAAGTGCAGATCGAATAGATGCAGATGGTCACTGAATTAAATCTTTAACAAAACTTATTTGGTGTCGGTTGCATATACCTTTATATATACTAAATCCAAAACGGTAAGCGAAGTAAACCGACACAATTGAAAATGACGACATTTTATAAATTAAAAATATTCAGTTTCATTCATATTGATTCGATATATCCCATTGAACTCCAAATAAAAGACACCACAGAGTCTGACAAATCTGTAACAGTTTTATATTTGGATGTTTTACAGAAAGACATTGAGGTAAACTTTATGATAAACGTGATGACTTCAACTTTTCTATCGTCAACATCCCATATTTACATGTATTTTGCTTATAAAGTGTGTGGAAAGCTACTGCATTCAAAACACCATAACGGACAGGAAGGACGAAAGGTTAAAGTACGCTTTGAACGCCGTGCAAATTCAACGTCATAAGCGAGATAAGAAGTCAAGCTCACATTGAATAGAAGCTGTTGCAATGGCTCTTTCATTAATTGTAACTTACATGATGGATAGTACAGAGATTTTGAAATATAGATTACATTTGCAGACAAGGCAAGGAGTTAAAAAAATGTAAATAAAAGCATTGAATCATTGTTTTTTGAAAGATGTATTCTCATAACTGCAACGGTGTGTGCAAACAAATTTTCATAACGCACGTTATTCAATCTGTTTGCACAACCGTTGCAGTTATGAAACTATATCTTTCAAAAAATAAAGATTCAATGCTTAATTATTAAAGACGATGAAGACAATCATAACTTCTTATAATTATTTATTTTTGAGTTGGCGTTTGTGGCCACGACCTACATAATACAATATATACTTTATTTAATCGTATATAACATTAATCCTTATAAACTTTATAATTCTTATCCTTATAAACCTTATAATCCTTATCCTTATAAACCTTATAATCCTTATCCTTATAAACCTTATATATCCTTATCCTTATAAA
Source organism: Saccostrea echinata (assembly GCF_033153115.1). Classification (NCBI taxonomy): domain Eukaryota; kingdom Metazoa; phylum Mollusca; class Bivalvia; order Ostreida; family Ostreidae; genus Saccostrea; species Saccostrea echinata. The sequence goes on from NW_026889750.1 coordinate 24,298,247, forward strand.
CCTTATAATCCTTATCCTTATAAATCCTTAAAATGTGAATAGTGACAACATTCATACTGGTACTGGGTGAGCAGATACTCAGCAGAAGTTTTGAAAAAATACTTGTATCATAGAAGGCGTCTCGAATAACCGCCAAATGGCTGTCCGATGAAAAGGACAACCACCGCCAACAAAGTTAGGTGGAATGAGAGACGCAAAGTATGTGTAGGTGTGGCCACATCTTGAAGATCAATCTACATATTTACCATTTTATAGTAAAACACATTCTTGCAGAGTCCTTTGTAAGTTGAATAGCAAGAAACAATTACCGAAGTATGACAGATGAACTACTAAACATTTCTTTTGAATCCCAAGAAATCTCTGGGTATTTGATAAAGAACCCACCATTGACAGTGATTAAATGATTCATAAAATTATTGAGTCTGACAGTAGCAAGATTTTGCGCTTTCGAGTTTGAACTAAAACGCCATGAAATTCTTGGCAACATATTTGACCAAACAAGTGTAGTTTTAGGGAGTAGTTGTTTAAGTTCCTCGAGTGTTGAACTCATAATGGACCGTAGTTGCAATAATGGAATTTTACCTATATCATTACCTCCACAATGAATAATTAAAATTTCTGGTGGAGATTCATACCTTAACAAAAGCTTTATTTTTGGAATAAGGTCAAACCATTTCATACCTCCCTTTCCCTGCCAAAAAATTCTGTAGTTTCTTCGTCTTAAACCTAAATCCACACCATCTAAGGATTTTCTTGCATAGTAGAACGCCCACTTAATAATTGAAGAACCAACAATCCAAATAACCTTTTCACTTCCTATATAAAAATATGAAAATCAATTGAGGACATCACTTAATCCTAATATACCTTTTGAAGGCATTCGAACTCCATCTACCTTGCTTTTTTATTTCTGTTTCCGAATGACCGTAAGAGAAACTATCTGACGCGGCCCCAATACGGAAAGAGTGAGATTTGTATCGTGAGTTTGGAAGGCCGGCTACTTCAAGAGTCTTATTTAATAACGAACAGAACTGAAACCTTGTGAGAGGACTACCGTCCATATGTATAAATAACTGGCCGTCAAATTTTGGCCTTGTAGCAATGTACCTTTTCAGCCACTCAACTGGACAGATAGAATTCTTTGTTTGTTGCAAAAATACGGATGTCCCTTTCCCAAGTTGGTCAGTTTTTGAGAAAGGAACTCGAAGCTCTATGAAACTTTCCCCAGAATCTTCATTTTTCCTAAACTTTATATGTTTGCAAGAAATAATTGGATTTGCTGGATTTGAACAACTAAAAGTAAATTCACCGACTCTAAGAAAAGCATGATAAGCTACTGAAAATGCTGTTGAAAAAAGGATGGCCTCAAAGTTTGACGAACAAACTAAAGATGTTGTTTTTATGAGTTTCTCAAGAATGTGTTTTGTGATAGGAAGTCTACAATCTTTTGAATGGTTTGACCTTTTGATTCCTTCCAATAATTTCCTAATTAAAAAATTTTTTGTGTTGTCACAGAATCCCAATATTTTGCATTTGAAACTTATTCCTGATATATAGGATGAAATGGTAGCATGAGTCAAACCTTGCAGGGATAAATGAGCGATAATCATACAGATGTGTGGAACAGGTGGGGGCCAAATAGAACGCAGTTCATACAAAATTCTAAATTGCTCAAAACTTCTTAGACTAGTGGAGTATGTTTGTCTTGTATTTAATGATACCGAATTTAGCGTCAGGCGTTTAATTTCAGCTCCAAGATCATTTTTATAAAATCTTCTGGAATAGGTGTTGTGTGTTGATCGGATTTGGGGGCGAGAACACGAAATCTGGTCCACTGTTTGCGAGAAATAGAATCAGCTATAGCATTGTTATAACCATCTATATGACAAGCTTTGAAGTAAATATTGCTTACCATAGATTGCAAAACTAATGGCCTAACCAATTCCATAACCCGAGGTGATCTTGATGATTTTTTGTTTAAAATGGAAACCAAAGCTTTATTGTCAGTGTGTAGCAATATCTTCTTGTCAAGGAATTCATTCTTAAATAAGAAAATTGCAAGGACAATTGGCACTAACTCTAAAAACGTTATGTCTAACATAATATCTGGTTTCTTCCAGCTATCCGGCCAACCAAAATATGCCCATTGCCCATGAAGGTAAACGCCGCATCCTAAATGTTGATTGCCTGCACTATCAGTGTATAGATGAAGTTGGTTGTTAGACAACCAATTAACATTCATGAAATTTAAACTACCATTGAACCTGTGTATAAAATCTAGCCACACATGAAGGTCGGATTTCATTCCCTTTGTTACCCTAATGAAATGACTGGAATATTTTATTCCACACATAGCATCACAAAATGTTCTGTTGAAGGCCCTAGCAGATGGAATAGCTTTAGCACAAAAATTTAGGGAACCTACTAAAGATTGTAATTCTCTCAGTGTAACTTTTGTTTTTTGTAACATCTCTAGCAGTGATTTCTCCAGATCGATAATTTTTTCTTCAGGAATTCTAATAACCATATTATCTGTATCAATTTCTATACCCAAGAACGTAAGAACTGTTTTTGGACCTTCTGTTTTCTCTTCTGCAAGAGGGATACCAAAATCAGAGCAGGTACTTTTGAATGAAAACATCAACAAGTTACATATTTCTAACGTGCCTCCAGCAAATATGAAATCGTCTAAGTAATGGTTCAAAGTGTGAACTCCAGTTTTTACTTCTACTACCCACTGAATAAAGTGTGCAAACTTTTCCCATAAAGCATAACTAATTGAACAACCCATTGGTAGACACATATCATAATAATATTGATCATTAAATTTGAAACCAAGTAATTGATGGTCAGAAGGGTGAACCGGAAGTAATCTAAAAGCTGATTTAACATCCATTTTTCCAAGATAAGTCCCTTTTCCCAGTGCCCCTATCATGTCTAACACCTCGTCAAAAGAAGTGTAATGAACAGAACAAGATTCAGGGTCTATGAAATCATTAACACTAAAATTAGAAGGATATGAAAGGTGGTGGATGAGACGCCAACCCCCATCCTTTTTTGCTACGACCCCAATAGGTGATAGCCTTAAATTAGATAAAGGCTCATGTTTGAAAGGGCCTGCTATGCGACCTAAAGAAATTTCCTTGTCAATTTTTTCTTTTACCTCTTTAGGGTGATCGTTCACAGAAACTAAATTATTACAGGTTGTTGACACTCTTGGACCTTCATAATGCAGACAAAAACCTAATGCAAAACCGTTCTTTAATTCATCAGCTATATTTTGATTTGGAAAAATTGCCAGGTAAGGACACATATTGTTCAAGTTAATTGGAGTGAAACCTGTTCTTACGAAAGGAACCTGTTGGATATTTGCTTCCTGACTGACGAAAAACTGAGAAGGTAGCTTGAAAAGCCCTTGAGGATGAAATCCTCTGTACAGCTTGTTTATCAGGACAATGAATAGCAGGATGTTTGTTTTGACACTTTAAACAATGGTGTTGATATTGACAATTTTGTATGCGACAAGAACCTTTGTTGTTGTACTCATAACAAAATTTTGAGTTGCCCTGAGGATTCTTATATACTGACTGAGCATTTGGGGTTATGAAAAGAAGCCATAGCTCTGGGTCAATTTTGTCCCAGGAAATACTGTTATCTTTGGCTCTTTTTAATCTAAATTGTCGGTCATATTCTTTCCAACCTAATCCACCAGAAACTCGACTGGCGCCGAGTTTTACATTAGCCATATATTTGATAAGACTGTGAGTTTGATCAATATGTGCTGACAAATATATACTCATATAAATAAAAAATGCGTCCAGCCAAGTATCAATTGTTGTAATTTTGACTGTATTTGCAGGTTTTAGTGTAAGTTGACCATTCGTAAATAGAACTCTACTTTCCTGTGTTTCAATATCTGTTTGCTTATTTAAAAGTGTATGTAGTTCCACAAACTCCCCTTTCATGATTTTTTGTCTAACTGATTGTGTAACATGCATACCTAGATCGTCATTTACACTGGTTATGCTCTGAGGTGATGTACATTAAGGGGAAATTGTGTCAAAACAAACGACTTGATCTGAATCTGATAGATTTGGTACATTTGTAGTTGATGTACTATAAAAGACTTTGCTACCTTCAGTCGACGACGTGTCAAGACGTTGAGAAATAATCGTCTCTATCCTTTTATTGATTTCCGGCAGCATTTTTTCGGCAACTGATGAAACAACTTCCTCTAGATCTGGCATTGACTCCTTGTTTGTTACAGGATCCGTTTTTTGAGATGGTTCTGGGTTCTTTTCCCTCTGAGTCTGACATCTTTTCTTAACGCCCGGTCTTCTAGCCTTCCCTGTGAATTTGCGTTTTCCATTAGATGACCTCCCCCCTTCGTCAGTGGAATGTGACTGTTGTCGAGGTTGCATATTCTCGAAATAAAATATGTAAATATATTTTAATTCTGATGTATAAAAACAAGTTGAATATCATAAAGCCGTTGTTGAGATAAACAACGAACGATATAGATCTAAAAGTATGTTTATATTTGGTAATAATACATTATACACATGAATTCTGTTGATTTATAAGTAACTATCACTGAGATTATTAAATAAGAAATAAATGAAGGGATAACATTCCAAAATTTAACAGTTACATAAAATTTTTAAGCTACGAGACAAACAACACCCACCTCTCAATCCAACTGTAACAAATATTGTGACGTCAAACATAAACGGCGATAACGTCATCTACAGCAGGGCATTACGCGCACAAATCTAAGGCGCGGATCTCATGCACAACAGTAGCCATCGCTGTAATAATTGGATTTATTTCGTAAAGGAAATAAATCTTATTATTTATGTAGTAAAATACCACTATCACCTTTATACACGTGAATGAAGTTTATATCTCGCGGTTGATTCCATACGCAATAGCATGTTCTATGTACGAACAATTTCTAAAACGGGAAGAAAGGCCATCAACAAATAAGATGATGATAGAAGAATATCAACAATATCGTTTATAGTTAACATTTCTCAAATTCTATGGTCGATACAATGACTTGTTTGCAAATGCAATCTGTTGTTTAGTCCAATGATGACTAACTTCTTTTATACAAATTGTTAGCCAAGCCATTATTTTCACAGTGAATTGAATACGGATTTTCCATTTACCCAACCATGACAAGGAGCATGGGTGTGACCGGTCAACAGGGGATGCTTACTCCTCCATGGCATCTGATCCCACCTCTGCTGTAAGAGGTCCGTTGGCTCTACTCAAAATTTGTTTTGTTAATTAAATGGACTTTTGAAAATGGTCACTGTTCGTTATCTTCAAATATGCATGTACTTAAAAAAGAAAAATAAAGGTATTTTTTCTTCAACTGTAGCACCACTCAAGGTCTGATTTTTCATTTTCTTGGCTGTGGATTTCTTTTTTTCAAAACTTTGAAGGACAGAATGTTTATTCTAAAAATTTCCACTTTTTTCAAAACTTTGAAGGACAGAATGTTTATTCTATCCCCCCCTCTCCTTTCCCAAATCAAATTGTCGTCCATTAACTTGATAATTTCATAAAGGAATAATTAGTCATTTTATCCTAGAGAGAGTTATTTCTTTTATTAGAGTGTCAATAAACTTTAATGCTTTTGCTCAATATACCTGCGGGTCATTTTGTGAATATGTTAATTGACACTTATTGTTTTTGTCTAAGCAAGATGTTGTGACATTTAAGAAATAATGAAGCTTTTCATCTTAATTCTAATTAAGGTAGCACTTGGACTTGTAATTATGGCAACAGCAAAGGAAATTATCCTTGGTTAAGTCTCTTTCGGAGTCATGTTCAATTGCAATTGAACAAAAACTATATTAGGAGTAACGTTTTGAAAGAATTTCAGAAATTTATATTTTGTAACCATGTACCAAATTAAAAGTGAAAACTGTAGAAAGAGTAGCGCTTTTAAAGAAATTAGGGAACTTTTCGCTCCTTTCGTCCTCATTGTCAGTGGGTGAATTCACCAGAGATCTTTTAACACAACGTGTTAGAGATAATATTGCTTGATCTAAAAAATGCTTTCAGAGGGCGTAGCTAGGCATATGGAAGAAGGCAAGTGCTTTCAATTAATTTTCACAAAATAAAAAAATCAATAAATTAAAAAAAAGAAGATTTGCATTTCTTTTTAAATAAAGTTTAATGATAAAGATATTCTGTATTTTATGCTATTATATACTGCTGCTTACATCTTGTTCTTAATTGACATAAGAGTGCTCTGTTTGTTGATAATACGATATATTCATAACTTGGCAATTATTATAAATTTAATGTAAATATAATATTGTTGAGATATCTCGATCGTTCAACTTTGCATAAATATTATGATTTCTGTCAAATATTATGACAGGCGATTGTTCAAATATGGAGGAGAAAACCTTGACACTTTGTCATAACGGATTAAAAGTATAAGATGGATGCTGAAATCTCGGTTAAACGGTTGAGGGGTAATATAAAAACCATCTACCTTTCTGTCTTCAGTTATCCAGAAGTGAAAAAAGAATTAGATAGATTACACGATCAATTTGTACTAGTCCCAGGTGGCAAAGCAGGTAACAAAATAGTCTTTCTTTATAGGACTGATTATTACAACTGCATTTTAGAGGAACTTGGATTTAATGCTACCAGTGGTAATACAACTTCTACTCATACATGCACATTGTAGTTCCCTCTCTAGGGAGGAAATTCAAAATCATATGACAGTTTAAAATACTTTTAATATTCCCACAACCAAATATAACTTTAATTACCATTATACATGTACCTACATGTACATGCATACTAGATTCAACGCTTCATAAACTGGATTCCTACACTACATAAAAATCGGCGGGTTTTAGTGGGTTTTAGGTTTTATTAAATGTTCTACCAAGCATCTTTCTTTACAGATGTGCATACTAAAAATTTCCAAGGAACTTTTAGAAAATTTCAAATCTTAAAATATTAATAAAACCAAAGAACCGAAAGGTACGACTTCTTAACACTAAATACAACCATTCCCCATGCTAAATTACAGAACAGGCTTTTTTCATGATTAGATAACAGCTTCGTCGATAAAAAGGAACTCATATATTTGCTTACCTTGTCAATGGTCATCTGCATACTTATTTTATTGAAAACCATTCTGATTCTACACACAAGTACAAGTTGATATAAAAAAAAATGCTTGAGTTTCTCATTGAAAAAAAAACAAATACCTATGAAGTTTTGGAAGACCAGGTCTTCCAACAATCTATTGGAATACCCATGGATACTAATTGTGCCCCGCTATTAGCAGACCTGTCCTTATATTAATGTGATGCAAAATTCTACATGAAAAGAAGAAATTTCTTGCAGTGGTCTTCAATTTGACATCTAGATACATGTATATATATATATATCGACAACGTTTATCAATTACTCGATTTTCAGAGGTCCTTGTTGGCTCTGCTAATAAATTTTGTTGTTTAAATGGACTTTTGAAAATGATCCTTGTTCGTTATCCTTACATTTCATTACCAGTTTTTCAGCATTTAATCAATGTGCATATCATACTGTAAGAAAATAAGAGGAATTGTAAATGCAAATTAGGCCATTCCAAGTTTTTTCTAAGTTTAGCGTCCGCGTGCACCTTGGTTTTTGACACCCCATATCAGAAAAAACAAACAAAATAAGGAGCCCTAAAATTGATTATACTGGACAAAAATCTGTTTGTTTTATTATATCAATATCGGTAAGTATTTGTCTACAATATATCATATTAGGTTTATTTTAAGCATTTAACACCTTGAATTTGCTAAAGATATATATTTCTTCGAGAAATTAGATAAATGAAATCAAATGCCTTGAATGATGTCATTTTTAAGACTATAAAGTCTGTGTTTTATTTTTTGGCTTGTGTGTTTTTTGCGAATAGGTAGGTAGGTTTTTGAAATGGGTGGACGCTAAACAGAGAAAAAACTTGGAACGGCCTTACTTGAAATACTAGTGTAATGTATGTAATGTTTAACAATGCGTGTATCTTTTCTACAATTACATGTACATGTAGACAGGTCTTAGCGAAAAAAGCACTTATCTCGTTGGTTAAAAATAAACATAAACGGGAGTTATTTTTCTACTTAATTATAAACTTTCAAGATGGAATTGGCATCTTAAATTCAAACTTTACTCTAAATCTTCTTTTCTGGATACTCAAATTAAATGTTGAGAAAATTTGAGAATTTACCAGCTTCCGGGGACTTCACCTCTCCCAGGGCTTCGCCCAATATCCATTTGGAGCTTCAAGATGACCCTCAAACCCCTTGACCTTGTTTCCTTCCACATCAAGCACCCCCTTGCAGCCCCGGTGTTGAGTTCTGGTTGGTAATTGGTTGACAATTAAAACAAAACATAATTCATTATTTACTTATCTTTTAAGGACAAGGGGTATGATGATAAGAAGAGTACATCACCCGTTCCAATTCAGCAAAGCCTTAAAAAATAGAGTTATATATCACAATTTTAAAAGGTTTTTCTTGTCGGAGTGACCCAGGTTTTATTGCGCATTGTCTTAAATCTTCAAAATTAATACTAATTTTCGTGCTCTTCCAGAACTTGCTTATTTATATGCATACTCATCAGAGCCCGTTTAAGCGTCTTTGAACGTACTTTCTATAATTTTATTTTGTTGATTCTTGACAGTACTACAGAGTGTATCTATATGTTAAATGAGTAACAACTGTGAAATATTATTTCTTTTTAGCGTCAAATGTCTCTCACTGACATGTTTAAAGTTTTTGCAAAAAGTTAATTCGAAACATTAACGTTATTGAGATTTATTTTCTGACAAATCAAATAACTTGTAAGATTATCTGTAACATTTTAACCAATCCTCACTGTACTGGTTTAATGAATTTTATAATTTATCGCATTTAATGCTGTTAAGCCTAAATGAAAAACAGTTATTTAAGATGTCATAAAAATTAATACATTAATAAGATATGCGATTTTCTTTTCGCTAGATTTGATATTATTAATATTAAGTTTCAGATAAATCTCAGAACTGCAAGAAATTTGTAAAAGTTCAGATAGCCTTGGGACCAAAATACATGTAAGATACACATGATAAAAATTCCTGATATTCTCAAGTTATTTTATGGAAAAGAATGAACAAACGGTATTTCAAAAAAAACAATAAAGGAGTTGAAAAGGTAGAATTTGCCAAAAGGCCTAGTGATCTACAAACAACGCATGTAGTGATGAACTGCTAATCAAGGGAAATGCACTTTTAAAAGGCGACCTCCTGATAAGACATTCGGGAAAATCTATTTGGTCTGCCAATTACAAGCACGTCAGATGTCTAATATTTATAATAAATTACAATTGACTGTTCCAATCAAATCAAGGCATGATATTCAGAAAGTACTTTTACACTCAATTTAATTGTGTAAATAATTACATGTATCGTCGAATTAAAGTTCAAAGGCCTTTCATAAAGACAGTCAGGGCTGAAAAAGGTATGGCACCAATATCTTTTGGTAGAGTTCTTTCTGAAACATTTTATTTTGTCGAATAAAAATCTGCAACATGACTTAGTCAAAGGACAGTAGTTTTTTTTATTTGCAGCTTCTGTTACGTAACCCCCAAAGACAATACAAGGCGCATCTTTTGAAGAAAAATATGCTTTATACTATTGCCCTGAAAAAGAGTATACAGGGGAAAAGGAGGATGGGTTACTTTCATATGATCTACGTCTGTAGATGAACTTTTAAAGTGCATCCCAAGGAAATTGAATTGCATATTTTGAATTGGGGTACCTGAGTTTTCTTTTATCTGTACACAGGGCTTGTTATTTCAACTTAATTAAAAATTAATTAACAGGCAATCGATTCGTTTTGATTATATGAAGGCAAACAATAAATCGTATCAAAATCATTTTAAGATGGAAATACACTCGCTATTTATTTTAGATAATTATCGATTCAAATTGATAATTGATTACTATTTGGAAAAACTACAGAATAATAATTCAGTTACAGGTTTAAATGTGTATCGAATAAATATATATTAAGTGTGATACTAAGGAGAAGATTAAAATGATAAGACAAATTGATAGGAATATCAAATAGGAATTAGAATATTAAATCTAAACTAGTACATTAACTCTAAATCATCGTATCACTCCACAAAATAACAAATTAAATTTTATGAAAGTTAAAAAACAATAAAATAACTACATAAATGGTACTTCATAATTTTATAACTACATTATAAATTCTGCATATATGTACATTACATGCACTAATAAAATCAAACATGCATATGCAGATATCGAAACAATCATATAATATACGTGTAGAGTAAAGTAATAAATAATTCATAGATACTAAACGCAATGATTTGTCAGACTTCTTTGTTTTTTTAAAAGATTTGCTCACAACAGAGATGACGAATTTTAGAAATGAGTTGATAATAAAAGCACCAAAAATGGTAATACATAAATGGCTTTGTGATGTAGTTGAAAATGGACACTCCGAGCCATCAATTGCAAGTATCGAGTAACTCAAGCTAAAGAATATTAAAGCAATAGAAATATGTAATAATTTTCTGAGAAAGTTATTTTAACCGACTTGCTGGACACTATTTTTTTTTTTACTTATATCACATCAACAACTTCATACAAAATTGCGGATAACATCACTCAAACTACCTCTGAAATGAAAAGCGAGAAAAGGATGAAAAAGTTAAAATCAATTTTATCCGTACTTCTAAAATAATTCTATAGAATAAAGACGTATTTTACACGTTTACCTAATGAAAATATATATCATAATGTAAGTTTGTGTTTTTGAATGGAAGAAAAATCAAAGAACAGTTGTATTTCACTCCAGAAGTCCAATAATATTCACGGTAGTGATGGCGAATAGAGGGAAGTTAATTAGTTTACAATTAATACATTATTTTCATTTTGAATTGATATGGTATAGTTCCACGCAAGAAACGTTTACATTCCTTCCTTTCGACTGCTTATTAAACACTACACTTGACCGAATTTAATTTTAATTGATGGACAAAAGTGATATTATATCAATTCAGGGAAAATTCCCTTTAGAAAAGGATTTCTAGTTTTACGTAAAGTAATACCATATTTCATAGCTTCTGATCAAGTACTAATTTCACATTTACTATTTGTTCAATTGATTTCACACATAAAAGTTCTGTATTATTGCCGTTAAACAAATCAAAACGGGTGCATTTAATCGATAATCTCATTTTCCCGGATTGCAATAAAACTGACACAAGATTCATAATTGCCAAGGTGTAAACTCGACTGCTTTCTAAAATAGAGAATAAATGAAGTCAGGTATCTCAGAGGGGTCTTTTATATGCAACATCAGATACAATAAACACCCACTGTACCTGTGAAGCATTACAACGCACATTATTTGTAATTTTAAAGTGAAATTGTATATTTTTTCCCCTTTTCCTGGAGCTTTTTTCCCATATGTTCATATATTTTATCTTACAGTCAATTTCTGTTTTTAGAGGTGAAGTTTCAAAATCCAAACTACACCACTCTCCAGATAAAATTATATATATATATATATATATATATATATATATATATATGACTTATGGCTTTAGGAGACCAAGGAGGATATATTTTCTGGCTTAGGGAGACCACTGGATTAAGGCGACCTTTTTCGGTCTCCCTATTATTTTGACCTCATCAGTATTGCAAATGTCTTTTTATAGATAAATAAACAGTCTGTCATTAAATATTATTAATCTTTAACTCTGTTATTTAACATTCAAAAGTTGTCTAATTTCTATCATCTTCCCTAAAAAGGAAAAGAATTTATAACCTACGTATAATTTCAAAGGATAATTTTTCTGCATTTTGGAGACCATGAAAAACATGCAATTAAACAAAAAATCTAGCATATATATTTTTTCCGCTTTTGATTTGTTCAAATGAGTGTTTCTTTAACTTAGTTTTCCATGTTTTATGTTAAAAACCTAAAAAGGAAAAATATTGTAAATTTATGAACCATGTTTTGAATTCTTAGCAAGTGCTTTCCGTCATTTGTTCCGAATGCCATCGGAATGCCCCTTCAGTTTTCAGAAAATGACCCCTGAACACCATGGATGTTGAGAAATTTGGGTAAGTAACTAAAATGATACAGTAATAAGTTGTAATTAAGAATACACAAGACAAACATTCGTTTGTTATTTGTTTTTGTTTTTTTTGCCTAGTAATTTAGCTTCCAAGAGAAAAAGTATGATTTTAAATAATCGTTAGACTATAGTTCGATATATAAAATCCTGAAGGAAATTCGAAATAAAGCTAAATGATAGGCCCCTATATTTTTTAATTCTTTTATGCAAGTCCACAAACAAATTAAATATTTTAAAGATTAGGCCGAACGTTGAAAAAATAGTCTCGCAAGTTGACGCAGCTATTTCTAGCTTAAAAATTTAAATTAAACTTAATTTCTGTAAACATCATGCAGGACATGATCATCATGATATAGTATAAATGAAACAGACCCTGTAAGAAAAAAATAGCTGTAATTTAATAATTGTTTATTAATATAATGTGGTCCTCTGCTAATAGAATATATATGCTGACTGTAAAAAAAATCTGAATCAGGGTGAAGCAGATTTGATACAATACATGGCTGAAGGAACGGGGGGGGGGGGGGGGGGGCAGGCCCCCTGTAATTTTGCTGAAATTTAGGTATACTATAGAAAACATTGCTCCTTTATGCTCGGGCCCCCTCAATAATAACCTCTGATGATCTATTTTTCTTTTGCTTTTGGGCCCCCTCAATAATAACCTCTGATAATGTATTTTTCTTTTGCTTATTAAAATTTTTTTGGTTTGTAGCCTCCCCCAACCTGAAACTGAAAAATGTTGTTTGGTTGTGCTCACCCTCCCTCCCCCCTCCAACTAAATTAAGTAAGGGCCTATTCTCCATCCCTGAGGTTTTCTTTCACCAAAGAAAGATTAATTGGTAACAGTTCAGATATATATAGCAATATTTACGGAAGGGAATATTCTCGTTTAATTATGAAGATGTGACAGTAACTCAGTCAAAGCCACAGTGAGTGTAACATTTATTTAATATTATTGTTAATGTTTACAAATAGTGAAATACTGATACTGTGAAATTTTAATGGATATATAGAAAATATAAAAGTACAACCATTTATTGTAAATCACATACATGAAAAGCTTCTTTTTTTTCAAGCAATTGGAAATTCTTCATTTTTTCATGAAATTATTTTATTTCGTATGTATGATAATTTATTTCGTATTTTAATTCAGTCAACAAATCATTGCCGCAGCCTAGTTCCCTTCATTATTTTCAGCAGTTCAGTGACAGAGATAAAATGATAATTTGAGGTTTATAACCCCCCCCCCCTCCCCACCAAATGAAACTGAAAAATGTTGGTTTTGGTCCCCTTCAACTGAAATTGATTCCTTCTTACCATGCTTACAGGCTTAACTATGAATATGTGACAGGGAGTGTAATAACAATAATTGTTCAGACGAACACATATTAAGCTGATATACGTATCAAATTTTAATGGATAGATAGAAATTAATAAACAATTACAACCATTTATTATAAACTACATAAAGATAATTTTTCAAGCAATTTGAAATTCTTCATTTTTTATGATAATATTTTATTTCGTATATATGTTTATAGGTTTATTCGTATCAACAAATCTGTGTACGAGTTAATAACGCAGCCTGGTTCCCTGCATTTTCAGTGACAGAGAACCAGAATAAGATTTGTAGGGAAACAAGCCTTGTTACAAGGTTTGAGGTTTGTTTATTTTATATTTTAATTTACACTTTTTAAAAATTATTATTATTATGCAAAAATCTGTGTGCAGATGAATATTTACATTTTAATGTTACAAGTCGTTTTGTGGTTCATATTTGCGGTGACTGTTCCACGTGTGTTTACCTGTTTACATTCACCTACTGACCTAGAGTCTTCAAAATATACCTTCTGTAATCATGACTGTTGTAATCTTGTTTTTATGTTAGTTTACTGTATGTAACTTGACTGTTGTATAGATTTATAGCGATCACTGCAAGCTTTTAATATTTAGGTGAAGAGAAATTTCAGACTATCAATCACAGGCACTTGTTTCATATGCGGTGCACCCCTACTTATTTTTACCACAAGGTATCTAACTCAATTTCAGGCACCCCCGCTTCAAGCTCGTATTTTGTTCATGTATCATTATCAATCATTAACCTACTTTAAAATGACATCGTTCGCTTCAAGAGACTTTTTTCTTGTCAAATAAATCGTTTCAGACGTCTCTGGTCGAGTCTCTTTATTGTAAAACACTCATTCATTCCACGAAAATTACCTCGATACATTTTAAGACTTTAGATGGGATACAACTTCCAGTTGGGGATAGAATAAAACCAGAGACTTCCGAGTATTCCATTCCGAGGTCTCTGGTTTTATCCTTCATTTATAACCCCAACCGCAAATTTGTATCGAAAATTACCTTGATACATTTTAAGACTTTAGATGGGATACAAATTTCATTTTTTTCACAGGTCACGAGGTTTCAACTTAAAAAATAAAAATTCTCACCGTTAAGATATGTTGGAAATTTTAGCTTGATGTGTTGATAATTTGCCAAATTATTATGTAATAAAGGGGACTTTATATGATCACCCGGCGCTGTCGCTTTAGTTCAGTCTTCACAACAATTCTTTTTCAGCACATGCCCTTCGGGCATGTAGACCTATCATTTTTACCCAGCCCATTCAAATTTGTACGTCCTACTCAAAATTCTTACATTTACCAGTATTGTGCAACAAAAAAAACCCATTAGGTATAAAGGTTTTATATTAATTTTTTCAGCATCGTAAACCAACCATGGCCTGTGATTGCCATTTTCTAAAGCGTTTTTGTTCATAAATAACTTTTGAGTTGCATGGTGGTCATTTGTTGGCCGGTTTAGCTGAACTGAATTTCAGAAATGGGATCATGACTGTAGTGCCACAGTATGTGGCATTGAAGAACATCTCGTAATTTAGCAAGCAACTTCGAGAAAACAAATAGGTTAAACTAAACACTTCAATGATTAGATTGACAATCATTTGACAGGTCGTATCGAGAATGTAGACAGGCAATCCATCGACATTACATATAGCAACGTTTAAGCGAATAATGGGGGAAGGACAGAATAAATGGCAAGTAAAGATCGTACAATGAAAGAAGATTCACATATGCCCTCTTCGGACATGTAATTTGGCAATTTTTACATGCCCGGCTGCAAATTTAACAGGTCCCTGGCATTGGACTCCCGGGTTATTTGGAAGACTGTTTGTTTAGTTTCATGAGGTCCGACAACATTGATTCTCAATGTCTGCTCCCTCTACCCCATACACTTATCTTGATAAAATTATATATAAATTATATTATTAATTATATAAATTGATATAAATTATATAAACCGGTCTTGTTTATATAATTTTACAATGTCATAAACAGCTGCTTAAGTGCATATAATATTGTAAATGGATTTATATATAGGATTAGGGAAAGATCCTCACTTGATTATGGCAGCATATTTAGCTCGTAGGAGTTTATTATCTACCACACATGATCAATGTCACTTTTGGACGTGAATGACTTTTGACACCTTAACTTCAGTTCAAATCAACATTAACTTTATGTGACGTCTCTCTGAATCTTTTTTGGCATGTAACTTGGGTAAAAACAATTAAGTACTCTTGATGCATTTGATTTCTCTTAGCCCGTTTAAACATTTCCAAGGTCTATACCAGTTTTTGCAGGGGCGAAACTATGTAGAAGTTGGAAAAGAAACCCATCCCCTTTTTGACGTATTTGGTTTTCGAGGGGTGAAAATTTTCAATATTACACTCAACTACATGCAATATTTATTATATTATACTGAATGTTTTATACAAATAATAGTGAAACTTGAGTGCATAAATCTGCGCAGTCACTTTTTTTGGAATATCACCCGTCGTCAAGCAATGTTGACTGTTGCGACACTGGGCGTGGCTTCATTATTCAGTGGATAATAGTGCTTTTTTAACAAATGTTTCTTGACAAATCAGATTAATTCATCTAATATACCTGAAAGTACAATATTAATTAATTGTCATCATTTTCCTATATTAGCATTTTTACAGGTAATGGTTTTGAAATGATAGGAACATGCACTGTTCAAAAAGTCTTAAAATGTTGTTTTGGCTCAATTTCTTTGTTAGATTACTGTGTTGAACTAAGGCAGGCCAGTTAAAGTAACATGATCCTATAGATTCCATGTACATTTAGTACTGTAAAGTAGACAAATTTATTGTTCTCACAAGTAGTTCTCAAACATTGATTTAAGTTGGTCTCCTGAAGGATGTAATAATGCAATTGGTCTGCTTAAGGTACAGTGTATAATATAGACATGCATATTTTATTTTGAATTTGTATTATGTCAATCATTAGAAATATATGGATCTTAATTAAAAAACATTGTTTTCATTAGAATTTAAGATATGTATAATAGGCATATATTCTTCATGCTTTTCCATAGTTAAGTCTTTTTTACCAGGGTCTCTGCTAGAATCATGTGGACCCCAGTGTAATAAATCTATGGAAAGAGAGAAAATCTCAGCTCAAGGGTCAACATGTCTTTATTCCAAGAAAGGTAAATTGATAATTTTTTCTGCTAAAATACTCTTTTATAAATTATAACATCAATGCAAAAGAGTGAACAAACAATGTACCTAACAATATTTTGAAAATGAAAGTGCAATAACAGTTAATAATTATGATCAATCGTATGAATGTTAATAATCCAATCAAAGTCCTTGTTGTATATCATTTTTGCTAGGGCTGTGTATTGAGCAAAAAAAAAAAAAAAAAAAAGAAAGACATTTTTTAATGCGATATGCAATATATTGAATTCTTTAACAATTCTGTCAAAAAAGTCTTATAAATCATTATGCATGAATTTTATAAAAATAATAATTGTTTTTTACTCATTTTTAATTTTTTGTCTCACCGTCTTTAAAAATTACACTTCAAATTCAAACTTTTCTTGACTGTAAAATCAACATGTGAAGTAAAGTTGTCTATGTATTTTTATGATTTTGTAATAATCATTTAAGATGTGCTACCTCCTTAATGATTATGTCATTTTTGATCAGTTTTAATTCAAAATAGTTACCGGTAAATATAATCTTTGGTGATTGAAATTCCCAAGTTTTTCACACAATTACATAAAAAAACTGCCTGCCCATAAGTTATTTTTAGCTCACCTGAGCCAAAGGCTCAAGTGAGCTTTTCTGATCAAAATTTGTCCGTTGTCTGTCGTCGTTGTCGTCTTTGTCATTGTTGTTGTTGTTGTAAACTTTTCACATTTTCATCTTCTTCTCAAGAACCACTGGGCCAATTTCAACCAAACTTGCCAAAAAGCATCCTTGGGTAAAGGGGATTCAAGTTTGTTCAAATGAAGGGCCACACCCTCTTTCAAGGGGAGATAATCAAGAATTAGTGAAAATTTAGTGGTATCTTTTAAAAATCTTCTTCTCAAGAACCACTGGGCTGTAAAAGTTGAAACTTAGGTGAGACCTTCATTACATAGTGTAGATTCAAATTTGTTCAAATCATGACCCCCTGGGGTAGGGTGGAGCCACAATGGGGGATCAAAGTTTTACATAGGAATAATTAGGAATAAATCTTTAAAAATCTTCTCCTCAAGAACAACAAAGCCATGATTAGTCATATTGATATGGAATCATCCTCAGGTAGTGTAGATTCAAGTTTGTTCAAATCATGACCCCCAGGGGTAGGATGGGGCCACAAGGGGGGATCAAAGTTTTACATAGGAATATATAGAAAAAATCTTAAAAAATCTTTTTCTCAAGAACAACAAAGCCACAATTAGGCATATTGATATGGAATTATCCTCAGATAGTGCAGATTCAAGTTTGTTCAAATCATGACCCCCAGGGGTCGGGTGGGGCCACAATGGGGGATCAAAGTTTTACATAGAAATATGTAGGACAAATCTTGAAATTGTTTTTCTTAAAAACAACAAAGCCACAATTAGTCATAATTTATATGGAAGCATCCTCAGGTAGTGTAGATTCAAGTTTGTACAAAATCATGACCCCCGGGCAGGGGGGGGGGCACAATGGGGGATCAATATTTTACATAGGAATTTATAGAAAAAAAATCTTTAAAAACCTTTCTCTCAAGAACAACAAAGCCACAATTAGTCATATTGATATGGAATCATTCTCAGGTAGTGTAGATTAAATTTTGTACAAATCATGACCCCCAGGGGTAGGGTGGGGCCACAATGGGTGGATCAAAATTTTACATAGGAATATACAGAAAAAAAATTGAAAAATCTTCTTCTCAAGAACAGCAAAGCCTTGTTAAGTCATATTGATATGGAAGCATTCTCAGATAGTGTAGATTTAACTTTGTTCAAATCATGACCCCCAGGGTTAGGGTGGTGCCACAATTGAGGATCAAAGTTTTACATAGGAATACATAGGAAAAAACTTCAAAAATCTTCTTCTCAAGAACAGCAAAGTCATCTCTTGTCATACTGATATGGAAGCTTTCTCAGGTAGTGTAGATTCAAGTTTTTTCAAATCATGACCCCCAGGGTAAGGGTGGTGCCACAATTGAGGATCAAAGTTTTACATAGGAATACATAGGAAAAAACTTCAAAAATCTTCTTCTCAGGAACAGCAAAGTCATCTCTTGTCATACTGATATGGAAGCTTTCTCAGGTAGTGTAGATTCAAGTTTTTTCAAATCATGACCCCCAGGGTAAGGGTGGTGCCACAATTGAGGATCAAAGTTTTACATAGGAATACATAGGAAAAAACTTCAAAAATCTTCTTCTCAGGAACAGCAAAGCCATGTTTTGTCATATTGATATGGAAGCTTCCTCAGGTAGTGTAGATTCAAGTTTGTTCAAATCATGACACCTGGGGGTAGGGTGGGGCCACAATGGGGGATCATAGTTTTCCATAGGAATATATAGGGGAAAAAACTTGAAAAATCTTCTTCTCAGGAATAGCAAAGCCATGTTTTGTCATATTGATATGGAAGCATCTTCAGGTAGTGTAGATTCAAGTTTGTTCAAATCATAAACCCCAGGGGTAGGGTGGGGCCACAATGTGGGATCAAATTTTTACATAGGAATATATAGGAAAAAATCTTTTCATCAACAGAAAAGCCATGTTTCGTCATATTGATATGGAAGCATCCTCAGGTAGTGTAGATTCAAGTTTGTTCAAATGATTGGGGGGGGGGGGGTTAGGGAGGGTCCACAATGGGGGATAAAATTTTTAAAAAGGGAATATATAGGAAAAAAATCTTAAAAAATCTTCTGCTCAAGAACAGTAAAGCCATTTGTTATATTGATATGGAAGCATCCTCAGGTAGTTCAAAATCCAAGCCCCCTCCCCTTTAAACTTTTCAATACTGAAGTGATTTGTGCTTTTTCCTAGCCAATGTGCTCAGGTGAGCATTGTGGCCCATGGGCCTCTTGTTTTTGATATGATATATTCATTAATCTAGATATGTATCGATATACAGGTAAACTTCGGTATCTCGAACACCGGTATGTCGAATACCACGGATATCTCGAAGTGAATCAACGGTCCCGGCCGTTTTTATTATATTTATGATTTTAAAAAAACCCGGTATCTCGAACACGGAAATCTCGAATACCTCGCTTATCTCGAAGTAGATTTACGGTCCCAAGTGCTATAAACACATGCATTATCTCGAAGTCAAACAAATTCTCGCTCCGCTGAATTCACACCTTAGTACACAATAATCCCATTATGCTAATTTTACGGTCTGTTGAACGTTTCCATTAGGTCTAGCACAGGCTTCATGGGACCATTGCTGATAATCACACCTTATTAGTCCCAAGCTGTTGTTTGTGGTAGTTAAATTTAATTACGCAGGCCAGGTGATTTGGAGGTGTTAATAAAATGCACTCTCAGAGATACTATGACACGATAATGAAACAGCAGCTTGGGGACGATTACTGTACTAGAAATTTAAATTATCGAAAATACACGCTTATACACATCATTACATATCAAAGTAAACACTGAACACATCAAAGTGATATTGAACTCAAGAAATTAAACAATTAAAGACATTATTTTGAGTATAAAAGTCAGTATCAAAAATCAAATCTTCAGTAAATATCACGTCAGATAAGGCAATCTAACGAAGGACCCAGTAGCTAACCAGGGGATAGTTAGATTATCTGACCGTGGTGTAAAAAGAAAACTTAAAGTTCATACAATCGAAACAAAGTTTGCTTTTGTTTATTCATATTGGCAATTTCAGTAAATTATTGTAGAACGATAATTCCTGTTGTTACATTTAGGCATGTGGGTATATGTACATATCCTGTTAAAGTCTTTGTGTATCACATTATATCATGATATACTTCAGACAAATTAGTACACCCGTAGTTTTGAATACAATTCATACATTGATTTCATTTGCCACAATGGTCTCTTTAATATTGCAATAATGCATTTGGTCTTCCTAATGCATGTATAATGCAGGTACTGTATATACTCTATGTCCAGCTTATAGGTGAGTCATAAAAAGATTAGTATTTTGAAACCAGGTTAAAACATCAGAGCATTGATTTGAAATTGTCAATTGATTCTGGCAAAAAGTTGTACTGATTTATAAGCGGGTCAATAGCAAATCCCTCCAAAATAACCTCAAAAAATACAACTGACTTATAGGTGGACCACCTTATAGGCAAGTATATATACGGTATAGTTTTTGTTGAATTTTGCTAACAGCAAAACACTATGAATAATGAATTTTGGAAAAAAAAGATTATTAAGTTTAATGATGCATGTATGTAGTATAGAAATATTGTTCATATGCCTGTACATGGTACAAATATGCATTTTACAGAGTGTACATATGCCAGAATCATATGGACCGCAGACTGGCCCTGGTGATTCCGTTAAGAAAAAAGAGGAAAAATCAGTGCTTGTGCTCATTGGTCATTGGACAAAGGTAAATAGATTTATTTCATGAAACTAAACATGTAAATTACTAGGATATTAAAATATCACAATTAAAATACATGTACTGATTTATATATATATGGATATCAGTTGGTCTCCTTGATGGAGTTAAATGCATTTGTTATCCCTTTTAAGTGGATCATTTAAATATTATGCAGTTTATTTAGAAGCTCTTTATTATCTGCACTGTTCACTTTTACAGGGTGTATGCCAGAATTTTTTCAAGAACAGTCTGAATCTGACATGGAAAAAATTAAGAAAAACAGCCTTCCTGTTTATAAATCTACATTCTGACAAAGGGTAATTTTGTTTAGTTCAATTAGAAGTGCACATTTAAGTTCAGTTGCTTTCCTTAATGATATATTATAGCATTTTTATTCCCTTATGAACAATATGTATACTTGTAAAGCATGTATCACAAAATCTTCTGCAAACAAAGTTTTGGGTGTATAGTGTTTGTTGTTTAACGTCCCTCTTGAGAATTTTCACTCATATGGAGACGCCACCACTTGTCGGTGGAGAGCTGCAAATTTTTGTCCTATACTCAGCACTTATGGCCATTGAGCATTGAGGGATCTTTATTGAGCCAGCACCTACTGTGACATGGGACCTCGGTTAATACCTCTGTCTCATCTGAAGAACGGGTCTCCATGTCCCACAGTGGGATTCAAACTCGCAATGTAAGAATCAGCTTCTTTCTCCGCGACTCTAGAGTAGATGCTCTAACCACTGCATCTGCTCTACTTTGGCAACTTTGGGTGTATATAAGCATAGGAATCATCATGTCCATCTGTCTGTTCATGTGTTTGGCCACTTTTATGATTAGTTTTTTTGTTCCAATTCTGGCTGAGATAAATTGATTTAAGTCATCTAAATACAAACAAATTAAGGGAAAATACCATAGTATTGGAATGAACATTTTGGAATACTGTGTAATTGTTCCATTGTAGTTGGTTTCTTTAATGTTGAAATAATGCATCTGGTCTTCCTAATGCATGGCATACACTGTATGCATGTGTAATGTTAAAGTTGGCTGAATGTAAAACAGTTCTTGCATTATGACAAAGGTAAATAGATTTAGTTCATGTAACTAAACATGTAAATTATTAGGGTATTAAAATCTCAAGTTTTGAATACTGATTTACATGTGGATCGAGAGTAGTTGGTCTCCTTAATGCAGTAATAATACATTTGGTCTCCCTTATGCATACTGTATATTATATAAATTTAATGACTGACATGTACGAGGGTTGATCCAAAAGTTCATGGAATTTCTTCATATTTTAATTATTTATTAGTGAAAGTGGTTGAATACTGATTTACATGTGGATAGTAGTTGCTCTCCTTAATGCAGTAATAACACATTTGGTCTCCCTTATGCATACTGTATATTATATAAATTTAATGACTGACATGTACGAGGGTTGATCCAAAAGTTCATGGAATTTCTTCTAGTGTTGTACCGATAATCAGAAAACATTGATTGTCGACAAAAAAATGCTACCGATTCCGATGATCGATTATAGTTTTTCATAATCGATCATCGGAAACATACTTCTAATACAATACATTCCGGAATTATCCATTTCTGGTTTAAAATTTATTTCTTCTTAACGAAAGAAAATGGCATCTGCATCTGATACTAGCCAACTAGCACGAAGCAGAGGTGATTAAGAACCGAAGATGCATATATAGGGCCTAAAAAAAATTATTTTTGTTTCCTGTAATAACCCGACCGACCCATTCAATTTACCCCCAGGTGAATTTTTTTTCTGCCAAATCTGTGTTTGCTCTTTGGTTTGATCAATCAGCTGATTCTTTTTTATTCAAAAAATATTAATTGTGTCTTTTATTTGAGATATAAAATATGCAACTTAGTCAACATTTACCTTAAATATAGAGTGATTAATTCCCCCCACGACTTTTTGAAGTTCGTTTTCTGCCGCTAGGCAGCCATGTTGGGTGTCCACTGTAAATATTTTTAGGTCTAGAAAGTGTAAAAGAAGCAAAACAACAAAGAAAATAATATATTATGTATTTTATATATTCATGTTAAAGAAATAAATAAAATTATTGTAATAGTCTGCTTTTTGTATACAAAACTATGAAGAAATCCAATTATAATCTGTGAAATCGCATCAGAAGCAGTAACCGATTCCAACCGATGATCGATTATGAAAATTAACTGATGTCTCATCACTAATTTCTTCATATTTTTTTTTTATTTATTAGTGAAAGCGGTTGAATACTGATTTACATGTGGAGAGTAGTTGGTCTCCTTAATGCAGTAATAATACATTTGGTCTCCCTTATGCATACTGTATATTATATAAATTTAATGACTGACATGTACGAGGGTTGATTCAAATGCTCATGGAATTTCTTCGTATTTTATTTTTTTATTAGTGAAAGTGGTTGAATACTGATTTACATATGGATAGTGGTTGGTCTCCTTAATGCAGTAATAATACATTTGGTCTCCCTTATGCATACTGTATATTATATAAATTTAATGACTGACATGTACAAGGATTGATCCGAAAGTTCATGGAATTTCTTCTTATTTTATTTATTTATTTGTGAAAGTGGTTGAAAATTACAAATAAGAATATAGACACTTGTTGAATTTTTTTGATAAAAAAATATTTTAAATTTTAATGATAGTAACTCTATGGCAGTTGCCATAGCAAAGGATGTTTTAAAATGCAGGGGAGACATTTACTTGTTCATTATCATTTTAATTCTTAATACGTGATATAGGAAAAAACCTGCGCCAAGTGGCAAATAAAATGAGAATTTTGTCATAATTACGATTGCTTGACCACTAATATACCTGTATGTGAGAGTTTTACTGATTTAACTTGATATTTAGATTATTAGTTGATGATTTCTTGTTCATCTTTTAATTGTTAGAGAACATCACATTTCAGTCAAGTTATAAGTTTTGTTAAAATCTTAGGAACACTCTGACTTAAAGGGGTATACTACTGATACAGGCTGGAGAAAAATGCATTTAGCAACTGATTTTCCAGTGGCGTGAGAAATTTAAGAACAATAGAACTTCCATGGTGTGGCTGCTTTTGGAGGGTCTGTTTTTCTCGTAGACAAATTAAGCGTTGATGGATGTTGACCGCTGACGTACTGTGCTTGACTTTGCTACTGAATTGGAACATCATATGGAAAGATGGGGAGTATTTTTGAAATATGAATGTAATATAAAGATAAGTCGATTGGTGGATACCCAGGCTTTTCTTAAGAGAAAAAAGGAGAAAAAGGCAGAATATTCTGTAGAATTACTTAGTTGAATTGAACATGAGGGTGAGATGCTCCTATAACATGACATGACATACTTAACTTGACGTTACGTCGAAGTCTCCCCCGGATTTTACAACTATCAGTGTTCAGAAAGCTCATGTGACCTTATTGGTAATTGGAACGTAGTGAAATTTTCCAGTATTGTTGCATAATGACTCTATATTATAAATATGCCTATTGTTTGCTTTCATCAAATCACAATAAAATTTTAGAAATAATTAAATTCCATGAACTTTTGGATCAACCCTCGTGTTAGAAAAAAGATGGATCTAAGATTGAACAGGTTATAATTCACCTTAGTCATTTAAATTACTTATTGCTATCTGTTCTTGTTCAGTCATCATGTGTCAAGTATTGTCTGTAAACTATTGAACATTTTCAGCTTCTTTTCTGGAACCAGTTTCAACTAATTTCTCGGTTGAAGTACTGTATAGGGGATTAATTTCAGGGGTTGTAATTTTCATGTTTTTCTCTCCTCTGACACGATCGCGGTTTGTTGAATTCGCGGAATTGGTATATAACTAAGGTTACATGTACCTCCCTTCAATGTCTATATCCATTTACTGTAAGTTTTGGGGTATATGTCGATGGGATATATAGGTCGAAAGGCTCATTTTCAGCCGTAATTTTTAAAAAATCCTTAGATAGGACGAACTCAGAAGATAAGACGAGGCTTTGTATATCGATTTTCTAGAGATTCTTACGTACAGTCCCTGAAACGTTCTACTTTCCCATTTTTCCGTTCGCTCACCGTTCGTTCACCGTTCGTTCAGCGTGCGTTCACCGTTCGTTCACCGTGCGTTCACCGTTCGCTCTCCGTTCACAGTTTTGCGTTCAGCGTTCACCGTGCGCTCGCGTTCACCGTTCACAAAGCGTTCAGCGTTCGCTCTTCGTTCGTTCACTTTGCGTTCACCTTGCGTTCAGCGTTCACTTATCGTTCAGTCTTTACTGTCATTCGGAACTCCGATGTGAATGGACTTATCTTTATTTAAGTAAGGATTTACAAATTTAATAATTAACATATCGTGTTTAAAGAAAAAAATATCCACAATATTTATTTTTATTATTCTAACTTAGCTGTTAGGTTATTTATTAAATTTATCTGGAAAATAAATGTTGTTATAAGTACATGTATGTACCTATGTAGAACGATGCTGAAAAATTAGATTTAAATACGGGCAATATACAGATGCTTCAAGCACTGCAACATTTTGTTGTTATGTTAAAGACGACAAATCGTTAATGGATAGATAATAACCGAAGTCAACTAATTTACCAACTTCAGCAAAAAGACGAAAATATTTATTTCTAACTCATTTTTTTTTCAAATAATACAGAAATACATGTTAAAACTAATTTTGTGGATTATAAACAGTACTGCGGATATCCAGTTGATAAAATATCTTTAGAGCGAATTAAATTGATGGTGTGGTTTGAAAAAAAAATTAATGTAATACATTATAGAATTTTTTTTTCTACTTTACATATAAAAAGTCTTTAATTAGAGAGAGAGAAATGCCTTTATAACATGATTATCGTTAATATAACCAAAGTGATTCTCCAGTCATGATTTTTATATGTTTGCCATTCGATATAATTAAGACCCCCCCCCCCCCCCTTCCCGTAAATCGGTTTCTTGGTTAGTATTTTTGGTATATTTTAATTAACATTTAAATAGAAGTTCATGTGTTTTGTAGCACAGTAACTTCAGTCTCAAAACAAACATGCATCTAAACAAAGTCATTAAACAATAGTAGTTCAAAATATACATGTGCCGGCGGTGATATTTTAAATTGGCAGGGAGTAGGTTTCAAATTCAAGCGGCTTAATCATTCCAAGTGTTTATTCCCAATGTATTTTATTCATTTATTATTATTATTATTATTTTTTTTTTTTTTTTTAGAAATGTTGGAATCAGATCTAGAAACGATTAGAAAAAATGTTTAAACTTCGTAGAAATACTTAACACTTTGCCTTCGATGTGACGAGACTTTCACACCTGCACAGTGTCGAATGATTTTGATTGACAGGTCAAGCACGTGGACTTCGTGTGAACTTGAAGCAGGAAAATAAAAACCGATTACGACTGTAAAACAAATGGATTTTTTGATAAAAATAGTTTCTTTCATTGCCTGGCATATTTAGAAAAAAAAAAATTATTTGATATACATGTACATGTAGGTACAAACATTTGAGAAAGGGAGGGGGGCTAAAACCGAATCTCTCTCTCTCACTCTCTCTCTCATTTGTCTGTTTAATAAAAACTATGACAGCATATTACTTAAATATCAAGTTGTAAAAATTTAATATATAACAAATAATATGAATGCCTCTTTGTATCATCTTGTCCGAGTATAATCACGGCCAGGAAATGTCTACAGATACATGTAGAAGTCTGCTCAATAAATCATCATAAAAAATAAAACTGACTCATAAATATATATTTTTGCATTAAAGTTTTAAAATACGGGTGTATTTATGCAATACATGTACGTCCACATACCTTTGTAAAATATTTTTTTTACTCATTATTTTACACGGAATCGTCTCGGCACGGAAATATATATGTATGGTTGTTACAACCGTTGTAATTCATTCTGTAAGTCCGTAGTTTGCTCTTTTAAAATCCATATTATTTGTAATGATTTTATATATCAAATAAGAATAAACATATTTATTTTACAACTAGATTGATTTTATCTTTAATACTACAGCGTTCGGTAACAATTACAATGTTTTACAGCGATAAAAATCGTCTTATTAAAAAGTTTAATTTAAAGATCGTACATATGTGTAGAAAATATTGTAAGAAAATTAAATTAATAATTTTACTTATTGTGCATGTATCGTCTTTCTTAGGACACTTTTCATTGATTTGTTTATTTATTTATTATTCATTTATTATTTTAACACCAGGCATACATACAATAGAATAGTTTCAATGCAAGGAAAAGATCAGAGGCATTCCGAATAAATCGTTCATCTTGCGTTCACCGTTTGTTCACCGTTCACTTTGCGTTCGCGTTTGCGCTCCGTTCGCGTTCTGCGTTCGCTCACCGTTCACCATTCACACATCGTTCACCAAGTTGCGTTCAGCGTTCACACATCGTTCACTCACCGTTCGCTCTGCGTTCGTTCAGCGTTCGTTCACCGTTCGTTCAGCGTTCGCTCACTGTTCAAATGGGAAAGTAGAACGTTTCAGGGACTGTAGATACTACGTATCAGAACATGTAAGCCTCTTTAACTTAACCCGTGATATTAACGTATTGATAAAATAAACTGGTATTTTTATGAGTACAGCATTTTAATAGTGTTTTATACAAACATACCTAAAACTTCGTTGAATTGTTATGTAACGTATTTTCTCCAACTTGCCTGTTAAATGCCGTCGTAGTTTCACTCTGTCGTTAAACACATAAATACGGTAGTATACAACACATTCTTTTATTCCGACATTATTTACCGGGGTACAATATCAACTTCGAAGACCGCCATTTTTATATTTCTTGTCCAGGGATTTGCTAAAACACGCAATTGACTATTACATATAACTGTGAGCAATTGAAATTAATCATATTATCATGCTTTAATTTTACTTGAGATGTTGTTGTAAAAAATAAATTTAATTGAGAGTACATTACAATTTAACAGTCATCATGAATTTCACTGTTTTGTTTGTTCGATGATGTATTAATACCCCTGTAACGGCACGTGGATCTGTTAATCATGCCCTTCGGGTGTTTAAACCAACACAGGTGTTAACACCTTTGTGTACACAGTGTATATCCATTTATCTGTCAGACGATGAAAATTATATTAGAAGCCAATCTTTGTATAATTCAGTGTACCCCTTGGGATATAAAACAAAATAGTTATGACTAGCGGTGTATTTAGTAAATAATTTTAGGAATTTACTGGCAACAATTTATTTCACGCATTTTACATTTCCTCGTAAATAAATATCACAAGACAATGAAAAAATATTTAGGTATACTATTTCAATTATTCGTTACAAATAAATGGTAAAAAAAAGAAAAAAAGATTACAATTGCGATTGTGAAAAACTCTTCCGTATTTTAAACTTTGATACTGTTGCGGTTTTATTTTTAGTAAACGATTGCGACTTCCAACTTCACAAGATGGACACAACAATTTGTAAATCTACTTTGAGACATTATTTACTAGATGATATTATAAGTTTTTTGTACATCGACGGATATTTAATGGAACTTATTTTGTAAGAAATCAATGAAATAAATAATTGATTAATTCTTTGTTTATTTTTTTTTCGGGAAAATAATTTTAAAAAATACGAAAATGGCACAGATTTCCTTTAAAATTTACGTTAATTTTACTGATTTGGGGGCATTTTTCGTAAACTTGAGCCTTAGATAGGACGATTCGTTAAATAGGACGACCCCAGCGGTTCTGAGAAAAAAAGTATCGTTTTATCTTCCAAAACTTACGGTAATCCATAGCATAGCTAGAAGGCATTAATCAGCGTTATGTATTCACTTCACGAACAACAGGGTAGATTTATATATACATCAGCAAGTTCGATAGTTATTTGAATGATTTTATAAAACCAAAATGTCGACAAAAACATGATAATGCAGGTAACAAATACACGTCGTAACATAGTTACGTACGGGTATTCAAAACCCATGACCCTAGTGTTTTGATTGATGAAACATGTAGCGTTGGCTATTAAAACAGTTTTTTTTTTTTTACAAATACAGGTTATTATCTGCTGGGTGATCTAAATTAATGTCAAGCGTGATAATTAAAATAATTGAATGACAAGTACGATTCGTAATTACTGAAATGACCATGTACTGCACCTATATTTACCTATCGTAGTCTATTCTCAAATTTCCAAATATAACATGTAGGTTATTGAAAACTTATTCACTGTTTCTTGAATTCACGGATTTATTCACACCGTGAATATAGCGAATATTAACACCGCGAGTTATTTTCCCCCTATACAGTATACAGACTTAATATAGAAATGATTTTATCGACTTTCTCAATCTATGATGAATTTAAAAATGTAAATATAAGCATTTAATTGTAAATATTTAACATTTAGCATCTCATAACCAGAGTTGGAAATTACTGACTGCCCGAGGCAGTCCGTTTTTCAGGTAGGCAGGGACAAACTTTAGATTAACCTCGGTGGTCGGGGTCATTTAAACAGGTAGTTCCTGTTTTCCTTTTTTTTTCAGGGTATAGTAAGTCTATAGAAATTAAGTAAAATATAGTATATCAAAGGAACACTTCTAGTTAAAAATATGAGATGACCTATAGGACCAATATTGGTTCAGTCTTTAGAAAAAGCTTACCGATATATGTTCCGGTCACTGACTTTAGGTCACGTGTGTAGTTTCTTGTTTCTCATGTATTGCTTTAGTTCTACATTAATGATAATCTAACAACCAAGCTTTATGATAAACGTGATGACTTTAACTTTTCAATCATCAACTTCCCTTACTTATTCAGCAATATACCTTCATCACCTGCATACGGGGTTTATATCTCTCAGTTGATTCGATACGCAAGAGCATCCTCTATGTATGAACAATTTTTAAAAGGAGGTAAGTTATTGACAAACAAATTGCTGAAACAAGAATATCAGCAGTCTTGTTTAAAGTCATCATTTTGTAAGTTCTATGGTCGATACAATGACCTTGTCAGCAAATACAATTTATCATTAAGTAAAATGCTGACTAACGTTTTTCATACTTATTGTTAGGCCATTATTTACACACTGAATTGTGTATGGAATTTTCTATTGTTTCCCAGTCGTGACAAGGAGCACACAGCGGGTGTGACTAGTCTGCAGGGGATGCTCACTCCTCCATGGCACCTGATCCCACCTCTGATGTTTTGGAGGTCCGTATTTGCTCTGCTCCTATTTTGTATTTTTTGATGGGCTTTTGAGCTTGAATACTGATTGTTATCTCGATATATTTCATTCTACTCAACTGTGTGTTCATGTGATCCTACCTCAGTATTTACAGAATGATACATCCTTTGTTTGAGGGTCATTCTTGATGTCTGACTGAGTAATGGCAATGGGACATAAAACCTTAACTGACCTTACCACATTCTTTTCTAATCTGAAAACCCTCATGCATTTTTAGCATAACATATTGCCAATGCACGCATTTTTCCCGAGGAATGAACTGCATCTACTCTGCATAGAACAGTATCTCTCCCACTGGCACAACAGTACTATTACATGTCATTATGTTCTTGAAAGGCAAACACAGCAATTATTGCTCGGCATGATTTTTTTTCATGACACCTGCAGTATCGAGTAACACAAAGTGAATGATTCATGTCCTCGAACAAAGTGTGCTTACAATGAGGTTTAGTTCCGGTTGATTGCGTTTAGTTAAAGAGAATTTATGATCTGCATTTCCATAGATGTCTTTTATATCAACACCAAACATGCATTTAAGGAAGAAAATATATTAAGTAAAATGCAAAAGCCTGTATTAAAAAATCAAAGGACAAGTGCACTTAAGCAATGCTTAATGGGTCCTTTTTCAGTGCCATATTACTTTAGAATGTATTACCAAATTGTTCTCTTTTGGTAATAGTTAAACACAAGTGGACATTTCTAATTAAAATCACATTAAAACATCACCTAAATCAGCATGGATTTGAAACAAATGAAGTTTTTTAAATGTCTATAGATACCCCAAATCCGGAAAAGTCGTACCGAACCTATTTTGAGTTTCGTTTATTTAAATCAAGGGGAGGAGACATTTAAATCAGACACTTGAACAATCTGATGGTGGATCATTGACAGGCGCGTATGCCGAATGATACTTCTTGTGCTATTTTACCCGAGAAAAAAATCGAATGAAGTTGTATAGATACCTGTATCCATAGTGATCAAACTAAGAAATTTGCATGCTTGCATTTGAAATAATACAATAAGTATTAACATTAGTTCCTTTAAATTTTAAAATGAAAAAAAGTGTATTTAGGTGGCTTTCAATACCAGTACCATTGTCTTGCATGAATGTTAAAATGGTTGACACTTTTATTTATGATGACATTTTAACGACACTAAACTCTCCTAACCATCCCGTGTTCCTAAAACCAAATACATACAAACTTCTCTATGCGGCTTGACTTCGATATAATGATACAAAACGTGGTTATGTTTTACAGTGAGCATCTTTGAGGAATGTTTACCGGGGTAGAACTCACGTGACTACCAGTATTTTAAATAATTTATTCCACGGGTGGGTTCAACATAGGTCATACAGGTAAATAGCTCTTGCTTGTTATAGGAAAAACATTGAACTTTTCATACATTTTTAATATTTTAAGTACAAGCCTAATCATGTACAAATTTCCTACTTTCACACAAATTTTATAAATGTATAATGCATTTTTTGTCAATCGCACAAGTTTGTACAGTGTTAGGCTGACAATAAACAAAAGCTTTGAAATGAATGACCGTCCTCGATTTACTATAGAAAATCACGAATGTCGGCTGACCCCTACCACATTGTATGGCTTTGCTCTTTGTATATTCAAAATTTGTTGAATCTTATGGTTTAGATATCAATTAATGATCTGAGATGGAAAATTATGCTTAATTTAATTTACTGGGGCCCATAAGTGCACTCGTTCTTTAGTGTTTATACAGGTAAAAAGTTTGAAAAAATAAAAATGTGCCAACAAATGGTTTCGAACCAGGACACTAAAAATGTTCATGGTGAGAGTCTGTGGTCTATTGTTCTGGGCTATGCTGACTATGAGGACATTTGTAATAAATATAAACCAGTATGATAGAAATAGGTTTTCACGTTTTTTGTAGGTTTTTTTTCTATGAATTTCGACCGTAGGCACCTCTAAAAGAACCTTGTTTTAAATAATCATAATTTAGGGGCAGGCAAAGGGTGATTATAATGCATCTATCGGGTATAATTTTCTTATCAGAAAATTGTAGAGATATGCAAGGTTAATTAATGACAACATTTATTTTTCCTTTTTGCCTAATACTTTTATGATTTTCACTAATAAATTGATTATTGAAAAAAAGCCTTTAATATGACTGCTGATTTTATCTCCATCTGTTAATTTTCAACACCTTTTCTCATGATTATAGTAGATAGAGAACAGATTATGATTTCTAACATTTACTTTTACAGATCATTTTCTGGAGATAGGTGGAACCAACAGTCAAATACAGACACTTCTAAGAAAAGTAAAAATCTGGCTCAGGTAAAAAAAAAAAAAAAAAAAAATCATTTACAGTTTTAACAATTAGTAATTTTACCTTAATTAACTGGAAAAATCTTATTTGACGAAATACAGGTCAAGAATGAAGAGTTTAAAGCCTAGTAGGGATTTTGGTCAATCATTACAGGTAATCTGCAGTCCCTCTTGAGAATTTTACACTCATATGGAGACGCCACCACTTGCCAGTGGAAAGCTGCAAATTCTGTTCTATACTCTGCACTCATGGCCATTGAGCAGTGAGGGGTCTTTTTCATGCCAGCACCTACTGTGACATGGGACCTTGGTTTATAAGGTCTCATCCGAAGGACTGGTCTCCATGTCCCACAGTGGGATTCAAACCTGCGACATAAGGATCAACTCCTTACTTCGCGACTCAAGAGCAGACGCTCTAACCATGGCGCCACGCTTGTGACTAGCTCAGTTTTAAAGAAATCATTCAAGATATTCTTTATCAAACTTAATATGCTGATACATATATAATTAGTCAGACCTATTCAACTATTTCAAAAACTTTTGACCTTTCCTGTGACCTTGACCTCACTTTCCTTCAATTTGCATTTTGCATGGTTTTAAAACCATTTAAAATATTGATATCTAAGGCTATGCATCTATACATAATTTGGTGAGAATTTATCATTTATATCCATTTTTTTTAGATCTCAATTTCAATTTTAAAGAGACTTTTCAAGATATTCTCATCAAACTTCATACACTAACACAAAATTTCATGTTGCATTACTATACACTCGGCGGGCATACATGTCCTATGGACATATTTCTAGTGTATTGCTATTTCTGTTGTTTGTTTACTTCCGGTCAGTAAGTGCCCCCTAGGGGCAAGCCCCAGTCCTGTTTTCTTTTCCAGGGTTGCAACAGCGCCCCCTAGAAAAACAAGTTGCACCATCCAATTAAATCGTATTTTGTGCTGCTTATGCCAATGAAATTAAGGCTGGACAGCATATGTATTATATTCTGACCAATGGGGTTGCCGTATTTTCAAATAATTAGGATAGACTTACCACTTCAGCATTCCTTTCATCACTGAAGTGATATACATGGTCAAAAATTGACTAACTTTCATTTTTGTGTCAACTGCAGAGCAGAACGACACTTAGAGATCACTTTACCTGGTGTCTGTCTGTCCGTCTGTCACACCTTATATCTCCAAAATTTTGAGAGGCAGGGTTTTGATAATTAGCATTTATATATGTTTTTGAGCTCATGATACTATACTTTGAAACTGTATGAAATTCAGTTACCACACAAACTTATATTTAAATACTATGAAAATACATTGGGATCAGTATTCCACAATGAATCGTGTTGACTGACAAAGTGACAATTAAAGTAAAGACAGTCTGAAATTCCTTTCCTCCGAGGATTGTTGGAAGCACCTACATGTGTATTAATAAAATGATAAATAGTTATTCCTCATAATTTTAATTAAATTATTCATTTGAGGACTGGGGAACCATATTTTCTCTGATTGCCAGATTCTATCCCAGTCTTTGAAATACTTTTGGGTCCTTTTTTTCCTTGCAGGCAAATGCTTGAACCTCCATGCTAATATTAAATTAATAGCTGACCACTCTTAGATTTATTTACCTCTTTAATGACGATACCTAGCAGGTGACATATACATTCCTTGAAACACTCTAGTTCCTATTTGATTTTCACTAATATAAAGATTATTGAAAAAAGACTAAGGTGCTCTATAGTGATCAGTCTATTCATTCATCTGTCTGTCAAATACACATATCCCTTATGCTTGTTCAGAATACAGGTGACTCTAAATACTTCAAACTTTATATTTTTTAATTAGATACATGTAGCTGCTTTGGAACATCTGAAAAGTCTATTACATTATCACTAGTTTTACTAGTTTTCTTCATGTAAGTTCAATATATTTTAAACTTTTAAATTTTTATTTTTTCCAGGTAAGAAAGAAATTCAGGAGTTCTTAAATTGCCCTTGGAGTTCTTGGATTGCATCAAACTGCTAAAAGACCTCAACAAAAACAGCGTCTTGAAAATAAAAATGAAAATATTCAGTGAAAAAAAAAATGATGAAAGAGCTACTAAAAATCTTCAAGCCTTTGAGCTGAAATCTGGAAGTCAATCTGTGGACTTTACTAGTAAGTCATAATTACTAAGTCATCATTTGTGTATAATAAATACACTAAACTGTAAACACTTGTTAAAATGTGTATAATTTTTAGATATAATTTGTATCTCATAGACTTCAATAGTTTCATGTAATTTAAGAAATAATGAAAATTTCCTGTTGTCTAGCTAGATTAGAAACTATTATTGTCCAATTTTGGATATTGTGAAATAATTCATCTAGTTTGCATACATGTGTGTACACTTACGTGTAAATTAATTGTTATAGCAAATTCAATCGATCATTAAGTTGAATGTTGACTAATGTTTTTCATCAAAATTGTTTACACTGAATTGTTTGTGGATTTTTCCATTTGCCCAATCATGTCAAGGAGCACATGGCAGGAAATGCTTTCTCCTCCATTGCACCTGGTGTTTTTAGAGTCTGTTTGCTCTGCTCTAATTATGTATTGTTTCAATGGACTTTAAAGATTGATCACTGTTGGTAATCTTCATATTTCATATACTATTAGAGTACTTGAAGAAAACTCTAAAGATTTAACATACAGTATAATGCATGTATATTGCACTTTAAGTACAGTGTATGTGGTTAAGAAATGTTAAATCGTCTCATAGTGCATTGAATTTGTTGAAAATTAGAAAATGTGTTGAAATTTTTAGCTCACCTCGACGAAGTCGAGATGAGCTTATGCTATACCCCCGGCGTCGGCGTCGGTGTCAGCGTCGGCGTTAGCGTCGGCGTCCCAGGTTAAAGTTTTAGGAGCAAGTCCCATTCCCAAGTAACTATAAGCCCTACCTGGACCAAACTTGCATGGATGATGCATCTAGGGATGGACACTACCAAACTTGCTTCGGATGCTGGATCTGACCTAGATTTTCCAGATGAGTGACCAGGTTAAAGTTTTAGGAGCAGGTCCATTCCCAAGTAACTATAAGCCCTACCTGGATCAAACTTGCATGGATGATGCATCTAGGGATGGACACTACCACACTTGCTTCGGATGCTGGATCTGACCTAGATTTTCCGGATGAGTGACCAGGTTAAAGTTTTAGGAGCAGGTCCATTCCCAAGTAACTATAAGCCCTACCTGGATCAAACTTGCATGGATGATGCATCTAGGGATGGACACTACCACACTTGCTTCGGATGCTGGATCTGACCTAGATTTTCCAGATGAGTGACCAGGTTAAAGTTTTAGGAGCAGGTCCCATTCCCAAGTAACTATAAGCCCTACCTGGACCAAACTTGCATGGATGATGCATCTAGGGATGGACACTACCACACTTGCTTCGGATGCTGGATCTGACCTAGATTTTCAGTGAGTGACCAGGTTAAAGTTTTAGGAGCAGGTCCCATTCCCAAGTAACTATAAGCCCTACCTTGTCCAAACTTGCATGGATGATGCATCTAGGGATGGACACTACCACACTTGCTTCGGATGCTGGATCTGACCTAGATTTTCTGGATGAGTGACCAGATTAAAGTTTTAGGAGCAGGTCCATTCCCAAGTAACTATAAGCCCTACCTTGACAAAACTTGCATGGATGATGCATCTAGGGATGGACATGGCCACACTTGCTTCGGATGCTGGATCTGACCTAGATTTTCTGGATGAGCGACCAGGTTAAAGTTTTAGGAGCAGGTCCATTCCCAAGTAACTATAAGCCTACCTGGACCAAACTTGCATGGATGATGCATCTAGGGATGGACACTACCACACTTGCTTCGGATGCTGGATCTGACCTAGATTTTCCAGATGAGTGACCAGGTTTAGATTTAGGAGTAGTCTCGTTCCCAAGTAACTATAAGCCCTACCTGGACCAAACTTTCATGGATGATGCATCTAGGGATGTACACTAACCAACCTGCTTTGAATGCTGGATCTGACCTAGATTTTCCACATGAGTGAATTTTAGCCATATTTTAACCAAATTAGCATGGATGATTTATCTAGGGATGGACACTTCCAGACTTGCCTTGGATTCTGAATCTGATGTACATTTTCCAGATGAGTGACCAGGGTAATTTTTTTGGAGTAGCTATATAATATTATGGCCTGTTATGATTAAACTTGCATAGATGGTGCATCTAAGGATGAAAACTTCCAGACTTGCTTTGGATGTTGGAACTGACCAAAATTTTCTTGATTACTAAACAGGTCAAAAGTTTTTTGAGCAGGTCTATAATTAAATCAAACTTGCATGGATATTGATCTTGGGATGTACCCTAACTAGAAAAAAAATATGATGTGAAATTTGCCTTACATGTAGATAACATTCGTCGAGGTGAGCTTCGTAATCTTTGATTACCTATGTTTTTTGAAATAATGTTAGATTGCAGATTTTTTTAAATCATGCAACTAAGAAATTGCTAAATATTTTTTAGATTTTCTGGACAGTCTAGATGAGTTCTCACTATATACCTAGCAAGTTAAAATTTAAGGAGCAAGGTTCATTCCTAAGCTCTACCTGGACAAACTTGCATGGATTAAAGCACATTAACAGATTTACTTCAGATGCTTGACCTGATCTACATTTTCCTCATGTGTTTTTTTTGTTTTTGTTTGTTTGTTGTTTAACATCCCTCTCAAGAATTTTTCATCCATATGGAGATGCCACTACTTGCTGGTGGAGAGCTGCAAAATTTGACCTATACTTTGCACTCAGGGCCTTGAGCATTAAGGGATCTTTTTTGTGCCCACATCAACTGCTAGGCGGGACCTCGGTTTATATGGTCTAATCTGAAGGACTGGTCCCCACATCCCCAGTGGATTTGAACCTGAGACTTAAGGATTAAATCCTTACTCGCGACTCTAGATTACAAACTCTATCCTTTGCGCCACATGGGGGACTCCACAAGATTAAGTGTTTTGAGCAGTCCTATTCTCATGTAATTATAAACTCTATGTTGAACAAACCTGCAAAGATGATGTATGTACATGTAAATGTTTCAGGGTACCAATCCTTGATTTGACTTAGATATTCTGGATTAATGACCAGTTTTTTAGAGAAGGTTCATTCAAAGTAACAATATACTATTTGGTGATCAGTAAACATAGATGATGTATCCTGCTTCTGATGCTGGATGTAACATACATTTTCAGGGTTATTGAGCAGTTAAATCTAACCCAGACCAACTTGCATAGATTTTGGATCCAGGTGATATACATTACTAGAGTGTTTGTTAAGTGAGACTTTGCCTTACTAGTAGGTAACATTTATAGAAGTGAGCTTTGTATTCTTTGATTAGGTATGTTTTTTCTTTGCTCAGGATATATACAGACCTGCCTACCCTTCCGCTTTTGGCGTAATTTTTCCGCTTTTTACCACAAAATTACGCTGTTACGCCATGAAAACTAATTTTACGCTTTTTAAATATTTTTTCATAAACAACTTAATGAAGGGCTAACTTTGGAGTTAAAGTAAAGGCTTTCCTTAATGAAAACGAGAAGGTAATTAATACTAATTAATGGAGGGTTTCAGTTCTTCACGATATGATTATTTATGATACAAACAACATACGTAATACACGTTGTAGTTATGCCTTTTAAATGGGTTGCATGCCAAAATTAAGGAAACAAAACTTTTGATTGATGTGTGCAATAAGTAAAGTCAGTTTAATTTTCAATTCGGTTTATTCTTACATTGCTAAGAACAACATAGAGACAAGTAAATGTAAGAAAAACAAAATCGAAATAGCGGAATAATGTAGAATTTGTATTAATATGCGATTGAAACTCTGAATTATGTGATTTGCTAATTTTTTTCCAAACGTTCATTAGGAATGTTAGATAAATAAGTTTGATTTGACTGCAATTACGATACCAGTTTTTACAACAAAGGGACTTTTTGTCTATAAATGATTTGAAAAAGAAACATTCATGTTTGCTTTGTTCAATGATGTACAATT
Source organism: Saccostrea echinata (assembly GCF_033153115.1). Taxonomy (NCBI): domain Eukaryota; kingdom Metazoa; phylum Mollusca; class Bivalvia; order Ostreida; family Ostreidae; genus Saccostrea; species Saccostrea echinata. The sequence goes on from NW_026889750.1 coordinate 24,336,975, forward strand.
TCAGGTTGATTCAGACAATATAGTAGCTTTGCAAAACATCAAAGTAGGGAAACATAAAGGATTATGCCTTTACCTCATAAATTCCACTTAATTGAGTCTTGAAATTACACCCTCGCAATGAAAAGGGTAGGCAGGTCTGTATATATACCATCAGTGCCAACTACCATACATTTTATATAATAGATGTAGCTGTTGTTCAACTGAATATGATAAAACTGTGGATGAAAATAATTTGATTTTTGTACCTTTGAATGTATTGAATTAATTTGTAAAAGCTGTTATGATACAATGTTTGATATTTTATAAAAGGTTTTAGCATATGCAATCAATAAATGTATCAACATTTTTATTTTATTATACTTTTTACCCTGCAAACTTCTTAAAAACAGAATAGTAATGATCCATTTAATTGATACTAGGTTAGTGTCACATTGTACTGGTATATCATGTATACTGAACTGTAAATAAGAAACATCTAAATAGGTTAAATCACAGCATGAATCATTGGATTATGTAAGAAGTGCACTATCTTGTGATTTGGTATGGTATTAATAATAAATGTTAAACTATCATTTTTTTTTTCAAATTAACATAGGATATGCTTGAGTGACTGTATTTTGACTAGCAGTAAAAATAAAATGATTTTTAAGTATTTGAATTATTTTGATTCATGGTCTCTGCAAGTTTAATGATAGCAAATATGTACCGGGTATATTGAACATGGCATCCACATATTGCTATACTGGATGGGGCATAACTTTTACTGAATCTTAATCACAACCTTGAAATTTTATGTAGTACATGTACTCTTGGTTTCAACTGGTCAAATGTATTCTTAAATCAGAAAGAATTTAAACAAATATAGGCATAGGTCAGAACTTCATCAATTAGTTGGAAAGCGAATGCACTCGGTGACTATATGGTTTAAAAGAAGCTGGGTATAAATAGCAGGAAAAACTACTTGATGTCCACTGTGAACTTTGTGTCCTCAACAAAACAATATGGAGTATACTATACTTGGTCTAAAGAATAATCTGTGTCTGCATTCACTTTTAGGTTAAACTGTTTTGGGCATTGAGAGTTTGTTTGTTGTTTAACGTCCCTCTGGAGAATTTTTCACTCATATGGAGATGCCAACACTTGCCGATGGAGAGCTGCAAATGACCTATGCTCGGCACTCAGGGCCAATGGGCAGTGAGGGATTTTTTTCATGCCAGCATCTACTGCGACACTGGACCTCTGTTTGTACGAAGGACTGGTCTCTACGTCCCACAGTGGGATTCAAACATGTGACAAAAGGATCAACTAACTCCACGACTCTAGAGCATAGGCTCTTTCCACTGCACCATGTGGGCGACAGCATTGAGAGTTAAATGTGGATATAAGAACAAGCTACTCTGGGCTTATACTCTCTATATATTGATTGATTGTATGTTGTTTAACATTCCTCTCAAGATTTTTTCACTCATATGGAGACACCACCACATGCCAGTGGAGATCTGCAAATTTTGTGCTATACTCGGAACTTACGGCCATTGAGCATCGAGGGATTTTTTTCGTGCCAGCACCTACTGCGACACAGGACCTCGATTTATACGGTCTCATCTGAAGGACCGGTCTCCCCATCCCACAGTGGGATTTGAACCTGCGACGTAAGGATCAACTCCTTACTTCGCTACTCTAGAGCAGACGCTCTAACCACTGCGCCACTGGGGCAACTACTCTCTATTTAAGTCACTTGTGCAATGACTTTAGTTTAATTCAAAGTTTTGTACTGATCATGTTGAGTCACATTAGCACAAATATCTTTCTGCTGACCTTGACTAATGACCATCCGCAACTATTCTGGTTGGAAACAATATGTTAATTAATGCATAATAAGTGAAATTACTATGAAAGAAAAATGGTCTACTTAAACCACAAGTTATATTTATAAAAAATATACACTGGTCTCCTTAAGTCATATGAGAGAAACATAAAATATTAAGGAGACCATTTTTTTCATATATTTTTAGGAGGCATTTATTATGAAAAAATAAAGCAAGAGTCGACTAAATGGTGTTCTATAGATCTTTGATCTGGTATTTCTTTTTAGAAAAAAGCAAATTTAAAAAATCTGTATATTGTCCCCTTAAGCCATATATAATGGTCTGGTCTCCCTAGTCCTTAAATCAGAGTTATATATATATATATATATATATATATATATATATATATATATATATACTGTATAGTGTATGCAGGGAAATTTTCGTCCCCGTTTTATTTTCGCCCCTTTCACCCTACACACAAGTGGGCGAATTTAAAACTGGGTGATTTCAAAAATCACAGTATAATTTGTTAAACGGAATTGTGACTGGGCGAATTAAAAAACGGTACAAAATTTTTTGCAAGTATGAAAGGACGAAAATAACACGGGGCGAAAATAACCCTGTATACTGTATATATATATTAAGGAAGCAAGAAAGGACTCACAGACATGGATTACTCTAAATGCCCCTTCCTACAATTGTTATGGTTGGGGACATAAACTAAACAGTGTTGTAAGTTTCAACATCGAGTAATTGTTGTTAATTATGTAAAAGGTGTAGATAGCGAACAGTGATCAATCTTATAAATCAAATAAATACAGATCGTAAACATGGTTAAAACACGGACACCTATAAACACCAGAGGGGGGATCAAGTGCCTAGGAGGAGTAAACATTCTCTGTTGACCTGTCGCATTCGTTGTGAACCCTCTGTATTGACCAGGTATACGGAGTAATGTTGACCTGTCGCATTCGTTGGGAACCCTCTGTATTGACCAGGTATACGGAGTAATGTTGACCTGTCGCATTCGTTGGGAACCCTCTGTATTGACCAGGTATACGGAGTAATGTTGACCTGTCGCATTCGTTGGGAACCCTCTGTATTGACCAGGTATACGGAGTAATGTTGACCTGTCGCATTCGTTGGGATCCCTCTGTATTGACCAGGTATACGGAGTAATGTTGACCTGTCGCATTCGTTGTGAACCCTCTGTATTGACCAGGTGTACGGAGTAATGTTGACCTGTCGCATTCGTTGTGAACCCTCTGTATTGACCAGGTATACGAAGTAATCCGTAGTAAATACGGTATAAGAACAATGACCTTGTACATATAATTGATGGGAAACATGTCAGTCAAAATACGATCCATCGATTATGATAAGTTGTACTTGCAAAAATTTCATTATGACGACCATAGAATATGCAAATTGCTGACTTAAAATCTTGTGTCGTCAACTTATTTGTCAGTAGCCTGCCTCTTTTTGAAAATTGAGTTTAATTACTTTCTCTTGCTATTCAATGATTTGATTTACTTTATGACATTGATAATTGGTATCAGTTAAGCTTTAATTTTGCTAATAAATGGAATCACGGAGAAAATCTTTATTCTGATGATAACAATTCACTTAAGGATATTAAACTTTGTCATATATATCAAAATTGAAATAAATGCCTTGTTATTTACATATTAATTATTTTGAAGAGTCTTTACATTAAGCTCAATATCGAGGTTGTTTGTACTTTCTACAACATACACCTTAATTTGTAACTGCAAACTGGTGATAAGGAGAACATAGCAATAAAACAATGTAAAGAGTTGTTTTATCAGCAACATTCATTTATTTCTCATTCATGTTTGATTGAAACGTTTCCGAAGCACTTGATACAAAATGTTGATAAGTTCATGTGATTATACAGTGAAATAAAATGCCAACGGGGGCGATCTCATGAAGTAAATCAAAAACAAATGTACGAAATGTAATGGCTGATTAATCAGTGTTATGAAAAGTGAGACAAAGATGCTCAATGTGGCAAGATAATTTACAACTTCTAAAATGTTTTTACCAATAAAGAGATAAAAGGGCCAGAATCAAAATTAGTGCTATCCTTCAAAAATTTCTTCTTCTTTTTACCAAAATTGTGAAATTCCTTGATTTTACTGGCCTGATTTTGAGTTATTCTTTCGTATGATAAAAACTCACTATAGTCTTTGCTCCGGGATCTCAAATACCCAATTGATTTGCATATTTAGAAAATCAACTTTTACTCAAATTGCGAAAGTCGGAATCTATGGACCATTATTCAGGGTGGATCAAACTAAACTGACTATTGAAAATACATATAACTTTGAGAAAATTTGGCATTATGTAGACAAATCCTTTGATTATGACGGGAAATAGTTCTGTACCATACTTTTTAAACTTTTTCAATTCAGGATCTTTTGACCCTGGGTTAAGGCAAAAGGCAAGGGCTAAATTATTCATGTATTGAAACTGATTTATATATCATTTAAAGATACTCTTGTTTACATGTACTTTGCAAATAATTTAGCAAACTAGTTTCTCGTATTTGTTCATTAAGCAGAGCAACTTGAGGAGCTTGTGTTTGATGTAGATTAAGATGGATTATCTCTTGGGGAGTTATGAAAATATATATGATAGGTCAATAATCCTCAAGGCCAGTGGGCCTTTGTAAGGAAAACAATCAGTATGTCCAGAGATAAAATTGTATCTAAAATTAATTTGTTGAAACTGAGTTAGGTATTATGTCGAAATTTTCAAACATCTAATACTATAACATTGTATTTGCACACTCAAGGGACCGAACCTCTGATAAGAGAGATAATTGAGACTTTGAAGAAGTCAATTCGATCAAACCTGACAAAAGACGGAAACATTAACTTCTATTTCCTTTGCCTATACATTTCAAATTCTTTTATTATATTTGACAAAAACAAATTGAATAAGTTTTATCTTTTTATGGACCATTTTAAAAATGCTTTAATGAATCAAGTACCAAACGTAGAATTTTTAGAAGTATTACATTTTTTTCCCATTGAAAAAATTATTTCTGAAAAAATAAGCAGCGCTTCATACCTCATACTATTTTTTATTTGAATCTGACGCTATAGCTCTTGATGAAAATCAATGTGGGAAAGTTTGGAGAAAAAAAATTGTGAAATTTAGAGCAGAGGGTCATTAGTCCTTAATACAAAGTGTTATCAATTGAGACAACTGAAAATGCATTTTTCAAATAATGCGCAATAATCTGTTATTAACTGACAGTTATAACTAAGTTTCTTCACACAACTCACCTGTCATGTGTAACTTTATGCCTCATCGTGTACCAAATAAACACTTACTGTACATATACCTTTTTCATCTCACCTTATTCTAAAGCTTTGTATGAATGCATGATATTGCATTTTTTTTACTTTTACGTGGGTTTTCCCAAAATTCCATAGACAAGCGTCGTTTTGTAGAAACCCGGTGTCATATATTAATGAAACTTTGTGCATAGATTGAACAAACAAGTACTAATAAATTTATGGACAAATATTGAGTATTAATACAAGTCATAACAAAATATTTTATTGTCTGGTGTAAGAAGACGGCACAGTAACCAAAAATTGCAATTAAAAATTGGTATATAATATTTTAAATCCTGCAAAAAAGTATTTATTTCTTAGAATTTTGAGAATAGAAATGAATATTGAGTTGTTAGCTACCTTTTCTCAAATTTTGGTGTATATGCTTTAATTAATATGAATTTCATATCGTTGTATATGCATCACTTTGAAACCCGAGTTGCTGAAAAATTGTGGCTGCGATGACACAGGCAGTGCACTGGAATATGATCAAATGTTCTAAATCTGAATTGACTCCTATAGAAACGTATAAGTCATAAATGTTTGGTACACATGGAAATTTTTAATGGTCCTTAGTATATGAAAATGACTGAAAAGGTTTTTCTAAGTATGGGAAGAGGAAAACTATTAAGAGAGACCAGCCGAGGAATCGGACATGAGCGAAACTTTGCAACTTCATTAGAGAAGTGTCTTTCCACAATGAAAGACGACAAACTCGCAGAAACATTGGGATTTTATAATTATTTTTATTTGATACATGTGCATTTACATACTTTGCTTGTGTATTTTAATGTTAAATAATATCATAATAATTAAGATAATTTACAGTTTTATCTAGAATCTTAATGATGAATTAAAGAATTTGACTCTGTTAATTAGTGTATTTCCTCCCAAAATCTGAACCGGTGACTTTATCTTTTTTCATAGCCGTAAGAACCGGGGGGGGGGGGGGACTCCGTGCCCCCCAATAATTTTGCCGATAAATAGAATACTAAAGAAAACATAGCTACCATGCTTGTGCCCCCTCAATAATAACGTCTGATGACCCTTTTTTCTTTGCTTGTCAGGGAATTTTTCGTAGCTGATAGTGCCCCCGACTAAAAATGTATAGTTTTGCCTCCCAAATTGAAATTGCTTCCTACGGGCCTGTTTTTGACGTCGGAGATTGCTCCGGGTGTTAGGGAAGGATAACACTACAATTACTCGAATAGTTTTCAAGTTATCATGTTAAAGCTTCCTAATATTTTGACCAACAACACAATTTATCTACACAGAAAATTTTATATAAAAATGCGTTAATTTATGTAAAAGATATGAGCTCAGTCTACGCAATCCTCTAAAACACTAAACGCAAAACACTAAATTTTCCTGTTTCAAATACGTGTAGTAATATAATACATTTTTTTTTCATTTTATGGTAAAGGTTTATAGTGCAAATATAGAATTAAGTTACTCTTTTGGGTGTAGACAACCGGGTTAGCAAAAGACCTCCTTGACCTTATGAATTTTTTCTTCCTTCCTATGCTAAAGGTTTCTGATGCAAATGCTACCTATATGGTAGGGCGCTGCCCTTTTATCTGTAGACAATAATTACTAGGCTAGCTCTCGGCTTATTCTGAGACACGGTCAGACAAAATACTTTATTTTATACACAATAGTAATATCCTGATTCAAAAGAAAATTGGCAATCCTAGATGAATAAAGAATTCTGCACAACATCAATTTAACAGGAAATTGTCTACCTTATTAACTCTAGTTTCACCTGAACAAAACACAGTGGGAGGAAAGTGGGAATTTAGAAATTAAGAACTAGATTAGCCATACTAGAGAAAACAAGATGTGTTTGTGAAACATTGATGCCCCCGTATGGCAACATAAAGCAAAGGTTAAACTTTCTCAAATGCAAATCAGATATGTTGGTACCAAAAGTAAGGTCTTGTCTCGAGGAATAAACCTGTGAAATATGAAAGCCCTAGCAGCAACCATTGAATAGATATGGAAAAGATTAAAGTTTTTTCAAGAGTATGTCAAACATCAAGGTCAAGGTCAAAATTAATGGAGCTCAAGGAAAGGCCTTCTCCTAAGAAATACACAGGTGAAATATGAAAGCTAAAGCACCAATCGTTCAAAAGTTATGACCAAGGTTAAAGTTTTCCAAAAGTAGGTCAAACTCCAAGGTCAAAGGGTCAAAGTTGTTGGTATCCAAAGGAAGGTTTTGTCACAAGGATCACATATGTGAAGTATGAAAGCCCTAGCACCAACCCTTCAAAAGTTATGGCAAAGGTTAAAGTTTTCCAAAAGTAGGTCAAAAGGAAAGCCCTAGCACCAACCGTTCAAAATTTATGGCCAAGGTTAAAGCTGAACACTACTCGTAAAAGGCATTATCCGCCATATTTCTATTTCATCAGCGCTGTCCCAACAACCCCTGTATAAGCCGCAGACCTCTTAACAGTTCAAAGTATTTTGCTGTAGAGGTCTCACCTGAGAAGATGTACAGCTTACACTGCCATGTTACTCGTTCGCGATGGAATTATCAAATTTTACACACTTTTTCCGAGCCAGGAGAAAAGTAGCATCAAATATACAAGTCAATGCATTATTTACAGACAGAAAATGCACATAAAACAAGGAATAAACTCAAAAAATCTAAGACCACTAAAGGAGTACTACATGTCGGCCACGAGTTTCAAGTGTGCAATCGGGTGTAACGAAATCGAAGGGATTATATACCTGTGAGACGGTGCCTATTTATGAGTAGTGTTCAGCTTTAAAGTTTTTTAAAAGTAGGTCAAACTCCAAGGTTAAGGTCAAAAGGTGAAAGTTGTTGGTATCCAAAGGAAGGTCTAGTGACAAGGATTACACATGTGAAGTATGAAAGTCCTAGCACCACTTGTTCAAAAGTTATGTCCAAGGTTAAAGTTAAAATTTTGCAAAACTCGGTCAAACTCCAAGATCAAGGTCAAAAGGTCAAATATGGTGGTACCCAAAAAAAGGTCTTGTCACAAGGAATACACACGTGAAATGTTAAAGCCATAGCTCCAACCTATCAAACGTTATGGACAAGGTTAAAGTTTTTGCGGACAAGCAGACAGACGGACGGACAGGGCAAAAACTATATTCCCCCGATTCTTCGATACGGGGGCATAAAAACTTAAAATGAGAACTATTAGTAAGGTTTATTTATTCCTTTGAGGGGGCGTGTATTTCACGAACATTTTTGTCACTAAACTTGTCTCTTTCTATTTTTTATACCATCTTCTCTAGATGGTATAAAACCTTTTCTTGCTAAGTATCAAAGCAGTCTACTATCTGCAGGGAAAGGGTACTTCGTGCGAGTACAAAAAGCCCACAATTGATCATTTACATTGCATCGAGATCATCAGAGACTTAGTTATGTAAAAGGTGCAGTTCGAATCTATTTTCATTTGTGGCTTCAGAAATACAGGCTGGGTATGAAGCAAACGGCAGAAGATGAGAAGATGCCATCGGAATTATAACCATGAAATATGTGGAGATAACGAACAGACTCTGTGGTATCTTTTATCTCAAGCTCACCGGGATATATCGTATTAACATAGGAATGGAAATCTCCATTGTTAATTGACAATACGTCGACGATATATCTAAATGTCGAGTTGAAGGCCACAGCAAGTGTTTTCTTCTTTTCACGTACAAGATTTTGGACAAATTCTGCTTCATATGAATACAAAAAAAGGTCTGCTAATAACGGGGAGCAATTGGTACCCATGTGAATTCCAATAGATTGTTGGAAGACTTGGTCTCCAAAAACCATATAGATATTGTCAATCAGAAACTTAAGTATCTTTTTGATGTCAACTTCAGAGTACTTGTGTGTACAATCAGAATGTTTTTAACAAAATAATTTTGCAAATGACCAATGACAAGGTAAGTAAATTTAAAAGTTCCATTTTTATTGAAAAAGCAGCTGTCAATGATATCAAAAAGCCTGGACTTTAATTTATCGTGGGGAATGATAAAGTTGAAAAGTCGTGAGTTTTTAAGCTGTTGATTTTGGTAAAATCTTGTGATTTCAAATTTTTCCAAAAGTTCCTTGGAATTTTTAAGTATCCACATCTGATTTACACCGCTTCTCGAATATATTGTTGCACAGTACTCTTGAAGTTTCTCCTTCACTACTGAATAAAATAGAGTAAGGAGATATAGTACACCGTACATCTACAAGTAGTTTGCACAAAATCAAAACTTTCCACTTGTTTAAACACTGCATAAAATTTACCCAAGGGTATGCTTTGGGTGAAGTTGAGTCAAAGGGCAGGAAATATATACTCCTGACAAGGATTTTACACAAAGGAGTTGTTTAATCTTGAATTCTGAATTCACACAGAGGTCTGCCTTACCTTCGTCTTTGGCAAAGAAACTTAGTTCAAAGTCAGTGCACACACTCTACTTCCAAACACTTTTTGGTTTAAGTCTGATCCAGATTGGACAAAGGGGAGAGATAATATGCCCACAACAAAGATTTTACACAGAGATACATGTGTACTTTGATCTTGATCTTTGCCTCCAGAGACTTCTGGATGAGGCATGAGCCAGATGGGGTCAAAGAGAGAAAATATGCTCACGACTAGGGCTTTTCACAGAGAAATGCTATAAACAAGACCTTCGATCTAGAAACTTGGTTCACGTTCACTCCACACCCTTGATCCATACACACTCTTCGGGTAAAGTTAGGCCAAGGAGAGAGAAAATATGCTCTTCAAAAGGGTTGTATACATAAATGTTTATTGACCTTGACCTTTGATCTAGAAAATTGGTTCAAAGTTACTACACATCCTTTATCCACCGGCAGTCTATAGTTGAAGTTTGAGATTGGACGAAGGAGAGAGAAAATTGTATTCCGGACAGATTGATGACTATAGAGCATCCATACAGAGGGGACCTTAGCAAGTGAGCTATTGTAATTAATTTGATATTTCAATGTATTTGATGTATTATAAAGATATATTGAACAATTCTGGATCATTTCAAATTCGAATTGCTAGATAACGATGAAAGTAAAATGAACCAAATTCGGATGACTGATAACATGTAAGAAGCCGGTCATTTTGCACCTTAAACATTTTTGAGGAGTTATCTGCCCTTGATAGAAAGAAGAAAATTTTTATTTTCTCAAAATATATGTGGAAAATGATTCATATTTTTTTCATATTTTAATAAAAAGAAAGTTTGTCTTTATTTTCACCAACCGATTTATATGAAGTTCAAATTACTTCTTACAATATCTTAATAATATATTCACTGCCCATAGACTTCTATCTAAAATTCAAGGTGCTATTGATTGGACAATAATCAAAATTTTGAAACTTCATTTCGTGAAGTATTTTTATTTGAAAACACCTTCAAAATGCTATCATGATTAAAAATATAGGCCCATTCATTTGTTAGGTACAAAATATGGTCGTTATGCATTGAATACCAGTAATCCATTAAGAAAAAGTTTCAGAAACATTGGATGTCAGCTGTGAAATCTTCAGAATAATGATATTGTAACGTGCAAGACCCGAGCGATCTCCTTGAGATCGTACTTGGTGTGCCAAAGTCTTATAAGGATAATAATGAATGCCAAATTAAATATACAAATAAAAGCAAAATATACAAATATAGTGGACATTTGCCTAGTGTGTAATTTATGCAAAATATACTGTATGTGTATTTAAAAAAGCGGGCTTCATATTTTAGCGGCTTTGGCGCAGACAACGATGTGCTAATTTATGAATACCGCTAATAAATCATTTATAAATACAATATACGGCACGGACATGTAGAGCGCTAATTCATGATTTCGCCAACAACTCCATACCCACTAACAACTCCATACCCACTGACTGCGCTAAATTTTTAAAATGCCAATTTATGTACACGTACAGTATAGATATGTCACTTACCTAGTACAGTAATTAATTAAATAACAAAACTAAATGGTACTGCCTCTCACTAACAACTTGGCAGATTGCCACTTGGTACCACTATACTTGCCACTTGGCTGCACAATCAGCTCTGCTGCCACATGGCTATACAAACGCCTTTTGGTAATACTAGCCACTTAGCTAACGCCACTTAGTAATACCAGTCAACTGGCTACACAACAAACTTTGGCCACTTGGCTATACAAACTATTTTCAGCCACTTCTTAAGAGTTTACCTTTTATCAACTAATATCAACTTGCAATAGCAGCTTTGTCTGACAGAAATTCTTCACCGACAACTTGGATACCAAAATTACACACATAGAAGCCAGTGCTACTTTAAAATCTTTATGTCAATAAATTTAAGTGGCTTTACAGGCAGGAATCCGTTTATATATATATATATATATATATATATATATATATATATATATATATATATATATATATATATATAGCGTTCTTTATTGTAAATAACATATTAACTGTAACAATGATTTATGATTATAAAAATTTAGCAAAGGGGAATATCTCTCAACTGTTTCAATATATATTTGTGTTTATCTCATAAGGATCAACCAGGTTATTTAGTGCAGTAATTGCTTGCGGATACAATTTTTAGGGGGGGGGGGTATAACTCTTATAAGTCCGACAAATGTACACTTCCCCTTTGTCAATTTAGTGAACATGTGCAAACATCATTTTTATTTGGTGAACGTGTGCAATCAACTCTTCCTTTTTCTTCATTAACCCTTGAACAGAAACAGAAACTCCCTCCCACTTACCTCCTGACAAAATATTTTTTAAATACTTATAGCTCTATTAATTTTGGAAAAATAGTGATTTCTGTTTTCTCAGTCTATTATTTGAGCGTCATGACCAAGAGTTACTCCCAAAAGATGTCAGTTTCAGCGCCGATTTGTTACCATGTGACAGTCATTGCTTATAATGGACATGGCATCATTTTGCATAGAATGCCGTCTCCGGGATGGGGGGAGTTCTGTTGTCTCAAGGCTCCTTGAATCCAGATGGCATTTCTATTGCTGTCTCTTCTAACTTGCTGCCATATAATTGAAATTGGCGCATACCTTTGTCAATTACATATTTATGATGAAATATCCCTTTGTAAAATAGTTGGTAATTTTTTTTTAAATATGAGAACTGGTGAATCAATTTTTGAAAGTTTGAATATACATTAAACCAACTCCTAATTTTGTATTGACATTAAAAGGTCCTTGGCCATTCTTTTGATGATTTTGCCTTTTGCCATTTGCAACACTATTTATGTCTCAACATTTGTAGCATTTGATGTAGAACAAACTAGCTTAGTACCAAATTTTATCTCTCTGACAGTCAGCAAGTTGCAATGATTGTGTACATGCTGTACACCCCTGTTGCATTATTTTTACAAATAATCCACTTCTATAATTCTGTCTAGTAAAATGTCTTACAGTCTGTGATATCTTTATTGCTTTCTGTAGAAGCACATGTAGATTCGTCCTCAAAAAACTGTATAATATTTATATTATGCGTAAGAAATACATCCCCCCCCCCCCGATACACTGTAAACGCGAATTTATAATCACACATGTTATACAATTTTAAAAAATGCAGTAAAATATTTGCTTTTTAGACGGTGGCTATTTATAGCCACAGTCTATTGCTGCCGCTTTTGGGCTATAAATAACAACAGTGTAAAACCACGGGGACCCTAGCGGCGATTTTTGCAGAGTCAAAATCATGAAAATAGGGTTGTTTTGCCGTTATCAATATTTCTCGCTTCATGAATATTCATTAAATTACGTCGTCCTACAACTACTAAATTCGTACACAAACCGACTCGTATATTCGTATGCAAAGTACAAAAATCAATTCGTACACATTTTTTTCGTTTTTATGAACATGACACAAATGTGAAAAGTCAATTCGTACACACGGCTTTTTTTTAACGTTGTGTTTATGTAAAATTTCAATAATATTTATTAATAGTCAGAATATTTGAGGGGAAAAAAAATATTTGAGGATAATGGTTTCACATTTAAACTCCGAAATCAAATAATTATAATTGCTAAACTCACGCACGGCGGTTTCTTAGTTACATGTATGCGACAAACACTAATTACGAGACGTTCCCAATTTGATACTCCCTAATTACGAGATACTCCATGCTAGGAAAGCGTTGATCTCCAAATTTCTCCAATTCGAAAATATGGTTCGAGGACTGCACATTCCTTGTTCCGGAATTGCATGTTTTATAAATGTTTTATTTGAGACGTTTTGAGGAATTTTTATACAATAAAACTTTTAAAGTTAATTGTAGTTATACGATGTCTTTTGATTGTTTGAAATTCCATTATCTGTTGACGATACTGTATCAGAAAGATATATATTTTAGGAAAGAAAAAAAAAGATCACGACATCTTAACCAGTTAATAAAAGAGTTGTTGGAGGCAGATACGATGCCATAAAATTTGCAAAGTTTATTACGATTCTATCTATAAAAAAAGTAAGCCATTGCCTAATTATATCGAACACAAAAACTACTGAACGAATGCTAATTCATCAAAGCTAAAATTTAAAAGACTGTGACGGACAAAAGTTACCCATATATTTCATTCGTATTTGAAAATTCTATCGTGCCTCGATTAAAATTTACCCTTTAAAAGGTGCAAGAAAAAAAGGTACTCAAATACATGTGCATGAAATATTAGGATTTTCTTGCGAATTCAGTGGGCTTAATTTAGGTCAGTCTTCCCCTGCATGTGTTCACAAATTAAATGTATTGCACAAGGACTAGCAGGGTCATTGCATATTAAGATTACGTATGAGAAATAGCATCGTCGCAAACCACGGCCAAAATGTACGATCTCCAATTCTGGAGAAAGCTACATGCGTACTCCGAACCGTGATTTGAGACGACGGATAAATAGAGGCTGACAAATATTTTGTTATTCTGTTCTTTTTTTTCTTTTCGAACAGTATATATCAAAGAAAAAAGTAAGACTTCTGTACAATTTCGCACATCTGCAGTACATGGCCAAAAGTGATTCAGCATTTCCCTCTTTACCATATACTTAATGCTACTCAAAATTTCAAAAACTTTTCGATAAGTTATGAAAAATTGTTCATATTTCCTGGGGGGGGGGGGGGGGCAAAATTTGTTTATTGATCACTGAGTAAAGATTTGAAGTTATAAAGTCAAAATTTCTAACTTCAAAAACCACGATTTCATTACACGTTTTTTTGTAAAACATGCATCTTAAAATAAAAATGCTCAGTCACTACATGAATATATTAGGAACCTTGATTCCCTTATGATTTAACATTTAGGTTAAACTGGTTTTGACACGTTTTAAGCAATAATTTATGGGGGGGGATACTAAAACATGAGGATCCCAAAATCCATTATTTGAATATATAAATAAATTTTAATATCTGTCCATCCTCCTTAAATATGTTTTCATTTTAAATTTGCAATTATGACTGTATACCACAATAGTACATATATAAAAAAAAACTGAAATGATTGAACGTTCGTTTCTGGCATTTCAGCATAATTTATTTTTTCTTCAAACCTTATTTTATAATAAACCTATATAGAAAAAATCATGCAATAAATTGTTTAACAACTTCGATTAATATATGTCCTCATCATACTACGGAAATATAAATTTACTTATTAAAAGACCTGTATCGTGAAAAATTGCAATCAACTTTCATAATTTCCATCATATCATTTTACAGATTCTTACAACATTTTATCTCATTCAATGCCAGTATCCGTGTGGGTTAGGGCTTTAATTGCTCTAGAGTCACGGACATGAAGGGTTCGAATTCCACTGCGGGACGTGGAAACAATTAAACCGAGGTCCCGTGTCGCAGTAAGTGCTGGTCAGAAAAAGATCCCTCACTACCCAATGGCCCGGAGTGTTGAGTATAGATCTAAATTTGCAGCCCACCAACGGCAATGGTGATGTCTCAATATGAGCGAAAAATTCTCGAGAGGGACGTTAAACAAACAAAATTCTTCATGCCACCGTCTATCAGTACTCACAATACTTTGATTTTATAATTCTTCGCAGAATACCTTTACCGGAAGCTGATAAATATAAGTCACATAATCAGCAAGTACCTGTAATACATTGCTTTCATTGACTTCATTCATCGGAATTTCATTATTGTTGCAATCAGTAGATTCAGTTGCACTTTTTTATTCTTCTTGAATCAACTGTTCTTGAACCTTCTGATTGTTTTTCCTTCCATATGGTTGTATAACGACCAATAGTTTTTCTACCATCTTTCATCAAAGATTTCCAATTACAAACTGAAATGTGTGAAGCGGTAAAAACGGAAGATCGGATAAAAACGGTGAGGAGATTTATCTCTCTTATCAGAGGGATATTACACTTTACATGTAACTGTACATGTTATAAAAGGTCATGACAAGCACGCCAAACATACGCAGCACAGTTAAGGCTGCAGTTAGGAGGCGGGGCCTAATTTATACGGGAAATGCTTACTATGACATCACAAAAAAATATATGTTCTTCAAATTACCACAAAATGAAATTATTTGCTACTTTAAACTGTTGAATAGCTTTAAACTACATCAATACTAACTAGTGCATGCATTATTGTCGTTGATTAAATCCCACACAGCAATATATAAACACTGATCGCAATGCACTTGTCAATGTGACGTCATATCGTAAAATTTGACGCAGTTTGTATGCAGTGAGAGGCGGATCAAGTTATATTTATACAATGAAAAATGTACTTTGTAATTAAATATAATATAAATTGTAGATATCTAAGAGGCCATTTACTTGGATGCGATGTCTATTTTATTATTTTATTCATATACTTCCCGTACATTCCCTAGACAAGCGATACTGTCGTATATTTGTATGCAGATTCATTGTTGGGTAATAGAAGGGTCGTAATAAATCGATATATTGCAAGGGCATACCCTCAATGAATTATGACAAGCTTTTACACATAAACTCAAGAAGTATGAAGACATTTGAAAAGTGCTGCGAACTTGTTGAAATCTTGCAAATGAATTAATTATATCTATATTTAATATACTTGACCAGCAAAATATTCAACATACGGTCTAACAAATGTAATTTTAGCAATTAGATAGTAGAATCTATATAGGTTCGCAGCACTTTTCACAAACTACAAAGAGTGTTGTAAATAATTATATGTTAAACTTAGATTTTTAACTTGGTTATGCCCTTGCAATATTAGAATTTATAGATGACCTCAATACTTCAGGTATATTTGCTAAAATCACGTGACAGCTACATCACGTGACAAGTCTAAATAAGAAATCATGAAGTTTTCAACCACATTGCTTTTGTCCGATAATAGTAAAGTCCTAAAAAGAAACGCTCATCCTTGGAAAGAATGTATTTTCTATCTTAAAACTTCGCCGATATTTCCATTTGGCACCTTAACTGTACTGCGTATTAAATGGTTGTGTTCGATTTTTTTTTTAAATTATGGAGTCAGGTTAATAGAGTAATGGAAAATCATCTAAGTTCAGAAAGAGCTTATTGGTTACTAAATAATTCATTTTTCTGGCTTTTATTTCCACTTACTCTTAAATTAAATTTTAATGTGTAATGATCTAATTTCATGTTTGAAGACACTTTCAAACAAAGACATACTAGTAAATTCATACTTCATTCCTGTAACAATGGATATTTTGAAATGTTTGTGATCATTATATGATTACCTCTAATTGATCTATTTCTCATTTTGTCTTCAAATCACTTTGCCTTTCTGCACTATTTTCGCCACAATATTATCTGATGTGAAGATGAATGTAGATATATCACAATTTGACATTCATCGTAATTCTGAGGGCACCAGTATTTTCCCTAATCGTATTAAATAATGAATTATATCAAAATTTCATGATATGTTTGACTTTCTCAACCAAATGGACTCTTTGAAGCAGGAAGAAACTATATGTTTCATGGTGACACGAATTCCCCATTGACATGCAAGTTTTTAATATATGAAAGTCCGTGAGATATGAAATATGGGTGAAAATGGTACAAAAAATTACATACTGATGTTAGCTGCATCTAATTAATAAAAAAGATCCAAAAACAGTGAATACTTCGAAATTTTCAAAAGTTTAAGTCTAACTTTTGTACAAAGATCTGTAAGTCATACAGAGAGACAAATTAAGAATCACTATCTGCATGTACAGAAAAAAAAACGGAAAACAGTGAGTTAGACATTTTCAAACTTCAAGGACATTCCTTCGTAAAAACATGAACATTCTTTCGTAAAAATTTGAACTTGTAAGTCGTCAATATCAAGAGACATAACAATACTCAGCTGATTTTCTACACGCATAAAACCAAAAAAAAAATCCAGAAAAAAAAAATCCAGAAAACTAAGTAAGTACGAAGGGATGGCGCATTATTTGCCATTTATGGCGAGGGCATGAAAATAATTGTCGTCTAAAATACAGAAACATCGCACTCAAAAAACATTTTCCACTACAACCCATTAAAAGACGGCCTCCCAGAATCGATGACAAAATAAGGTTAAGCACTCGACCAGAAATACAATGTAGGTCATTTGCTGTTCTTAGATTCTGGCATTGATCATCTGAGAAAGGATTAAGATGTGTGAAACAAGACGACAATAATACCGAAGCATATATTCTAAGGATGGCTTGTAGAAAAGCTATGCAAGTAAAGCCATCATTAACAAGTAACACGCTACATAGCCTGTTATAATAAAGACTTGCATTCATTTTTTTTTTCAAATAAATCTTTTTGTTCGTGCGTGATCTAATTTCAGATGAACAATATCTTTGATTAAATGTTCCGCAAATCGTGCCATATAAAATACTTTTTTTAACTACCGCGAAATCTCTTTAAGAAAGGCGCGCGCTCTATTATTTTCTCTCTATGAGTTTTATCAATGACATGTCCTGATGGAATTCTATGTCCAGTGTATCAGCAGTCTGTCATATTGATTTTTGTGCTTGCTTGTGGCCATCCATTCAAATCATCCCACAAATGTGACAATTATCACATGACACAAGGGCTAAATAGTTTTATATCATTTTACACTTTTTACGTACGAGTCAATTTTATCAAAACAGTTACTTTTTTAAATAAATGGCACGGTATACAAAACAAAGTTAAGTTGATTCTTTATATATCTGTTGCACATTTTTTTTCAATTTCGAAAAAGCATCTTTTTAATTTGAAAAAGTTTAGACCTTAAATGTTTCAGGAAAAGGTAAATAAGGGGGGGGGGGTTCATGTTAAACTCCTGGGTTTTTTCCAATATGAGAATGTTCAGAAGATAAAAATTTTAGGTCACGTGAGTAAGTCATGTGACCTATTGGTAACAGTTTTTGTCCGTAAACTAAACATTTTCATTTCTTCTCTTCAACGGCTGAACCTATTTCAACCAACTTTGGTATACACATATTGTATATATTTTTTATGGAAATAATCTAGCCTGGCTAACTATTTGTATTTATAAATAAGGAATTAGCTCTCATAAATTTACGGACCGTCACGGTAGCTCAGTCGGTAGAACACTAGTTCCGTAATCGGAAGGTCGTGTGTTCGAATCACGGCTGCGACTGACCTAAGTTCGATAAAAAAATATATATAGGCTGCAAGTGTTCCTTCGCCAAGCGCTCGGCACTTTGGAGTGAAAGTTGCGAGTCTTTCGGATGAGACCTTAAAAACCGATGCCCCGTGTCACGGAAGGCGTTGGTACGATAAAGAACCCAACCCTCACTGCTCAATGGCCCTGAGTGTCGATTAAAGGTCTAAATTTTAAGCCCTTCACCAGTTTATGGTGAAGTTTCTATATAATGAAAAATTCACAATCAATCAATCAATATAAATTCATGGCACCCGAGTTCGGGTTCCATGGTGGGGTTAATTCGGTCCTATAATGAAAAATACATATTGAAGACTATTTTACTCATGAAAATTTCAAAGACGAACTGTTGATATAATTTGATGTGTTCTCAACCTTCAACCAAAATTGTGACATCCATGGCTCTTGAGTCCATAGTTCAGCTTTAGTGTGAGGTTTAATTGTCCATAAATTGAAAACCTTTCACCTTTGAAAATCTTTTACATATGGACATATAGTGGACACATGTATATTGAAAGTAAACTACACCTTTGAAAATCATTTTCTTAACTTATGAGCAATTTGCAGACAAATTATTTGCATGATTAATATTCACACTTAACCTTCCACCAAAATTGTAAACTTAATGACTCCCTGACCCATGCTTCTCACCCAAGCCTGGACCTAAGTTTAGCCGTACATCGAAAATGCATTAATTTTTAAAAAATTAATCCCCACCTATCGTGAAAATCTAGCAAGCAAATTGTTTGCATGATTATAATGAGCAGCTAGGCTCTCCAAAAATATAGAATTCATGCCCCCTGTGTCAAGGAATGATTCGCTAACGTGGGACTAAGTTGGTCATATATTGAGATTGATACATCTCAAAGTCATAGTACCCAATATGAATTTAATGGAAATTTTGACCTTAAAAGACGTGTTTCATGAAAACCTAACTCAAATGATATTTAGAGGAAAAATACACACTTACAATAGACAAGACTTATCTTCTCCCTTTTTTCTGAATGTGTTTACTTGTGTTCAGTATGAGATCACCTGCAGAACAGATCATTCTCCAGTTGTGCTGTCTATATAAATAATTAGAGATACTGTGAACGAGCTCACAAAAAATACCCCCGCCACAACTTTGTAATGGAGAATCATTGGAAGCTGATACAGGTGTATAATTTTCTAATGGAGAAACATTGAGATTACTAATGGCCAGAGGATGTGTCATTTTTGTATTAAGGTCTTTTTGGATTTTTAAAGTGTTTATTCAAATGTTGTAAATGTGACCTTGAATTTGCCAAAAAGACCTTAGTATAAAAAAAGACACATCATTTGGTCATTAGTAATCTCTCAGTGAAGTAAGGACATGCAATGTTTTTCCATTAGAAAATTATATACCTGCCATGAATTTCATACTAGTGACCTTGAACTTGCCAGAATGACCTTTGGTCTAGGTCATATCACATTATCAGGTCAAAAAAAATCTCTGTATATGAGCTCCCAAAGACTCTCCATTATAAAGTTATAGCTCGAACGAATTTTATACATGTACACGTATTTGTTCCCAGTGACCTTGAACGAGACTAGTTTCTCTTGTTCAACGCACAAGAAAAAAAAGAATGCTTGAAAGAAAGTTATGTCTAATATTAAAAGAGATTTTTACATCTAGAAAAAAAAATACGTAAAGCTAGACCAATGGTAATTGGACAAGGTATTTTGTTATTTGATACCAAATAAAATGGATTAATGAATAAAAAGAAACCGAAATATATCAGTCACCAGGAATCTAGAAATTATATGATTTAACAAATACCCAGAAAAGAAAGAGAAAATGATTTCAAAGCAATGTCACATTGCTTTGAAATAACAGAACCAATCTAACGAATCTAAATTATTCAGTGAGAATCTACAAAAAACTGAAATAATAAGTCAATGAAAACTACATGTATTAACTTTCAAATCTAACAAAGTATAGAGGTTAATATAACAAATAAAGGTCCTCTTTTAGATGCCCAGGAGCAGGGAAGATTTTCAAAGAATATATTTTCACTATTTAGGATCAATAGAGCCCCTTAATAAAGTATTAAGTTTTAAGAACTTGTGTCCAATCCCATTGTATATATTCCTTACAATTAAGTCCCGCCCTAACATAATGTATTTCAGTCTTGGATTAGGCACCCTTGCTCAACATAACTATGCACTTAGTTTATCTGCTAAATACGCAGATGCAGACATCAGAAGATTTTCAAAGAAATAATGCATTTTCATTATATAATAAATAGAGCCCCGCCCTAACACCAAAATCGCTGACCCAGAGACAGTATTTCTTTCTTTTTTTTTTTTTTTTTTTTTACAATTTTGGAAGCGGCATCCTTGCTCATCATAAGTTTGTCTGTTAAATACCCAGAGGCAGAGAAGAAGCTTTTTAATGAATTTATTTATTTTCACTATATGATCAATAGAGCCCCACTCTAACACCAGAACTCCTGACCCAGGGACCATGCAATTCACAATTTTGAAAGAGGCTCCCTTGATTATCATAAATATATATCCACTTAGTTTATCTGCAAAATACCAAGGAGCATGGAAGATTGTCAAAGAATTTAAAAGAATTAATGCAATTTTACTATGTAATCAATAGAGCCCCGTCCTAAGACCAGAACCTTTGAGGCAGGGGCCATGAAATTCACATTTTTGGAAGAGGCACCCTTGTTCATCATAATCATAACAAACAAGAGCACCGCTAAGCGGAGCATCCCCTTGCGGCAGGAACTTCACCGGTAATGGCAATGTCTCCATACGAGAGAAAAATTCTCAAGAGGGACGTTAATGAAGATACAATCATCTAGTTAGGTTTAAAATAAGGTAAAGAAAATAAAATATGTTGCAGCACTAATTATTTTTTTTAACAAAATCATCGGGGGGGGGGGGGGTCATTTTTAAACCAAAGTGCATAGCATGGGGGGGGGGGGGGCATAACATGCATACGTAACTGGGCAGTTTCCCTAATTCCTAGCAGAAACATATCACGTATGCTCTAAGTTTCAGTAATTTACCTTCCTAGGTATATCTCAAAGCTGCATGCTATATGCATAAAATCTGAGAATACCCACGGAGACAATATTTTTTCGTAATAAAAATGACAATATACCGCTGTTGAGAGGTCACTGAAACCATAGACCTAAACTTGCAAAATGTCTTTATAGCTTTCAGGAATTACGTGTGCCTCACGAATAAATTCCATGTTGTAAACAGATACCTGTGGAAATTTGGTAATGAAACCGCGACGTTCATCAAATTATTTCAATTACTCAGCATCCGAGTTGAAACTAAATTCATACAGACTGTCTCAAGATACGCACAATAGTATGACAATACGCAAAAATTTAAAGGTGCTTGGACACAGATTTGAAGTTAATATTTTCTCAAATTTTCTGTATAATTTCATGACTTATATGTTGCTATAGCATTTCATACTAAAATATAATAAAAATCTTATTTCATCTCGTAGTTATTGAAACTTCAAATTTCTGAACGCGTTTGATTGACACATCCTTGCACTTTCACAAATTTTAATTTTATTCTTAATACTTCAGATAAGTGGCAATTTTGTTGTGTATTAATGAAAAATATTAAAACTATAATCGATAAAATTCAGAGTAGAAATTTCGAAAGCAAAACCCACTCACAGTATTGTCAAGAGTCTATCGAAGCGACCCGAATTTTCCAAGGTTGATTAAGCGAAAGCGAGTATTGTCAAGTCGTTCATAAAATTTCAGGGTTTGAAGGTAATAAAAACGCAATATTCTGAGAAATATTTCACCGATTAATTTGAAAATGAATAGGGTTCGTCCTTTTACGATGCTACATAAGTATGTGAAAGCTGAGAATTGATAGTTTAAAGGTTCTCTTTAAATCTTGCCCACAAGCTGTAACGAACACACTAACACACACACATACGCACAGTAGCGATGCTATATCCCCTCCGCAACTAGTTGCGCGAGGGGATAAAAAGTAATTTCAAAAGTTTATTAATACTTTTTTCTTACAGCACAAGAGTGAAGAAATCCGTTTAATATTATTTTACTGTATAATTGAATTAATCTGATTGGTTTGTTTAATATCACGTGCAAAATTATATTTTATGATACTGACTCTACCTAGTACTAAAAAATAGCACAGGGAATATCCAAAGATAATTTTACTTTATAATGTTGAATATTCTTTAAAACATACAAATTCTAATGTAATGAATTTGTTTTCCTCTTATTCGTTCCAAAGAAAATAACATAATAAATGTAGCCCTTTGATTCGATCAATCCATAGATACATGTATTTTTACTACACTGCACGAAGTGCTTAGTCGATATGCTTTTTTGTGAAGTCGATATACTAGTATCTATAGATTGACCTCATAAGAGGGCCATATAAGTATAATATTTACAGTACTTCTAGTCTCCCTTACCAGCATCATTGTATAAATTCACATTCGTCTATTACAGCAGCATATATATATTTTTTCCTTATTGAACTGATTGTGTCAGCCTTAGGAGAAAACACGAATTGTCTTCTTCGATTCGCGAAGTCTTTTTACGGACAATGGACTATAAAGGTTATTGTGGGCATTCAACAATTATTTGATGTTTTAGCTTCAGATGAACAGGGTTTCTACAATGGACAACGTGTCTAGAGAATTACAGGTTAATTGCTCACTAGAATTTTGTGTCAATGAAGTCCAGATACATCTTTTAAAAGAGCGACATTTCATATTCTCACTAAAGACAAAACGACTTGCTGTACATGCATATATATTTGATGTTCAACTGATTGAAATATGCATAACGTTTTCTAAATTTCACAGGACAACAGTGCGTAAATCAGAATGTTCCTGTAATCGATACGATGTTGCAAGCATTTGTTTAGGACTAAAAGAGGAAGCGCTATGGAAAACTGAGAGCTGTACTTGGGCATCAACTTTTAAAATAAACCCTTCTCGGACAAGTAAGTGCTTTTATCATTCATCATCATTTTAAACCTATACAAAATGTTTGTCTGTATTCGCAATCTGTCGAACACTTCAATATCATTTTACAATTTATATTTTTTTTCTTCAAACGTTAACAAATCGACAGTGTCGTGTCAATAAAAAGAGCTACAATTAAACATTAACTTGTTAAGATTACTGAATATAAACTTGTTAAGATTACTGAATATACCAAATGTTAAATTCTCTAGTATTTTTTAAATGGCGGTGAATTAAAGTATGAGTTCACATTACCTATTTTACAGCACTTATTAACTCAATGTGAATAAGTTTCCTACACTTTAATTTTCTTTAAAGCAGAATTTGAATACACTAAATGGCAGTTAAATTCCTTTTAACTAAATTTCGAAATAAAATGTGTATATTAATGATATTCCGTATTTATTTTATGTAAAACTGCTGTAACAGTCGGTAGACCAAGTACATGTACTGGAAACTGAACTTTGTTAGGAATATTTTGCATAAATACGTAATAAAATATATATTTTAATAATTAAAAGCCAGATCAATAAGTAAACATTCAATATGAGTGCTAAAAATTTTCCTTTGGATAAACGGGCACCAGGTCTGTAGAGGTTATCGATGATATGATTTTGAATGTAATTATGTGCGACGGGTCATTTGTGCTACAAGATACAGTTACTGTAGCTATTTGCATATGGTACACACATTGTCACAAAACAGAGGAATCACACGCTCTCAAAACACTCTGAAGAGAAATTACCATTGCTTTTGTTTTACTACAGACTATATATAATGCAAAAAGATAATTTAAAACATGTTTAATTTCTGCGATAAATAATTACGATTCTGCATCACCTTTATTTAAGATTCTCCTTGGTGAAATCGGATCCGTTGTAACTCTGTATAGACACAGATAATTATATATTTTTAGCTATCATCATCACAATAAAATGTTCAATATATTGAGCTGCTTTAAAACTTTTATCCTTTATCTCTTATTTCATCTATTAAAATATTAAGTTCCCAAAATATGTCGTTATCTTCAACAAGAATGTAGTTACACGCTGAAGTTATGGATTGGGAATTAATAATTACTGTAAAACTAGAACAATATTGCAGAGCAACTGCGGAGGCTTTGCGGGATATTAAGAACTGTCTATGAATTCTTAATAACTTCTAACATATATGTTATCTGTAGGGAAAAAAAGTTTCTGCAGATACAAATTAGAAATGTTCATCGCCCTAGTTTTTAAATGTCTGGAAAATAATTCAAGGTTATTTATTAATGACAACAAGGAAAGTGGGATTTTTCAAAAAAATGAACTGAAGTAAAATGTAGAATACCTAGAGCAGCCGGAGGGAAAATTAAAGAAAATTGAAAATGGAATCTTTATACGAATCAATATAACCTACTGCAGTATAAACAGATTATTATTATGATTTGGATTTTTACCTCTACAGGTTAGAGACCAGAAGAGCTTATGTGATTATAGTGGCTGTCGTCCGTCTTGCTGTCCGTTTGTAAACAATTTTTCAAAATGCTACTTTAATCCCACATTCGTGTCCGATAAATCTTGGTATACACCAAGATATCCAGTTCTAAGTTTCATATTTTGACTTACTGAATAGTGTTACCATAAATACTAAAAATGAAAAAAAAAGTCCGTCAAATTCTTTCAAAACAATATTTATAATACTCTTCCCGTGGTCTGGGCTGTGGTCACCAAAACCTCGACCATCTTGTCACAGCACTAGATAATTTCAAGTACTTTTGGAAAAAAATTCTTTGTAGATAACTTTTTCATATTAACATTATTAAAGAGAATTTGCTTCAGATTGTACACAGAGACACGTGTTATAGTTTTGAAATATGAACAAATTCTTTGTAGATAACTTTTTCATATTAACATTTATTTATTAAAGAGAATTTGCTTCAGATTGTACACACAGACACGTGTTACAGTTTTGAAATATGAACACTATATGTACACTACAATATATGACTAACTGAACATTTATATACTAGTAGATGTTCATGAAATATGAGTGATCACTGCCTCACTTAGGCTTCGGTTATTTTATTAAACAACAAAAAAAATAAAATAAAATAAACTAGAGGTACTGTGAGCACTGAACTCACAAAATGATACCCCCGCCCCCATATAATTGTAATAGCAATGTCCATGTTTTGCTATGGGAGACCCGAAATAAATGTCCGAACAAAATAGGAGGTGCACAATGGTATTATTTAACAAAGATTCTGTGAAAGTCTCATAAATTTTATGCAATGGTATAAGAGATGGATACCCCAAAGCGTAACGGACAGATCCCCATCACTATCCCTCGCTCGTATAATAAATAAACTGCATATCGGAACAAAAATGATTCTTGGAGCTTCTTTCTAAGCTGAAAATTAATGTTTAACATCACTTGATATAACAACCATGACACAATCATACCGTTCTAGATCTTTTGGGATTCATAGAGAATAATTATTTTGTAAAAAGATTTAAATTAATATCACACAATTGATTGCGTTTGCAACTTCTGGGAATTTAGTTTTCGAGACCAGGCTTTTAATATTACCTGTATACGTGTATTTAAAAAAAATTATAATGCTTGTCCAATTTTATCACCATGCTGCTTTCATTTCCCAAAACGCAAGATACTTTCTTGTAAACAAAGCCACGAAAAGATAGTTATCAAGTCACTTCCAGTAACACGATGATTTTGATGTTTTAATGACGAATTTGAACAAAGTTGCCGTCTCTATATGGACTAGAACACAACCATAAAAAGACTGTTATCAAATCACTTCCAATTACATGACAATACTGATGTTCAAATGACAGACTTGGACATTAGCCGTCTCTATTAGACCTTCTCCCTATTATTCGCTGTTTACCCATTAAGTGATTTTATTTTCGGGCATTTAACTGACAGATGTACTTGAAATTTCCATCAAGACTTCACATTGAAAATGTCACGTTCCATCGTAAAGCCGTAGATTCCAATAATCGGTTAATTAATCGTGCAGCTTAATTAGAAACTCCTCTACCTCTTCGTTTTGTTGCGAGTAAGAAAAAAATTGAATTCATATACGAAATCATTACAATGATGTTTTGTCATTTTAATTAACTGCACACACGCACACAATTTTTTTTAAATACGCAAGAATACTGTCGTTGGGTTTTAATTAAAAGCATCGAATATCAGGCTAACAGGATTTAATTCTGATTCATTAATTAATAAAAATTAAACGAGGAGCTGTCGAGCATTATGTACATCACAATGTAAAGTGAAATTGTAAAATCATTGTTTGTAGTATTTATGCTAATAATATTGCAGATAAAACGTAAATCTTTTGCAGATTTTTTGCTGATGACAGCAGCCAACAATATTTTTAAGAGATCTAATAAATGTGGAACGTTAAATTAACCACGAACCTCGGGAATTAAAATTTGGTCTAGAAAATGAAATGTAAAACAATCTACTTCAAGCAACAGAAAAAAGTATTTTTATTCCATCTTTCACTTCCAAATTGTCAATTTGTTTGAAATCCATAACATTTTAGAGGTTTTTTTTCTCTTCACCTAAGTTTTTAAGCATGTATAAACACTTCTAAGTGTTTGATACTTAAACGAGGTTTCTCTTAAGCCTGAAGATAAACGTAAATTAAATCTCAGTTTTAAGCATTTACTCCAACATATTATAAATGTACACAAGTTTTACCTCAGCTGAAATACATTTCAGAGATCTGGAGAGAATGAAATCTCGCAGAAACTGAATCACTGCAAACTATACCTTAAGTCAGAGAGAATTATTACAGCTTTAGCTCTAATTGCATACATTTATAGGGACTCAATTTACTATCATGAATGCGAGACTAATGGGAACCATAAAAAGCAGGGGGAAAATACGACACAAAACTGTGCTTAAATTGGATTTTAAAACCTCTCTTTCATAATGGATTTTTACAGAATGGTAGATGTGTATTAAGAGTTTTTTAAGTACACGAAACCAATACTAAAGTTGTCAATTTATACCATTAGGGAGGACGTCCCAGGTTATGAAATTTGCATCCAGTCCTATATTTTTTTATTGAATGAAATAAAAATTGTGTGAAAAAATCTTCAAATCACGTAGTAATTACTTACTGGGGAATGGGTAACTAAAAATACGACAGTAAGTTTCAACACATCTTAAGGTTTTGAAGTTGGTACAATATACATGTACTAATTTCTACAGCTGTCCGCATTGCGAAATTCATGAAAACACGTGATATTGTCATTGTTATTCCGATCCGCTTTCACATTAACAGATAAATCAAATAGCAAAAGTGATTTGGGTCTTGAACAGTTTAACGATTAAATGAAGATGCACAGCCGATAATTTTAATAATTATGAAATAGTTTATTACAGAGTTACTCGTAACAAACATTACAGTAATGCAAGCGATCTTGTCGCAACGAGTTGATGGAATTTCGAAATATCAGCCCATGTGGACTCCAAAAGTCATCTTACTTAAGTTGGGATGAATATTTATAGTGGGTATGAAAGTGCATGTGCAACAGGGTACAATGTGAAAAATAAATAATGCTTTAAGTTGTGCCCGAGTTTTACACAAATTAACTTTAAGTAGAAGGCTTTACACTGCAAGATCGATCGAGATATCATAATTATTATTTTGATAGCCTTTATCTTATATTTTATCAAATTCAATAATTGTCAAATTTGTAGACCTACCTCCGTTGAAGACCAAAAAATTATAACACTTAAAACATGTCATATCTACAATGTATTTCCATTCCAGCGCGGAATTTCTATAAGGTTTTACAATCTTGCCTTTAATTTTATAAGTTCGATATAAATTAATACATAGGTTTTCAGTTCTCCTGCAATTCTTGTAACTTTTGCAAAATAGTGCGCTGTTGCCTCTCGGCAATTTTTTGGTGCCTGTATTATTTAAAGCTTCTCATATCACATATCTCATCTTAGACCCTTTTTATGCTGTGCCACAAAGATAATTTACAGTGTCTTGCAAAAGCACGGTGGTTAAGATGACGTCAGTCCAAGAGATACATGTACAATGTAGATGGGTTCTCTTTGCTATCGATGTCATGATTATGTCGTTTATGATAAATTTTATGGATATAGAACACACAACAACTTATATACTCCTCCAAGCAGTTCATTCTTGGTGTGGTCAGACAGACATTGATCAAAGTAGTAGTAAAGTCATTTGTTAAAAATATCGTCACAAAATTCATTACTTAACAACTAAAAATATCAAATCTTTTCAGCAGATCTATGAATGTTGTTAATGAAATTCAGGAGTGTGTTCTTAAATAACGTAAGGACAGAATCGAAAATTACTGAGTTAATCAAATGATCTCTATACCCCGCCATCTTTCCGTCATTTTTCTTTTTCCGTGATGCTTGTGCATGATGGATTGTTCTCTTTTTTTTTTTTTTTTTTTTTACCGGGTGGTAAATTCCAGGTGAGGGAGGGGCTAATTTTGTACAGGTGTGAATGTCTTGAGGCCTAGCAGTCTACCTGTGGTCGTTTGTCTATGATTTTAAATTAGAAATAAAAAGTTGTAAATAAAGTTTAATAATTTCATTAACTTGTAATTGAATGTGTGCCAAAGCACACTTACTAAAAAAAATATTATTCAAAGTATGTGTTGAGCTTTGATAAAAAATTATACCAAATTTTGATATATATTATCATAAAGAATATCATAATTATTTCAAATACTAAAGGTGTGTGTATATATATAATCAAGCTAAAAATTCCATAGTAATCATGGTACTACAGCTTCTCTATTGTTTATACCATGTGTGGTAAATATCAAAGGATCAAATTTAGTTAATTTGAAGGTCACCATGAGTGCCAAACAAGGTGTACAGGGTATACACAAGGATTAGTAAGTAAATGTCAATCAAGTTCTAGCACCCAGTGATGTACCTTAATGCACTTGATTGACAGGGGTACACAGACCAGGTGTTTTTGAAGGCGGTGCTTAAAATCTCTGCCTTTAACGCCCCTCTCAAGAACTTTTCACTCACTTGTCGGTGGAGGGCTGCAAATTTTGACTATACTCGGCACTGAGGGCCATTGATCATTGAGGGATCTTTTTAGTGTCAGCATCTACTGCGACACTCGGGGCCTCGGTTTATACGGTCTCATACGAAGGACCGGTCTCCACGTCCCGCAGTGTATTCGAACCCGCGACGTAAGGATCTGAACCTAGCAGCAATATTGTAGCCCTCTCCAATTTTTAAAAATCTGATATTTTCTAGAGAGGGCTACAATTCCACAGCATCTCCGTAATGATGCAAAAATATTTTTTTTAAATGTTTTTGTATTCAACTTACTTTTTAATAAGACAAAATATTTATTCACTGCCAACAACATAGCCCTTTAAACGCGAAAACCAGGTAAAATAAATCTGCGTGTTTACTAGTCGTTCTCCTCAGCAGCCATGACAGTTCTCGCGTGATGTACTGAGACTTGCGCTTGAAATTTAGAATAACTTGATAAAGCAAATGTCGGTGTTGATAAATGACTGTGTTATAAGGTATCACTAAACATCGATAAATAAAACCATTCCATGTGATATTTGTTTTTTCGTAAACAGCGATATTTATGCTTAAAATAAGGGAATTCCTAAATAAGGTCCTCTCCCTTGAATCCGAATTCTCATTGGTTGTCCCAAAATTATGTCGATCCAAGTCAGTAAACATGGCGGATGAATTTAAGTTATGATGTTGACATACACGAAAAATAACCGATACATGAATTGTTCTGTATATATTTGGATCGATTAATGTATTGAATAACTACATTTTTTGGAGTTCAGGTAAGAAATGTTAGTAAAATAGCCATTTACTGACAATTTGAGGCGAAATCTGTGCGAGAGTGAATCACTCCCGCCATTGCACACATGAGTTATAGCCCCCCCCCCCCCCTAAAAAAAAAAGAAAAAAAGGAGAGGGCTACATTATTGCAGCTAATCAGAACCTTACACCGCGACCACAAAGCAATCGCTTGCGTCACGCGGGCGACGTTCTCTTTTTTTAATCAGGTGACTTACAGCTGGTCAAGTTTGAGATTCAGGTCAAACAATTTTCACGAAAGTTAACTGCCCTTAAATTTTGAAAATTTCTGACTATTCACCGTTTCCTCACCTTTTTGCCAAGCTTGTTCTTTTGATTACTTACAGGTCAAGTTCGAGCTTTACAATGTGTGTCAATTAACCAGTTTTCATCTATTAGAAGTTTATTGCCCTCAGACTTTAAAGTTTGTTTTGACTCGCAGTCTTCCGGACTTTTTTTGCCGAGCTTGTAGATAATTAACTGAATTCAGGGATCTGTCTTTATTTTGATGACTTACAGGTCAAGTTCGAGTTTCAGATCAATTAACTGATTTTCACATAAGGTTATTGCCTTTAGACTTTGAAAGTCTGTTTTGACTCGCAGTCTTCCGGACTTTTCTTGCTGAGCTTCTAGATAATTAACTGATATTAGGTAATAATGTCTCTTTATTTTGACGACTTACAGATCAAGTTCAAGTTTTGGATCAATTATCCGATTTTTCAAAAAAGTTTATCGCCCATAGTTACCTACGGCCTTCTGGTCATTTATTATTTTCTTATTTGTGGTGTAAAGGTGAAGATAAGGAACAGTGATAAATCTCATAAATCCAGTACACAAAACAAATAGAGAACGACAAAAACACGGGCCCTGGAAACACTAGAGGTGGGATCAGGTGCCTAGAAGGAGTAAACATCCCATATTGACCTGACATACCCACCTGATACCTATGTATTGATCAGGTAGACGGAGTACTCTGTTGCTAAGTTTTGTATAAAAACAATAGCCTAACAAATGGTATGAAACATGTCATGCCAGAAGTATCTGACGAGACTGTATAATATCTCCACTGCTTTGAACTTATAACAGAGGAAGAGAAAAGTTGCACTTGGACTTGAAACTTTGCAACAACAATAAATATAATAATGATACTCTGTTAAGTCTCTTTTCGTGGCAAGATTTATTGCAATCAGAATAAAACTCGGGGGAAGTAGCATTTTGAAATTATTTGACAGAAATTTCGACTTTAGTAACCATAGCAACATTATTCGTCAAATTTAAAAAAAACAAACAATTAAGACAATAATGTATCTCAACGTAGTCTTCTAGCCAGGTTATATTAAAATCAGACCAAACTGTAGGAAGAGAAATGTTTTAAATATATTTCACAGAAATTTCTTTATTTAGTAACCATGGCAACATCATTCATTGAAATTTTGAAAACAATTTACAGAATTATGTATCTTAGTGTACCTAGAGCATGCTCTTGCGTATCAAATTAGTTCGGAGACATAAACAACATCTGCAGGTGATGTTGGAATATTGCTACATAAATATAGGAAGTTTTCCCTTTTGTCATACTATTTAGTTTTTAGTTGTCAATTATCGACTATAATCAGTTAAGCATCCAAATATGAAAGAGGTGTACGTGACTCGGACTCTGTCGTGTTTTTTATTTCGAGTTCACTGGGAAAAATCGAGACGATATATGAATGAAAGTAACTAAAGATTGATAAAACGTCGTCTATGTACATGTATCTTAATGTCGAGTTGAAAGCCACAGCAAGATATTTCTTCTCATCTTCATTTTTTTTTAGTAAATTCTGCTTCATAGGAATATAAAAAACAGGTCGGCTTACAAATAAGCACATTTAGTGCTCATCGGAATACCAAGAGATTCTTGGAAGACCTGATCTCCAAAGACTACATAAATATAAATATTGTCAATGACGAAATCCTGCATCAGTACCCATGCATAATGAAGTGTTTTGTTTTGTTTTGTTTTGTTTTTTCCCCATTACATTTATGAGTAACTGTTCAAGTTTTTCCAAAAAAAAAGTTACTTCCCTTAGAATTTGTTTTTTTCCCGAATTATTTACTGTTTTTCGGCCTTCTTTTTCTGCTTTGTTTAAGGTGATCTGCTGATTTACAGTGTGTACACGTATTAATGACGAAGAGATCAAATTGAGTTTCATGTTAATGGATCCATTTTCCTGGAGATATGGTCTTTAGACTTTGAAATTCTCTAAATTAAATCCCTGTTTTCCTGACTTTTTTTCCTAATGCGCTTGTAGGTAATAAGCTGATTTTTTAGTGTTAACCTTAATAATAACTCAATAACAACTTACAGATCAAGTTTCTCTTTGATGTATGTTGTCCTACTTTCACGAGATGTATCGCCCTTATACTTAAAATTTGTCCAAGTTAGCACTTACTTTTTTCCGCAGGCATTAATCAATGAACAATTATAAAATTAGATTACTGGAATTTTTTTTATCAATTTGTATAAAGTGTGTCCAATGAACAGTTTGCAAAGATTAAATGGCGTTAAAAATTCCCAAATGAGCAGTGTTGCAATGCACTTTCGTGATTTAAAAAATCGGGTTCAATGTATATATATAGAATCATCGTATTTTAACGAGGAGATAAAAAAGGTGATTCGAAGTGTGAAGAGTAATGAAAAACTGTAGCACTGGTTAAACACACACACCCACACCCACATCGGGTTTAATGTATAGAAATATCGTAAATTTTACCTTTTAACGAGGAGGTGATTCAAAGTGTGAAGAATAATAAATAACTAAAACATTGTTACATGTATAAAGATTTATTGAATTTTTTTTTCAACAAGCTGCACACTGTTTACCAAATGAATACCAGGCGTGTAGCCAGCATTGAAGTGGAGTGTACGCAGAGACCGACAGGGGCATGGGAGGAGGTGCGCCATGAGGCCCCCGGTGGGTCCTGGGAGAAGCCCGATTGGGGCTCAGGCCCAGGGGGGCAAAGCCCCCGAAAGCTCATGGGTTTTACTAAGTATTCCTGTCATTTTTCTTGCAAAAATTCATGCTTTCTCATTTTTGTTAAAAAAAAAAGACTACGTAATCCATGTATTGTGAACTTTTTTTAACGCAAAGTGAAAACTTATATTGACACTTACAGTGTGGGATTCAGGATTCTTGAAAAGGGTGGGGGTGGTGCCAGGCAGTTTGGGGTCGGGGTGGGGGCCCAGGGGGCAAAGACCCCAGAAGCTCTCAGGTTTTAGATTTTTTGGAAGTTTTTTTTACTTATTTTAGCTATATTTTACGTATAATTAATGTAATAACCCACACCAACAGATTTAATTTTGTGTATGTTTTTTGGTCACAAGGGGGGAGGGGGGGGGGAGGGCGGGGTCGCCGGCCCCCTCTTAATCCGCCATTGACTTACTGCAGGTATACAGGTAGTTGAGACTATTTTATCGATATTTTGGTATCGTCTTTTCTATTTTCATAAACAAGTATAATAAATGTTATTAACAAAAAATGTATTTTAAATCACATATTAGTTTATTTAGTTATACATCATAGCATTCAAAGACATGATTGAAATTCAAAGATCTTTTTTAAAAATAATTAACTTGTTACAGAACATTTAAATACTTATGCAAGAGTTATTTGGAATTGATTATATAGACGTGATAATATGAAATTTGAACCTGAAAAATATGATCAAAAATTAAATAAATAAAAATAAAATTGAAACAATTAAAAATGTTTACTGTATGTTAGATTTTTTCTCTCAGAATATATTCTCTCTCTCCTTCTCTCTCATTCCTATTATTTTGAAAATATGTATGCACTTGCGTATAGGCAGCTACGCGCCTGAATACTATAATATAGGGTCATTGAACTTTAATAGATCGGTGAATATTGGCACGAGTTGGCTGTACAAATGCACGAGCTTGCAAGTGCATTAATTTTGTACATCCAACGAGTTCCGATATTCACCAATATAAATTCAATAACTTCTTTATTATATAGCTAAAACTATCCCATTGATTTAATTAATTCTTTCAATTAAATAACTTAAATTAATAAGAATTTTCAGTATCGGCATTTAAAATTAAAGTCTGTCCTGTTATGTTTTCAATATCGCATTATTTCAATGACCCTATCAGGCGTTATGATTTGTTTAGTAAGGTTTTGTTGAGGCTAATACTTACTAAATTATTTATAAATAATTTCAGTTTTGTGTGAAAATAAACACATCTTACCT
The DNA here is from genome assembly GCF_033153115.1 of Saccostrea echinata. Taxonomy (NCBI): domain Eukaryota; kingdom Metazoa; phylum Mollusca; class Bivalvia; order Ostreida; family Ostreidae; genus Saccostrea; species Saccostrea echinata. Next base: position 24,371,884 of record NW_026889750.1, read on the forward strand.
AGCTGCCACTAACTCTCATAAATTTGCCTCTGAGAGTTTGACCAGACGACATTTTCTGTTTACAACGGGGCGTTCGATATCGAACGCTCGTATTCGGAATTTTTCGGGCCGACTCGTTTACGTAATACTAGTCCGAAATATATCTGACGTTTTCCTGGCTTTTTTTACTATTTTAATATTTTACGTGCCAGGAAAACGTCAGAACCGGCGCCATTAAGAAAAAAGGGAATTTGCCGCCTCCAACCAGAGGCGGCATTCTCGGGTTGATTTTCGATACTTGTAAAGTGAATGAAATGTCAAACTCACAATTTATGAAGAGTACAATGCTTCTAGTACTCACCAACATCGTTTTTGTGGATTGTTTATAAAATATACAATCCGATGGAAACATTTTATCTGACTGTCGAGATTTGTTTTCATTTTGTTCATTTTAACATTTTTCAAGTCCTGTATCGAAATGATAAGTGATGTTTTCTTTTCATCGATATTGTCGAGTACTAGAAGCATTGTGCTACTGATAAATTGTGACAACAGCAGCATTTAATTCGGTATGGAAAATCAACCCCTATTGGAGACGACGAAATTTCCAGTTTTCGTAATGGCACCGGTTCTGACGTTTTCCTGACACGTAAAATATAAAAATCGTGAAAAAAGCCTGGAAAACGTCAGATATCTCGGACTAACGTAAAACAAACTCAGCGTTCAATAAAACGCCAAGATATCGAACGCTAAAATTCTCTAGACTTTTAGTAGTTTTTCATTATAGACTATTTATTAGCTATATAATAATTACTATTGCATTGCGCTTTACCATTTTCGAGAGGTTTACTATAAGAAGTGAAGTACGTCGTCGAATGATCACTATAATTAAAAATACACAAGGGAGGAATCAAAACATACATGTAATACGCATGAGCATGCTTTGAGTATTTTCAATTTTTTAACCGAGGCAAGAGTTGATGCCGAGGAGTTGATGCTACAAGGATTGCTACCTAACATTTCCTTTTTGTCTCGTTTTAATTTTGACCTTACATTTCACATTCTTGATATCAATTGATCAGGGAAAGATCGTAGTTTAAAAAAAAATACTCGTGAACTGTACGTAAAAGAAACATGCATTTATTAAAGATTTTTAAAATTAACCTTACAAATTTAAAAACCATGATACAATTCATTATCATTGAAATATATAATAACTAGGAATTATCCAAATCATTAAACATGGTCTTTGGTGAAATGATGATGAAATATTGATCTAAAAAAATTTCCGGTGACATTATTGGCATTTCTTGTCTAAATATCTGTAGGGGTTCGATAAAGGAATATTTTCCCTCGTTTTTCAGTGTTTATGAAGCCTTTGAATCTATCCTTGATTGCTAGTTATATTTAATGTTGGGCAAACCTGAACGGGAGATACGCCAGTTAATGGTCGGTTGATGTAATGTGCAGCTTTTTATAAAGCTTTTTAATGCAAGTTTATGACATCCGATATAAAGTTTATTTTACCTTGCAGCCTCTGGGATTCACGTTGACAAATACTGTGGCATATCTATTATTCATTATGTGAAATGCATAACTTTAAACACTACTGTAAAGAATAATTGTTGTAAAAAGAATACCCCAGTAGTTTACCTTTAGTTAGTGTGTTTGTTAAACATAGATATAAAATGTTTTTTGTTAAAATCTGCCTCTAGAAGGGTTGTGTTACTAATGAATTTCTGACAGAGGGTACATCATATTTGTAAAAAGTCTATGGCACGTACATTAATATGTCAAAGTGTATTTTTTCTTACAAAATTATAATACTGTTTCAACGCCTAGGGCTTAAATGCAATGGTTTTATACTGGAAGTTTCACCAGAATTATTGTAATCAATCAGAAAATGACAGTTTAATTCTATCCTATTAAAATACCATAAGAATCATATCATAAATAGAAGTTTACTTAAGATCTTTTATAAAATCAGTAAGTATCCTCTTTGAATGTGCAAGATGGTATGAAATAGTGTATGTTGTTGAAGGTATAAATTTGGATTTGGTTTCATGTCTAGGGAGAGGCAGAAATTGACTAATCAAATTGTATCAATTAAAAGGCCCGTCACTCTGCCTCTCCCTTGATACAAGTTTGTGAGTTACCTCCTTTCGACCCTCCGCCTCAGTTTTTTGGTTAGTTTATATTACTTGGTAATCGTTTTCATGTTCATTTTCTTGATTTCTGTTAGGTCTAACTTTAAATTACTGGAAAGATTGCATTATCTCCTTTAACAAAATTCATTTATTTCTAATCTTTATGTTTTGTGTCTCTTAAAATATGACATTGTTTTTTTTAATACACTTGAGAGTTTCAAATAGTTTAATCATTAAAATCACAAAGGTGGCAACACTCTGATGTCTTGCTCTAGGCGGCAGGTTGTGGTTTATGTTGCTTCATTCTTGTTGACGTGGTATTAAACATATTTATCACGGAAAGTGTAATTTTTTTCTGACATTGTTGTTCTCTGCCTAGGTTATGACAAATTGAGAAAAAATAGTTCCATCTCTGTGGAAACGCAATAAAAGTGAGGGCGACAAAACAATAAGAAGGCATAAACATTTTGAAAAATCGAATGTTATAATTTTTTCATGACTGGATTCTCATTAATCCGTAAATAATTCCAAAGTGTAGAAGAAAATTCTAGAGCAGATAGATTTCAAATCTGTTGCTCATTAGACTGTAAAAAAGGGATGGACCCGTTCTATGCTACAATTACATGTACAGTTCCATGCATTCACAAAATTGTGCATTTATTGAAAATGAAATAGATAAATTATAATTGTACACCTTCTTATGGTTTAATTTTCGAATTCCAAAATCATTTTCCATTAATTCTTAGAGCTTCCTTAAAGATATTTAAACCTGGTATTGTCAGACTCTGCATCAATATGAGCTTTCAAGTCGAGTAATTTACAAATTTGCGCTTAACAGAAATTGTTGTCGTGGGCGGTAGTTCTAGGTACAGTGTAATCTTATCAGATAATGATGGGTCATTGATTAGGAAATATTGTTTTGGTGTACTTGCTCCTGTACCAGTTGGTGTCCTGAGTAATTTTGTTCATTTTAAGTGAATTGAATTGAAGTGAAGTGAATTAATCTGTCATTAGCTTGACGCATAATACAAATATCCTAGTAATTACATAATTTGCATTTCGCAAAAAATTTTAGGGTCTGTTGGATCTGGTCATTGAAACACCGAGGTTAGATATTAAATGCTTTGACCAGTGCTTCTGATTCGTACCTCCGACGTGGAGAAGCTTGGTACGTATACAGAAGTAATAGTTATACAAAATCTTAAAAGTTCTTTTCGGTATGTGTAATTTACACACCAATAACTTACACAAAACTTAAAAACATAATTCCTTAAATGATTTCAAAGAAGTGAAGGTTCAAGCTTGTTCAAATAATTGTTCAGTGCCAAAAATAAGGCCACAATATAAGTGATGTTTAATATCAGCACTCGTATGCATTGGCAAAAATCTTTTTAAAAAAATCTTGTCAAGAATAAAAGTTTACAACTGATCATATTGATGTACAAAACAGGTTGTATTTTTACAAATCGTGGCCCTTTGACCTAGGATGAGCCACAGCATGGGGTCAAACTCTAACATTTGAATATAAACAGGAAGAAAAATTCAAAATAAAATAAAGCCCTACGCTTATTGCAGCCCGGAGGACCGGGCTGCTCTATACATATAAGTTTAAGTGTTGGTATATGGGGATTGAGGTGGGAGAAGTTATTCAGAATTAAAGGTTTTCTAAACATTAAAAAGATTGTTAATCAGAATGTTCTTTCCCTTTATAAATTACGAGATACACAATATATATGTTTTTCATATTTAATATATAAAATTGCTTATCATTTACTATCTAAAAAAACGACAGGTCCCTTTTTTTAGAACATCGAATTTTACTTATCGCATAAAAACGTAAAAAAAAGTACTTTACACAGTTCGTGTTTTATATTCTTTAAGTGAAAGACATTTTTGAAAATAGGTGATGAATGTGTCAGGTTTCAAATTATATTTTATGGAGCCAACATTTACTTGAGGAATTGATAAAGTTTAAAAGGGTATCGTTTTTGTTCGATTTTCATCCGACTAAAAGTTTTCAAAATATTCTCGACTATCGTCTCCATCATTTAGACGCATGCCTTTTTCACACATAACGAAGCGGTTTGATGATCAAGACTCATTTCCATTGTTTACTTTATTTATTTCCCGGGCGACAATTGATGGTTACATCAAAGTTTTCTTGTTATTATTAATTTGCATCAATTCCCCTATGCAGTGCAGATTAAAGCTAGTTCAAATTATTTTACCCTGGGGCTAGAGTGTAGCTTCAATACGGGCAAAGTTTTGCTTAAAATATATATTATCTTCTAGATCTGCAAGAACAACACGCTACTAGTCGTAAGACTGATCAAAAGTCTTTCTAAATTTCTGAAATCGTGGAATTTAATGATAATGTTAATAGCTCCTAGAAGAGATGATCAAAAAGGTTTTGTCTCATGTGAGTGCTGTAACGCTTGTTTTTAATTCTTAAATTTCGAATCTGTCCACACATGGACATTTTTCTGTACTGTTTCTCCATGACGAAGCATGGGGTAATTATTCTGCTGTGTAATACATTCTTCCTAGCTGTTGTTTAGATAGTCAATATATATCACTAGTGATCATATAAAAGTGTAGGATGGGATATAGTGGGTACTGACCTATACACCTAAAAGGATGGATTCATGGAAAAATTCTTACAGTTCATTAAGTACAAAAACAGAGAAAGTCTCTTCAATAAACGCCGTATCATCTACAAAGTCTCAATTATGATTTTTGGACGAAGTAACTGTTGTATTAAGGTTTTAGAATTCGGAAAGTTTAAAGTGAATTAAAACAATAAAAAGCTACGTCAAGGTCAAGAATTCTACGTGGAAAAACTGTTGTGAGCAAAACTAACCAAATCTGTTTTAAATGTGTTTAAATAATTTCTATTGGCATTGCGTGTGCATCGTACATTGAAAAATAAGTTGATGAAGCAAAAATACCAATAATCCCGTTTAAAGTCAACATTTTGCAAATTCTATGGTGGATACAATGACCTTGTCAGCAAGTACAATCTTTCAATTAGTCGAATATTGACTAACCTATTTCATAAAATTTTCAGGCCACTACTTTCACACTGAATTCGTGATCAGAAGGTCGTGTGTTCGAATCACGGCTGCGACTGACCTAAGTCGATAAAAAAAGGTAGCAGCTGTTCCTTCGCCTAGCGCTTTGAAGTGAAAGTTGCGGGTCCTTCGGATGATACCTTAAAACAGAGGCCCCGTGTCACGGTAGGCGTTGGCACGATAAAGAACCCCCATTGTGACATCGTACCGTCATATTTCGTTTTGCATATATTGTAGGTAAAAGTAGACTTCATAGGACATAAAGTCACATCATTCTTTTTATCAGTTTTGACAAATCATTGTAAAATGTTTTTTAGTTCTTTTTTTTAATTTGCATTAAAATCTGGTCAAATTGTAGAATTTCACAGGTAAGAATTTTTACATTATCATCAATTTAAGGTGTAATATCCCTCTGATAAGAGAGATAACTTTCCAAGAAATTTATTCCAAGCAATGCAATGAATTTTTCTAACCAGAGTTTAATAATGAGGACCATTATACAGCCAACTCATTCGAATCTGAACTATTTTACAAATATTGATTATTACTTTCTATTGCCAATATTTTTATTAATTATACCCCACGCAACAAGTTGCGGGGTGTATAATGTTTTTGACCCGTCCGTCAGTCAGTCAGTCCTGTTTTTCTGTCAGCGCAACTCCTCAGAAACCGCTGCACTGAATTTCGTCAAACTTTGCAGATATTTAGTACACAGTGTGTAGATATGCATATTACCAGGAAATTCCGATTCCATTTATTTTTCTGGAAATTTCGGCACTTTTCAACTTAGATTTTGGCCATATCTTGAATATAGACTGAGATGAACAGTTTGTTAGTTCAACTCCTCTTAAACCGCTGCACAGAATTTGGTTAAACTTTGCATATATTTAGTACACAGTGTGTAGATGTGCATATTACCAGGAAATTCCGATTCCATTACTTTTGCCTTAAGAGTTTTGCCTATTATTGAAGAAACTTTCCAGCTAGGTAATGAGGAAATCCACTGGAATCAGCTTTTGTAACGAAATTTTTTATGACCTTAAAAGTCCCCTATTGATTTTGAGATCAAAATATTAAGGATTTAACACACACACATACACACCCTCACACACACACAATCTTGGATAGTTCTCACCCCACCCACCCCCTCATATTGGTGCTTTGCCTTTAATAATTTCATAAGTACAATATATAAACAAATTCATATGACTACTTCATAATTTTGTTTCCATCAATTATTTAAATGTGTAAATTGTCATATGTTGGACATGAACTTACACTCATTAACAAATCGAAATCACTGAGGAATTTTTCAGACAGAATGATTTGTATATTACCAAGAAATTTTGATTATTTATCTAGAAACGTCAGCCCATTTCAATTTGTAACATACAAAGATTTGAATGTCCTTATATGCAAGAAGTTTTGATGTCATGATTTTTTGCAAGTAATGCCCCTTTATGAATTATACTGTGTATTTAAAATGCACTGTGCCATTCAATTACGTGTTGCATTGTCGAGTTTTGGGGGAGCGTGGGATATGTGAGCTTGCTCACTTTTTCTTTCATTACTTATAATAGTTTACCTAACACTTTTATACTCAGTTCCTTTAAATTGTTAAAATTGAAATATTTAAATTTTTTTTTGTTTTTTTTTTTACATATAATAATTCTTTTAATTGTTATAGAAATTTTAGATGCAGAATTTTTTTATTATCAATTAATTGATATTTTTTCACTAAAAAATATTTTGAATAACGATAACTCCTGTAGATAGAAAGATAACTCTTGTAGATGTATGCATTTTACTTTACAAGCATGGAAAACAACATAATGTGATATTCTTCAATATGTTTTCTAATGTGAATTAGATAGGTATGATAGTAAATATTATTTTCATATATACTTCATATTTTTAATTTTATGATGAGATAAAATATTATTGATCTTTCTATTCACATATCAAATTTTCTTCATATCATAATTAGGCATAATATTCATTTCTGAAAAAGTAAGCAACGCTTCATGCTTCAAACTATTTTCCATTTGAACCTAATGCTATAATTGTTTTTGATGAAAATCAATGTTGGGAATTTAAAAAAAAAAAAAATTGGAGCAGAGGGATATATCACCTCAAAAACATTTCAATATTTTTTCTTCAGTTTTTGTCTAATCTGAATGAATAATCATTGGCATAAAAGTGGACTTTATACACAGGTATATCTACGAAGTATATCTCGTACTTCTCGGTAACGATTTCCTATTTCGTTACCGGTGTTGCCGCGGATATTGAAAAATAAATCAATCTCACATATTTCTAAATGCCAACTCTCCCACGTATTTGGTAACCCCAATAACAATTTTAGAGTGCCCTTAGATTCATACTTTTTTTCTGAAAAAGTTAATCGTAATAATTCTATTAAATATTTTAAGCAAATTGCATCTCTATCAAGCTCTTTCTTTCTCCGAGAAAGAAAAGTATGCCTTTCTGTTACTTTTTAATGGTAATTCAAAGGAACCATTAAAATTAAGATTATACACATTTGTCCCCAACCACTGCATCAAGTAAACCCACAGTCTTGTTTGTCTGTTTATTGTTTAACGTCCCTCTCGAGAATTTTTCACTCATATGGAGACGCCACCACTTGCCGGTGGTGAGCTGCAAATTTTGACCTATACTCGGCACTTAGGGCCATTGAGCAGTGAGGGATCTTTTTTCGTGCCAGCTCCTTCTGCGACACGGAACCTTGGTTTATACGGTGTCATCCGATGGACCGGTCTCCACGTCCCATAGTGGGATTCGAACCCGCGGCGTAAGGATCAACTCCTTACTCCGCGACTCGAGAGCGAACGCTCTTACCACTGCGCCACGCGGGCGACGCCACAGTCTTGTTAGAGACAAGTAGATGTTTGAACCTAGATGATATTGCTCCGGAGGAAACTGTCAACAACGCAATGTTACAAGAACAGTATAAATGAGTTTAAATTGACCAAAAAAAAATCTACATGTACATGTATTTATAAACTGATCATTAAATTTCTAATAAAACCTTTTAAATAATTATATAAAAAGATCTTTTGCTATTATCACTATTTTTTCTCTGAACGGGGGATCATTAAAACGTTCATAGAACTGATTTAGAAAAATATCTCACAATTCTAACCCATTAAGTAGACTATTATTCATTATTCATACAATGTATTGACTTTCCTACTCTGCGAAAAATATCAATTTCTGGAATTTTTCATAGTACCTCCTAAAGTTTCAAACACATTTAACAAAGATGTGGAATTCGATCGATTCAGCTTACAAAAAATTACCAGACAAAAAATTATCAGACAATGATGAAATACAACTGAAGATTTGGCATTCGCTTTAACACAGAAGGTTTACTGAAAAATTAAGGCAGATTACTTAATCCATTACACAACATACTTTAACTAATTGAATGCTTTCGTGATGTGCTATGATATATAGTTGAAAGGCACGTTAGCAAAATTTAAGCGATAAAAAATAAGTTGGGGGGGGGGGAGTAAAAGTGTTTATATTTCTGCTTAAGTCAACAAAATTTTATATTAGTAAACTATTTAGAATAAATGATACGATTCAAATAATAATAATTTTAAAAACGCAAGTGCAAGTACCGGAGACAAAATATTATTGTACATCTCGGTTATCTTGATTAGGCTATTAAAATGCGTCATCGTGTCGCCTGCGAAACAGAGATTAAGTTGAAATAAGTATGACTGATGTATCTGTTTTAGATTTGTAGCGCCTTTTAATTTTAATATTCTCAGATCTGACAAAATACAACGATAATTTGCATTAATACATGTAGACGTTTAAAAACTTGTTTTCTGCACCGCTGATTTTGGTCAAAATTTCTTTATTCATATATGTTTATTCAATGTTTTCTACTGTAATGCTTTAAAATCCCTGTATGAGTCTCCAGCGTGGCTCTGTAGTTAGAACGTTTCATTCTGATGTCGCGGGCTTCGGATGACGCACATACACCGAGGTCCCAGTGGTATGAAAAAGTCACCCACTAATAGTCACTCATAAGTCTAATTTTTCATCCTTTTAGAGTGTTGGTAACATTTGGTCGCTTAAAGGTCCGGGGGGGTGGGGGGTGGAATACAACAACATACATGTATAGGATCCCTATAATGTATCTATAATAAAAAGGTCCGCTTTCACTCATATATTACATTTTAAAAACTTTTTCTCTTCTGTATTGTTTCGAGATTAATTTGTTTTGTTTATCTTTCTAAATTAAAGAAGTTGTTATAATTATGGTCTCTTCCAGCAGAATGTACGAAACGAAAGGAAAAATACGAAAATAAAAGTAAGACCCGAGTTTCCTGTCCGGGAAAATTCGATTGGTGTCTTTTATACTTAAAATTATGTTAACATTATTGATTTAAATTAATTAGAAAAAATTACACATGTATACTTTCTCTTGCAGATTGATCAGTAACTCACAGGTTTCCAACAATAACCATTTCACTTATTTTCTGGACATCAAATGATTTTTTTAATACAAAACACCGATATTGGTTTTTTATTCAATATTACTCGGTGGTAGTCCACAAAGTGAATCTTTCCCATTAACTAGAATGACATTCTGTTGTGTGTTTTTTTAACGTCTTGTTTGTTCAATTTCAATTCCTAACCATGAATTGCTAAAACGTTTTTAAATTTGAGAGAATAAACAAGATGTGTTTGTGAAACACTGATGCCCCCGTATGGCATCTCATAAAAAAGGTTAAACTTTCTCATATGCAAATCAAATATGTTGGTACCCAAAGTAAGGTCTTGTCTCGAGGAATATACCCGTGAAATATGAAACCCTAGCAGCAACCAATGAATAGATATGGAAAAGGTTAAAGTTTTTCAAAAGTAAGTCAAACATCAAGGTCAAATTCAAATGGTCAAAATTAATGGTGCCTAAGGAAAGGCCTTCTCACAAGAAATACACATGTGAAATATGAAAGCCCTAGCACCAACCGTTCAAAAGTTATATCCAAGGTTAGAGTTTTCCAAAAGTAGGTCAAACTCCATGGTCAAGGTCAGAGTTGTTGGTATCAAAAGGAAGGGCTTGTCACATGGATTACATATGTGAAGAATGAAAGTCCTAGCATCAACCGTTCAAACGTTATGGCCAATGTTAAAGTTTTCCAAAAGTAGGTCAAATTCCATGGTCAAGGTCAAAGGGTCAAAGTTATTGGTATCAAAAGGAAGGTCTTGTCACAACAATTACATAAGTGAAGTAAGAAAGCCCTAGCACCAACTATTCAAAAGTTATGGCCAAGATTTAAGTTTTGCAAAAGTAGGTCAGACGTCAAGGTCAAAGGTGTTTGTATCCAAAGAAAGGTCTTGTCACAAGGTATACATATATGAAGTATGAAAGCCCTAGCACCAACTATTTAAAAGTTATGGCCAAGGTTAAAGTTTTCCAAAAGTGGGTCAAACTCCAAGGTCAAGGTCAAACGGCCAAAGTTGTTGGTATCTGGAGGAAGGCCTTGTCACAAGGATTACATATATGAAGTATGAAAGCCCTAGCACCAACTGTTCAAAAGTAATGGCACAGGTTAACGTATTTTTTTAAAAAATAGGTCAAACTCCAAGATCAAGGTCAAAGGGTCGAAGTTGTTGGTATCCGAAGGAATGTCTTGTCACAAGGTATACACATGTGAAGTTTGAAAGCCCTAGCACTAACTATTCAAAAGTTATGGCGAAGGTTAAAGTCTGAAAAAAAAATTGCGAAACTGGGTCAAAATCCAAGGTCAAATTTTATGGGACCCAAAGAAAGGTCTTGTCACAAGGAATACACATGTGAAATATGAAAGCCATATCTCTAACCAATAAAAAGTAAGGTTAAAGTTTTTGCGGACAAACAGACAGACAAACAGATCGACAGACAGACGGACGGATAGGGTAAAAACTATATGCCCCCGAATCTTCGATTACGGGGGCATAAAGATTGGATGAGAATGTTCTGATAATTCTCTACTGAATACGAAAATACTAAATGATGCAACTCTCTTAATTCCTGGATAATGAGTACAATGGAGGGAGAGCACTTGCAATACTTCACCGAAAGCTTACAAATGCACAGCAAACTATCTCCAAGAGTCGGGTGAAAAGGTTATAAATATGTTGAATTCAAGAAATCCTATAAATTATCAAGGAAAAGGATCTCTAGTTCTGTACGAACCCGGAAGGGAAAATGTGGAATATATGATAGGATTTACCCTTAATTTTCAAAATATAATAATTATTAATATGTAACCAACAAATCACTTTCAAACAATCAATTCCGTACTATACAATTACATTAAATGAAAGTTTTGGTGAAATGTAAATAAAAATAAAATAAAAAGTCTTGTAAGTGTAATGACTTTTGAATTTTCGACAAGGTCACATTTAGTCGCAGAAGAGAGGTGAAAGTTTGATATGGTACAGGTTGAATATTCATGGGTTGTGTGTGTTTGTGTGTGTGTGTGTAAAACGAAATAAATGTATTACTTAATTGACGATTAAAGCAAAGTAGGGATTTTTCTTCTCAAAAAATGTGGAATTGTATTTAACCGTAATTTCCTCTGATTCTTGAGAAGATTTTTAAAGATTTTTTTCCTATATATTCCAATGTAAAACTTTGATCCCCCATTGTGGCCCGAAACTACCCCCGGGGATCATCATTTGAACAAACTTGAATCTACACTATGTAAAGATTTCTTATGAGTTTGATTTTTTTGACCCGGTGGTTTTTGGGAAGAAGAGTTTTAAAAGCCACCAAACTTTCACTATTTCTGAATCATCACCCGTTGAAAGAGGGCGTGGCCCTTCATTTGAACTAACTTGAATTACCTTTACCTAAGGATGCTTTTTGATAAGTTTGGTTGAACTTGGCCCAGTGGTTCTTGAGAAGATGAAAATGTGAAAAGTTGACGACGACAACGACAGACAACGGTCAAATTTCGATCAGAAAAGCTCACTTGAGAACTTGGCTCAGGTGAGCTAACAAAACTGAGGATACATTACCCGAGGATGCTTCCATTCAAATATGACTAAACCTGACTTTAGTGTTCTTGAGAAGAAGACTTTTAAATACTTTCCTATATATCCTATGTACATGTACATGTAAAACTTTGATCACCCATAGTGCCCCATCCTATTTTGAACAAACAAAAATATTACACGACCTGGGGATGCTTTTATACAAATTTAACTATCATTACTTTTCTGTTCTTGATAAGAACTTTATAAGATTTTTTCTTTGCAATATCTGGGGATTTTTCCACACAAATATCACTAATCATGACATTTCTGTTTGTGATAAGAAGAATTTTCAAGATTTTTTCTTATGTATTCTTATGTTAAACTTTGATCTCCCATAGTGGCTCCACCCTAACCCCAGGTATCATAATTTGAACAAAACTGAAACTATCCTATCTAGGATTGCTTCCACACAAATACTCTGCTGTTCATGAGAAGAATTTACAAGATTTTTCCTATGTAAAATTTGATCGCCCATTGTGGCCCCACCTAACGCCCCCCGGGGGTTATGATTCGAACAAAAATTTAATCTACACTATCTGAGGATGCTTCAATAAAGATACAATTAATCATGACTCTGCTGTTTTTGATAAATTTTTAAAAGATTTTTCCTATGTGTTCCTACATGTAAGTACAACGTCAATAGTGGCCCCACCCTAACCCGGGGGTCATGATTCAAAAACAAAAAACTTGAATGTACACCACTCCAGAAAGCTTTCATAGAGGTTTCATTTTTCTGGCCTAGTGGTTCTTCTTAGAGTAATTTACTTCTATGCCAAGTTATATTGGAATCAGTCCAAATCTAGTACTGTAGGAGGAGTGTCATTTTGATTGACTGTTGTTTTACGCCCCGTTCGAGAATCTTTCCCTCAATATAGAGATGTCACCATATACCGGTGAAGGGCTTCAAATTCAGACCTTTACTCGGCACTCAGCGCCATTGAGCAGTGAGGTTTTTTGATCGTGCCAACGCCTACCGTGACACGGGGCTCCGGTTTTTAAGGTCTCATTGCCATTTTGAAAGCATTTCACAGATATTTCTATTTTTAGTAATCATTGCAACACTATTTATAAAAATCAAAAAACCGATAAACAGAATAATGTATTTAGATAAGTCTATTCATGTCTCAAGTTCGTATTAAAATCAGACCAAAACTGTAGGAGGATTAGCGTTTTGAAAGTATTTCACAGCAATGCATAATGTTAGTAACCATGGCAATACCGTTCATTGAAATCAAAAACCGATAAATAGAATTATGTATCTTAGTGCAGTCTACTTGTGTGCCAAGTAATATTGAAATCAGACCAAAACTGTAGGAGGAGTAGCGTTTTGAAAGTATTTCGCAGAAATTTCTATTATTAGCAACTATCGCAACACCGGTCAAAAACCAATGCACAGAATTATGTACTAGTATCTTGGTATAGTCTACTTGTTTGTCAAGTAATTATTGAAATCGTTTTTTGGTCTTTTTCTAGTAAAATATCCAAATATAAAACAAATGTGTTAGAATGTGGTATCTTTTGTATCGAGTTCAGAAGGATTTAGCGAATCAACGTAGGAATGAAAACGTCGTCGATATATATTATCTAAATGTTGATTTGAAGGCCACAGCAAGAGACTTCTTTACATGTAGAAGTTTTTGAATAAATTCTGCTTCATACGCATACAATACTGCATACATAGGTCTGTTAATAACGGGGTGCAACTGGTACCCATGGGAATGCCAACAGATTGTTGGAAGACTTGATCTACAAAAACTACATAGATATTGTCGAGCATCTTTTTATTATCAAATTCGGAGTACTTGTGTGTATCAGAATTTTTTTAACAAAATAATTTTTTTATTTAAAATCAATTTTATTTAAAAAAAAAAAACATTTTAGAAGGTTTTAAAACCGAGCATTGTCTTTACAGAATTGGTAGAGCTTTGAAGGCCATTTGCTGCTGTCTGGAAATCTCTTATAATGAATCATAATGAATAGAACTTATATTAAGTGGCATTGCTGGCTGATTCGATATGTAGCGGTAATGACTTGTAATCGGCTATAGTCCTATTGAAAAGTTTTCGCAATGTAGCGGTAATGGTGACCTCCCACTCCTAGGTCATAAGCAATCTTATCTGTCTCAAGAATGGTCTTTCAAAATACATTTTTTGGCATACCATCAGATTGATTGATGTACATGCAATCAATGTTTTTCTCTATTAGAAAGTTAAAGACTAGACATGAAATTAGTAATTTTTTTTGTGCAAGAGATGAATAAAGACCTCTACTGAAAAGTCGTATATTCATATTTTGCATTGATTGGTTTCCAAATGATGTTTTAAAATGAAATTTTATATCTTCCTTTGATTTAATTTTAGGCCAAAAGGTGAAAGATTCAAAGTTCACAAATTCATAATTAAAGTCCGGTTATTGAAATGGTGAAACTAGCGGGCGGACAGCCGTTAAAAGGGTATATCCATGTACATGTATCAGAGAATGATGTACATACTGTTTCACAGACACTTCTATTTAAAATAACCACAACAATACCGTTCATCGAAATCAAAAACCAAAATCTTAGTGTAGTATACTTGTGTACCAAGTTATATTGAAATCGGACTGAAACTCTAGGAGTAGCGTTTTGAAAGAGTTTCACAGAAATTTCTTATTTAAATAACCATTGCAACACCGTACTAAAATCAAAATCCGATATACAGAATTGATTGATTGTATGTTGTTTTACGTCCCGTTCGAGAATTTTTCACTCATATAGAGACGTCACCATATACCGGTGAAGGGCTTCAAATTTAGACCTTTACTCGGCACCCAGGACCATTGAGCAGTGAGATTTCTTTATCGTGCCAACGCCTACCGTGACACGGGGCCTCCGGTTTTAAGGTCTCATCCGAAAGACCCGCAACTTTCACTTCAAAGTGCCGAGCGCTTGGCGAAGGAACAATTGCTACTACTAGTCTGCTCACACAAAAAAAAACTCGATTTGCTATCACATTAACAGCTTTCCTCTTAGTATGAAATGGTACACTTCCAATTCTCTTTCAGCTTTTGCAAATGAGGATGACGATTATCCAGGGTTTTAGTATTGCTATGAAATATAAAACTTAAATGAATTAAATTGTTCTAAACCACCACAACAGATCAACGTCAAAAATTAATGTTTTATTATTTGACAAAAATATGCAACATCAAAATTAATGTAGATTGCAGAGAAAATTCAAACTAATTTTTGTTCAATTTTCATTTTTTTCATGTTTTCAGCTCTACTGGTCAGAGACCAGAAGAGCTTATGCGATAGTACGGTGTCCGTCGTCCGTCTGTCTGTAAACAATTTTTCAAAACGCTACTCCTCCTACAGTTTTGGTCTGATTTCAATATAACTTGGCACACAAGTAGACAACACTAAGATACACAATTTACTTCATCGGTTCTTGATTTCGATGAACGGTGTTGCCATGGTTACTAAAAATAGAAATTTCTGCGAAATTCCTTTGAAACGCAACTCTTCCTACAGTTTTGATCTGATTTCAGTATAACTTGGCACACAAGCAGACTGTACAATGATACATACTTTAGTGCATCGGTTTTTGATTTCGATGAACGGTGTTGCCATGGTTACTTAAAATAGATATTTCTGTGAAATTCCTTTAAAACACTACTCCTCCTACAATTTTGGTCTGATTTCAATATAACTTGGCACACAAGTAGACTGCACTATCATACATAATTTAGTGCATCGGTTTTTTTTATTTCGATGAACGGTTTTGCCATGGTTACTAAAAATAGAAATTTCTGTGAAATTCCTTAAAAATACTACTTCTCCTACAGTTTTGGTCTGACTTCAGTATGACTTGGCATACAAGTAGACTGTACAATGATACATACTTTAGTGCATCGGTTTTTGATTTCGATGAACGGTGTTGCCATGGTTACTAAAAATAGAAATTTCTGTGAAATTACTTTAAATGCTACTCCTGCTACAGTTTAAGTCTGCATTTAATATAATTGGCATAGAAGAAGACTATACTAAGATACATAATTGAATGCATCGGTTTATGATTTCGATGAACAATGTTGCCATGGTTACTAAAAATAGAAATATCTGTGAAATTCCTTAAAAACACTACTCCTCTTACAGTTTTGGTCTGATTTTAATATAACTTTGCATACAAGTAGACTTCACGAAGATACATAATTTAGTGCATCGGTTTTTGATTTCGATAAACGGTGTTGCCACGTTGTTACGAACAAAAACCAGCAGATTTCTATATACTAACTATTTCGGATAAAGTTCTTCCGCCGATGTTTAGATTTTTCTTAATATCTTCTACCGGAAATGACAATATTGTTGATGCCAAAGTGAAAGTTGCGACCGCCTTTTTGATTTGAAATTCCGAAGCGAGAGTATAATGTTTTAATGAAGGAAAGAGCACAGGTTTGGTCTCTTTATCATTTTTGGTGATTAAATGTAAGTGTTTATTGCAAGTTGACAGAGTTCTTCCGCCGATTAATAGGTGCAGACGAATGCCTATTTTTATAAAATACAGATGATTTATCATTTCATGAAGAGTTACGACCGCCTTTTTAATTTGAAAACGGCAATTTCTTGCATCAGTTTGACCTACTTATTACCGAAAAAGATGGTTTCATGAGTTTTCAACTGTTAATAACCCAAAATTCTGCCCAAATAACTATGACAGAGGCTTAAAAAAAATAAAACAAACTGTGCTTGCAGGTTTTTATACAAAAAATTTAAAGAAATGGAATATTTCGAGTTTATGCAGGATCTTATGAATATTAATGAGAAGTAAATCATGTGGGAGCAACCTCATGAATAAACTGTACATCATTTCTCCATATGACGTTACTTCTCCCACAGTTTTGGTCTGATTTCAATCTAATCTGGCACACAATTAGAATACACTACGATACATAATATGTATTTCGGTTTTTGATTTCAGTGAATGGTGTCATGGTTACTAAAAATAGAAATTTCTGTGAAATCTATACTTATAAATTAATAAATTTTGCAAATAAACTCCGAAAGGGTTGCACCAGAGTTCTTACTAACTCCTCTGTGAGGTACACTAGATACAAGAGGATGTCTGTAAACTATGTTCAGATTACACTTGCATAGTAAGTATCGTACATGAAATTGAAAGTCTACTTTCACTTTCTATAAACAGCCATGAAATAGCAAAAACGTGAGTACGGTGGCGGTTCCGGTTGGCGGATCTAAGTTACTGGCAATTTTTAATGAAACTGACAATAAGCAATCGTTTAATATTTATTTCATAAAACATCATCACTGAATTATTCAATCAAGGTATGATTTAAATGATATAAAACAAATAAGTTGTGATAACCCATTAAAAAGGGAAATGTGCAAATTATTTTCGTCATTCACCAATCTTGATATTGACGGAAACTTCTAGAACATCATATAGCATCGAGCCCGATGTTAAAAAGAAAAACGAGGCGATTATAGTTGCATGAACATTAAAAAAACTTTTGTGTGAATGGTCATTGGAATAATGATAAATCATTGATAACACTATAAGTTAAGAATATATTTATATAGCGAAAGACTATTAGTAGGTTTTCCTAATAAATTTATCGGAAAATTTGTATATTCCCCACTAGAGCATGGTGACAACGAACCCGAAGTACAATTTGTACTTCGCGGGTCATTTCATTTGGGGAAGGGCACAGCCATACATTTTCACTTGGAGAGGCACTATCAACTACCAAAAATTTTTTGACAACCAAAAAAAGAGGTCGACGTTTTTATTGAGGGGGCACAAGCATATAGTAGCTATGTTTTCTGTAGTAATCTATATATCGGCAAAATAATTGGGGGGGGGGGCACGCCCCCCTGCCCCCCCCCAGTTCCTACGGCCATGCTTCATAATAAATTTGCTTACATGAAAAGAGAAAATTTATTGTTCAAATACAATAAAAGCTGTTAAAATTTTGTGCTTTATCAATACATTTCAGGTTTTTTTTTCTGAATACAGTCTTTTGTATCAAATACTCGGCCTATTCATAGGGCGTTAAAAGCTAATGTTTACAAAAGAAAAAAAAGGAAAAAACTCAATTTATCATTAAAATGTGCATATTCAGTGCTCTTATCCTTGACGGAAATGAAATAAGAGCACCTTAGTACAATATCCATAACATAATAAATTAACACCACAATAAACGCCAATTAATGAATTTGTTATTTTCAAGTTTTTACAAAAGGGGGGGGGGCTGACGTAGATCTACTTCTGCTCCAAAGCTAAATATGGGATTTTGAACAAAGTATTTCTTCTTGCTATAAGTCTGTAGGCTGTCAGTAGAAAATATGTACAATATATATTATTGGAATTTTTCTGTCGGTAGTGGTATAAATTCAATTCCCCGCGCTTGCGCGGGATTTCATCTAGTACTTTTAAAACGCATCTCTTCCTGCAGTTTTCGGTTGATTTCAATATAACTTGACACAGAAGTAGACTACATTAAGATACATAATTCTATTTCTTGTTGCATGTTGCAAAGTTTCAAATCCAAGTGCTACTATTCCTTTGTTATACGTACAGACCAGTAGAGCTACAGTCTCATCAGAGACTTCTGGTTCTTGTATCGATTGTAATCAGAAAAAAATTGTCTCTATGGGTTTCTTTTAAATATCATTCTGTAAATATTTTTGTTAAAGCTCGTGTATTAATTCAGATAATTGGAAGGCGAGCAATAAAAAAAATCAGAAATCTGAACAAAAGCTATTCCGGGTAGCATTTAAAAAAATCATTGATCTTTTGTAATTTTGATACCAGCAGAATATGAGCGATATTTAAAAATAAGAATCTATAGATAATTTATAGTTCCCATTATTCAGTTTTTTTCATATAATATTGGATTTAAAATGGGTGAAATTCAGGAAGTTGATAGAGAAAATTCAGACAAGCATATTGAACAAATTTATTATTCAAACTTTAGTTGCTTGTTTTAGTCAGCAACATTGTCATCATCCACAATATTTTCATTATCCGAAGACCTTTATTTTGTCACGGAAGGAAATCTGGGTAATAGTGCAAAATATTTAGTTTTTTTTTTCTCGAGAAATTCTCGTCGGCCATAAGGCTGAAAAATGACCTATATTTTTGAAACTGAAAACAGCACGCCAATCATAGGTCTAAAATGTATGATATGTGGTTTTTTTTTTCCATTCTCATCAGTGATTTATATAATTGCAATCTGAGTAAAATAAATATCATCCTTAAATTTTGGTTGTGGACTCTTCGTTACTAAAAAAAATGGTTTAGGTCAAAAGGTGAAAGTCTCAGATTCACATATGGTATGATATGCGGTATGGTTTCCAGATTTCTTTTCTTTTCTTTTTCTTTTTTTTTTTTTTTTTTTTGGTTATTAGAACCCCTATTGATTTAAACGCTAGAGGTCGAAGGGCAAGGCAACAAACTTAAATTGTTTCGTAAAATTATCTCCATAAATTTCTCGCATTAAGTGGGGGCATCAATTCTATGATATTTGATGTTGCTTGTGCATTCAAACTGGATTATATATTTATTAACACATCATAATTACTTACTTTTCTACACATATTTTTAAGAAAGAATACATTATGGAAAATCATTTACTTTTAATAGTTAGTTTGCATATAATTCTGAACATATCCGCGACATATAACTATGGTTAGTTTTATATTCTAGTCTCATCTAAGCTGAAAATTGAAAATGCTCCTAAACGTCATCTCTTAGAAAACACAAAATACTTCATAACAGGCATAGATTTGGTGCTGAATTGACCTTTCATTGATGGCAAGCTATTCAATTAACACCTCATAAAATAGAGCAAAATCAAAACCATCCACATCTCCTTTTTTTTTATTTCCTTAACATAACTGTGGTTTTTATTGCTGTTTTTGTATTAGAGGGTATTAAAAATCTTTTAGAATATTTCCGTTTATTTGTGATCACTGTCATGGAAACGAATGTAACAAGTTACGGATACAATGGATCGAACAAAAAAAACTTGATTCATAGTGTCGTTTCAGAGGAGGGGTAACCAATTTTTTTTTTCGTTTTGAACATTATGTGCTTAGCTTTCCAAGAAAAAGTAGTGCTACCAATGTCATTCAGGGTTTCACTAATGAGAATTTAAATCTGGCCTACAGCGTTTGTTGATATTAAGTCGATTCACCAAATACTCGACAGTTTATGTCTTCATGAGCAGTAACTTATTTGATTGTTCTTTTAAGTCCCTTACGAGAATTTTTCACTCCTAGAGAGACGTCACCATATACCGTTGAAGAGCTCCAAATTTAGATCTTTACTCGGCACTCAGGAAATTTTGCAGTGAGGGTTCTTAACCGTGACAAGGGAACTTGGTTATTAAGGTCTAATCCGAAAGACCTGAGACTTTCACTTCTAGTGCCGGGCGCTTGACGATGGAACAGTCTCTATCAAAGTTAACGTCTAAGGTTTGACGTGGCGCCGGGAACAACCCGAATAACGAAGCGAACACCTTCCACTAGGTTACCGCCACCGGAAGTAATTTAATTGCTCGTTTGTGAATCGAATTCATCAAACAAAGTGATTACGACCTTTTACAGAGTATTGAGTTATTTTAGGGAACAGGATCATCGGTATGGGTTTGTTTTCCTCTCTCTTCTAACGTTATCGTATTCGTAAGTAATTTTTTCTGATTACTCTCCTGTATTTCCAAGAATTGGCCCTTTAGTATTGATGATGGTCTTTTACTGAAAACCCTCATTACATGTTTCTGTCCAGTTAGAACAAATTGGGTTTCGAGATTATCTGTCAAAGAACAGGAAACCCTGTATTCTTCCAAGGAAAGTGTTTTTAAATTCGATTACATATCCTTTCCGTAACACGCTATTAATTATCCTTTCTAAAATAATGAAGTGCTGACTTCAGTATAAAATCAACATCGTCGCAAACCACAGCCAAAATGTACGATCCTCTCCCATTCTGGTAGGAGAGAGCTATATGTTCACAATCATATACAGGCTATTATGTATCTACAGTATATTTGACAACGGTCGGATATATAAATGTTTGGCTTAAGGAAAGGGATGCCAGCATTACATGTAAATTCGTTCAGAGCCATTTTGAGTGACAAAGAGATGTCGACACAGTATGTTTGGATATGTAGGGTTTATGCATTTATTCAAGCTTTCAATCATTATTTTTGAAAGATTGCAACGGTGTGTGCAAATAAATTGAGTAACGCGCATACCTTAACCTTTTGACCCCCCCCCCCCCGGTCCGTGTTATGGTGTTTTGACAAGTAGTTGCTTACTCGATGGAGAGATAGCCATTATATATATATATATAGATATATATATAGATATATATATATATATATATATATATATATATATATATATATATATATATATAGTGTTCTTCTGGATGTGAAATAGCTTGCCATACGTTATACCTGTAGATGACACGTCAATTAAGCACAAAAGCTTACCATTGGCTGATAAACGAAAGATTGTGTATACTTGGTATACATGCCATTTCCTTCTCTGCTCTATAGGCAATCGGGTGTATTAAATTAATTATTTTTCCATAACTTGAAATTATTTTTTTTTGTAGTTGTTATAGAGATATATCTTTCATAAATAATTGGATTAAAAATATTTTTACACAGAATGCACTCTGTGTTTACATGGAAGACGTCAAAATTGTGTTTGTAAACATCATTTGTTTATATACACAGAGAGGATGAGGGCGCATTGAAAAGGACTGTAAAATAAACACCTGTCATCAGCGAAGAAACAACGTGCCGAGGTACAAACTCATACCTTGCCACTCCATCTTCCTTTGAATTATACAACACAAATGGAAAAAAGAGGCCTTAGGCCTTAAAGATCACTTGAGTATACATTGTAAGGATCCACAGAAGAATAAAACAAAAATAAATTAATAGATAATCGAAGCTATGTTGCCCGAAAGCAAGAGAAATCAGATGATCAGGGATCAACATAGTTAATTAAAGGATATGCTTTAAGCGAGGAAATGCATATAATACAAATATAATAAAAAAATCAAAACGACTTTCTACAATGCCAGGATCTGTAGCTCTGGTTTTCCTGTCCGATTTTTCTCAGCCAGAGAACTACAGTTCTGAAGCTAGGATCAAGAAAATAGTTAGTTTATTACTCGGTAACAAATGTTAAAGCGGATCTATTTACTTGTCTGTACCTGCCCCTATTTGTCACTATCACCATTCTGACTAAAGAAAACAAAAGTGTTACAGCACTATTAGAAAACAGTTGCATTCCTTCTCAATTTTGGAACATTTGCTTATCATAACTATGCACTTAGTTTGATAATTTACGTAATACCAAGGAGCAGAGAAGAAGACTTTCAAAGTATTTATGCATTCTCATTAGAGTTCCGCCCTAACGCCAGAACCCCTGCCCCTGGGGCCACTAATTTCATAATTTTGGAAGAGGCAACCTTGCTTATCATAACCAGGCACCTAATATATCTTCTAAATACGGAGGTGGAGAGAAGACGATTGTAAAAGTGAAAACAATAGACAATACATTTTTAGGGGGATGTTACGATAAAACTACTGATATAGTTGATGCTCTTGTTGATTATTAACTCATGACCTTAGAATTTGGAAGTCTAACAACTAATTGATAAATCCAGGATAAGCTATTAAATCCGTATCTTAAATTCTCGAAGCATTACAGAAATTAGGAAAATGATGGATCTAACTTTAATCGTTGATATATCCTCAAACATTGAATTGGAAAGATTTGAAGAGTGCGAGTAGCTTTTGAACACGATCCGATTGATGAATAATGTCAATCATTTTTATTCTAAAGATTTGGGCATTACCTATTGTTGATGCTTTTGTTCCTTGCAATTGACAAGCATAAAACTTTTGAATTTCCAGAATTAACCCTACCGACCTACATTCCATTATTAGCATTTTTAGCTCTACTGGTCAGAAACCAGAGGAGCTTGTACAAATGAAAGGTGTCCGTCGTCCCTCCGTCTGTAAACAATTTTTCAAAATGTTACTGCTCCTACAGTTTTGGTCTGATTTCAATATAACTTGGCACACAAGTAATCTACACTGAGAAACATAACTCTTTGCATCGGTTTTTGATTTCCAGGAACGATGTTGCCATGGTTACTAAAAATAGAAATTTCTGTGAAATACTTTCAAAATGCTACTTCTTCTACAGCTTTGGTCTGATTTCAATATACTGTATGTGTACTTAAAATAATGGGCTTCATATTTTAGCAGCTTTGGCGCGGACAACGATGCGATAATTTATGAATACCGCCAATAAAACATTTATAAATACTATATATGGCACGTTTGTGTGTAGCGCTTATTCATGAATACGCCAACAACTCAATACCCAGTGATAGCGCTAAATTTTGAATACGCCAATTTATTTTTACGTACAGTAACTTAGCACACAAGTAGACTACACTTGGATGCATAATTCTCTTCATCAGTTTTTAATTTCATTGAACAGTGTTCCCACACAAGAAATTTCTAAAAATAGAAATTTCTGTGAAATACTTTTAACACGCTACTGCTCCTACAGATTTAAACTAATTTCAATATAACTTGTCACACGAGTAAAATATACATAGATACATACTTCTGTTTATCGGTTTTGATTTCCATGAACGGTGTTGCCATGGTTACTAAAAATAGAAAGTTCTGTGAAATACTTGCAGAAGGCTTCTGATACAGTTTTAGTCTGATTGCAATAAATCTTGCCACAAAAAGAGACTAAACCAAGGGTCATTATTTTATACAAGTCCAAGTGCTACTTTTCTCTTCCTTTGTTCTAAGTAGAGAACAGTAAAGCTACAGTCTCATCAGAGACTTCTGGTAATGTTTCATTGTTTCCGGAAAGTTTTACACTTATTTTCAACGGTGATAGGTGCTTTAACCAGTAAAATTTCCAGATAAGAGATTGTTAAATCTCTGGTTTGAACCCGGTCACCGTTCAAATAAATTATATAACAGAAGCATGATAATTTTGGAATCTGGAGACAAAAATAATTATGCCATTGCCATCTGACATTCCAAAAGTGGAAATTGACGACTTATAACATCGATCCAAAAATTGTCATTGTATCCTTGACCCTCTTCTTTTCCCACAGAAAACCGATATACACCCCATTCAATCCAATCGAGATTCCAAAACTACAACTCCCAAAAGGCCGCAAACAAAATTAACATGGGTATATGCAAACATTTTCAATATCGCTAATGCAGGCTTGATCGCAAAAGACCTTTTCATCTCATTCTTCGTCAGAGATGAAAGATAAGACACGTTTACATTGGGTAATGAGTTATGCAATGTAACTGGCGACATATTGCAAATGTTTGAAGTTGGGTTTTTTGGTGGGCAGTTTGTATGATCCAGGCCGTATTTCCGATTCTCGAAGGATTGCAATGAAAATGTGCCTAGAAATCAAAAGGAGCCTCTTATTTCGACCCAATGATAACACTTTCTGAGATGAAAGAATATCCAATAATCCGGTTTCTGAAAACACATGACTTTCGATTCAACAAATATCCTTTGAAATATGATTTCATTTTTTTTTTTCGCAGTTATTTCATACAATGTACGCACAGGTTTGTAAATTACTAGTATATACATTTTTTTCTCAGTTTTGCTTCAAAATGTTCAGAAACTCATTTCAATTCATTTGCTGGAAGAACGTTTCATTTTGAATTTAAACATGCGTGTTTTCAAGTGAAATTTTTCATTGTAAATTTGGTGATTTGGATACTTGGATTGTAACGTGGTGTTTTGGTAGCAGTCAAGATGAAAACAACGTAGTTTATTAACACAGCTCTGATGGTATTTTGAGGACAAGCTATACATTTTCCTGCTGGGAAATATTATGTTTGTCCATAGAAGGTTGACAAGATTTTTTTTTCGCTCCATTGTGGGTCTCGCCCGAAGTGATTTCACGAACTATATTTTAATTGTTAAATATTTAATGTTATACTAAAACGACAGAAATTCAGGTATTGAAAATTAATTTCTGCTTGAGTGAAGGACCATTTACTCTGTTTAAAGCAATTTCTTACATGAGTAAGAACTAAATCATTGCATTGCGATAGAAGTGGCATCCTTATAGAAGTGGTCTCCTTATATACATCAATTAAGTGCTGTACAATGTTGCATGAACTCGAAAGTTCCTTTGGAAATAATACTGGTATTCAAGTTAAGACTGAGTTGCACTCTCATTAATTATCTTTCATTCAGTAAGGACCGTTACAGTAGCTCAGTCGGTAGAGCGTTTGCTCCGTGATCGGAAGATGTGAGTTCGAATCTCGACCGCGACTGATCTAAGTCGATAAAAATTGGTAGCAACTGTCCCTTCGCCAAGCGCTCTTTGAAGTGAAAGTTGCGGGTCCTTCGGATGAGTCCTTAAGCATCACTATTAAGAGTTCAATTTCAACTGTTCACAAAAATCAAAGTAATATAAAATGTCTTCCATAGGAAAATGATCGTATTGTATGAACGAGAATAATGAACTAATGTGAAAATAAGTATGAAAATGAGATATTACATTGTCGGAACTAAATAAGTCGTGCGATTGAGGTAAATAATTTCATAAGCTTACAAATTAATCACTTTAAAGCAATATGAGCTGCAACTTTGATGTCGGAAATATTTGTTGCAATATTGTAATTAACTATTTCAATGGCAGAATAAAAGAACGTTTATAAACTTCTGTTCATATTTGCGAAGCACACTTTGATTAAAGCAAAATTACATTATTGTCGACCTGTACAATATTGATTTCTTATATAATACTATACATTCCATTGTACAGAAATCTTTCTTCTGAAGAAAATTAATACTTTATTTTAGTCTAATTGATCATAAAGGATTAAATTACATACAGATTTATAATAACAGCACATTTTAACAGCAAAATAAAATTCTCAAAAATGCAGCTCATATTGCTTTAAAGATAACGCTTACTCAGGGTTGACAAAAATGGACTGCTATAAAGTGCAGTATCTTACGTAATGATGATATCAAATCAAAAATTGCTGTAAATGGAAAGAATAACAATGTAATAAAATAAATATTAATGCTCAAATTTTATAAATACATATAAAGATATGCAACATCATGGGTAGATTTATAATGATGCATAGGAAATTCTGACAAAATTTTATTATTTAAAACACTGCGACATTTAAGTCCGGACACGACAGAGTCCGGACTTTTAGGTACCCTTTCGAAAAGACCTACATTAGAATTTCTTCTATATTTTGGTGGGATTTTTTATTCTGACCTCATCATGTCAATATCAACTTCCACATTGTAGTAGTTTTCTTATTAACCTCTGTCAAAACCTAAAATCCCATGGGAGAATGGGGGGATTTTTCATCCCACCAAAAATCCCACCAAAATCCCATGGGAGAAAAAGTACTGTGGGATAATTTCTCCCGCATGGGAAAAAAAATCCCATGGTTGTTGCTAAAATGGGATTATTTCTCCCACAGGACAAAATATCCCACTAATTGATGTTGATATAGGATTTATCCCATGTTTTTGGCATGTGATGGGAGAAATTATCCCACCAACCTATTAGATATATAATAAATCTGAAATTAACACAATAAGTAACCTTAAGCACTGTTAAGAGTGGTGTTTTATTTCTAGTGCCCAAGAATGTAACATGTACTATACATGTAGTATACTCAAAGTATAATTTTTTTCATTATTATTTTTTGTTATTTACCCCCCACCTTCCTCTGAAGAAGGGAAGGCATATTGCCTTGCTACCGTTGATCCGTTTGTCCACCATCAGTTGCCATTCATTTTCTTTGCAGTGGTTGTACACATTGAAATGAAATTTGTTATATCTATCATATGAATATCTAGGTCAAGTTTTGTCCTGGTAATGGTCGAGACTTAATAGACCAATTTTTGTCCTGTTGACTTATAAATATTCCAATTATTTGGTGGAGCAGGGCAAAAAATGTTTTACAAACATATTTAGTTCTTTAAAGTGTTCTATAATATATTTTCTCTTGCTATTTTACAGAATCATGTTAAATACCAAAATGCATTTCACTTCTAGCAAAATGGCAACTGAATGATGTGTTTACCCTGTCAACAACTAAAACTTAATGTAAATATATAGTATGCGCATGTATAAAGTCTTCTTTTTTTATAATTGCAAATACTTTATATTTACATTAACTTCCAGTGCCCGTGAGCCTTCCTGTCAATTGTTCAAATATTCCTTTATAAGTTATGCGGCCAGTACTTCTATACATATGTATAAGTGTATTGAACAAGTTTAAGTCTCTCGTCTTATAACACTGATTTGACCTAAAATAACCCATACTTCTCAAGCTGATTTCTCACTTTGCACCAGTGTTTTGCTTTTCGTACGTCCATCTTGGTGTTACACTTAAAGGAATTACGATCCCGATCAATATGATTTATGGAGAGCAGTGTCTTGCCAAATGGATGTGCCCTTTGTGATTAAGTATGCTTACTCTACTCTGAATTTTCATTAAAACCAAATATAGTCTTCTGTTATCACCAGCTCAATCACTAAATATACGAAGTTTATACCCCCCCCCCCCAAAAAAAAACACACACAGCCTCACAGGCTACGATGACACTAATGGATAAGACGTGTACGTAAGCTGTTTTAATTTTTTCGAATGTCAATAAAATTACAATTGCATAACCAGAGTATCTCAGTGCTCTTTTCACCAAAGACTAAGCTCTAAAATGAAAACAACAACAAAATAAAGAAGCATAAATATTTATTGTACAGTAACAGATATCATTTATACATAACAAAATAAAGACAAATATAAGTATTTATTATCTGCTTTATACATGAAATGATGATATGGCCATGGGATGACTGGGAAAAACAGCTATGAGGCTAAAAAAAAAGAAAAGAAATTAATACTGATAGAATGATAATCTTTCAACACCTAAAAAGCTAAGGTTTATAAACCATGATGTTCACTTCAGTCACGTCACAATAGCCCCGGAAAAAAATGTATTTTGAATTCAGTTGCAAATGCAAATTTTATAGCTTAGATAAAAGATAAAATACCATTTTTCAAATTCAAATAAGCACAATGAAAATATGAAAAACATTGATTTTTTTCATCTGATACATGGCTAAAGGGGCTGGGGGTTGCAACCATTTTCAGACTATTTTGATCTCCTTTAGAGCTAGAGCTCCATATAAAAATACACAAAAATGTTCAAATTTCAAAACCTCCTTTATTTTGAAAAGAAGTTTCTTTTAAATCACTTTTCCCTCTATAATTTTTCTTACCTCAGCAGAACTTCAGACATGTTGCTTTCCCCACATCACCATCATCAAACAGCACGGTTACCTCTAAAAACAGATAAATGTAATATAATATCTGTATTCATTGTTTTGAACAAAACAAGTTTCAAGAATATATGGTTTACAATCAAAGCCAAATAATGTAGTTTTTGCACTCTGTAATGCAACTAATGATGCCAGCATTACTATGGCATGCATGGATATCAATTCTTTTAACCAATGTTTTTATTAATTAAACTTTGCTAATTTATATAAACAGCATAATGATATAAATTAATTTTGAGATACACACAAATACAACATATTATTACACTTTACAAAAATTACCTCTTCCGTCAACACTTTGGACTTTGCCTCTGTAAAAGAATCCATCCTCCCACTGTGCCTTCAGCTTCTCTCCAACAGCCTGAAATAAAATTGAACAATAAATATTTCATATTTAATTTAAGCAGTTTATAAATAACATAATTTAATTACCCCTTACATCTTCTACCTTGTTAAGATGAAGAATAAACATTTGATATTGATCAATTAAACATATTTTATGAAGAGTTCAATTTCTTAGAACATAGGTGTCAGACCTGGGAGGGAGGAGCACTTTTTCATCTGCAAAGATCAAATTATTGAAAATTGGGGTTTACCTTCTTTTGTTTGTTAATCGTTTCCACATTTTTTTTACAACATACACGTAATTCTGAAAGTTAAGATTCTGTGTGTTACTTAGCAAATATTATGTGTGTTTTAGCTCGTAGGTTGTTTAAAATAATTAGATGACATGCCATAAAGAATATTATAAATGCTAACAAAACCCATTCCAGATAACATATCTGAACGTTATTGATCATTGACCTTATATAAGTTTAATACCAGCAGAATAAGGGCATTTTAAGTTAATTGAGGTTATAAATAGTTTAGAGTTCCTATCATTAAGATTTTTGAAACAATTAAAAATGGGAGGAAATTAGAAAAAATTAACAGTGGAAATTCGAAATGTAATATTTTAGAAATTTATAGCTAAAACTATAATTGTTTATTTATGCTTAGAAACATATTTCACTTTTAAGTCATTATATGAATTAAATGGGTTTTCTTATTTGTAATATTTTATTTTATTATGCCCCCGTAATCGAAGATTCGGGGGCATTTAGTTTTTGCCCTGTCCGTCCGTCTGTCTGTCTGTTTGTCCGCAAAAACTTTAACACTGCCCAGAACTTTTGATTGGTTGGAGCTATGGCTTTCATATTTCACGTGTATTCCTTGTGACAAGACCTTTCTTTGGGTACCGTCATATTTGACCTTGAAGTTTGACCCACTTTTTCAAAATTTTACCAAACTTGAACCTAGCTTGGCCATAACTTTTGAACGATTGGTGCTAGGGCTTTCATACTTCACATATGAATCTTTGTGACAAGACCTCCCTTGGGATACCAACAACTTTGACGTTGACTTAGGAGTTTGACCTACTTTTGAAAAACTTTAACCTTGGCCATAACTTTTGAACAGTTGGTGCTAGGGCTTTTATACTTCACATGTTTAATCCTTGTGACAAGACCTTTCTTTGGATACCAACAACTTTGACCTTTTGACCTTGACCTAGGAGTTTGATCTACTTTTGAAAAACTTTAACCTTGGCCATAACCTTTGAACGGTTCATACTTCACATATGTAATCCTTGTGACAAGACCTTCCTTTGGATACCAACAACTTTGACCCTTTTACCTTGACATTGGAGTTTGACCTACTTTTGAAAAACTTTAACCTTGGCCATAACCTTTGAACGGTTCATACTTCACATATGTAATCCTTTTGACAACACCTTCCTTTGGATACCAACAACTTTGACCTTGGAGTTTGACCTACTTTTGAAAACCTTTAACCTTGGCCATAACTTTTGAACGATTGGTGCTAGGGTTTTTATATTTCACATGTGTAATTCTTGTGACACGACCTTCTTTTGGATACCAACAACTTTGACCTTGACGTTTGACCTACTTTTGGAAAACTTTAACCTTGGCCATAACTTTTGAACGATTTGTGCTTTAATATTTCATCTGTGTATTTCTTGGGAGAAGGCCTTTTCCTTGGGCACCAGGAATTTTGACCTTGATGTTTGACATACTTTTGAAAAAACTTAAACCGGTTTTTGCCATATCTATTCAATGGTTGCTGCTAGAACTTTCAAATTTCACAGGTAAATTCCTCGAGACAAGACCTTACTTTGGGTACCAACACATTTGATTTACATTTGAGAAAGTTTAACCTTTGCTATAAGTTGCCATACCGGGGCATCAGTGTTTCACAAACACATCTTATATATTATTGTTATATACATGTATATTATATATATAAATAGTAAATAAGGAAAATATTGATCAAAGTGTAGAAAAGAGTTGTTTCTTGATGAATACTCAGCTGCAATGGTCACAAGCATAAAAAAAGAGGAAATTGTCCTAGTTAATATCACTACAATCATAGGTCCACAATGTACAATACGTTTGATTTCCATTAGTGAACTCTTCAAAATTAGAGGCGCGTTTGGTTGTCGGACTGGACAGCATGGCGTTGCGGATAATACAAAACATGCCAACTTCAATCCAATTTTAAATGTTAAATGTATTTGTCATCCCAGTTAAAGAATAGACGAACTAAAAGACATATGTAAGAGAGCGAGAACCCTAAATTTATCATCCATTGATGAAAGATACGACATTTCCGATCGCGAGCATGTGTATTGTATTTAAATGTACCATACGATAAATAGAAACATACGATCAACAATAGATATAAATTGATATCGTTGTCATTTCTACATGTATATAAATTCCACAACAATAAAATATTTCATCTGCATTATGCTAGGATTTGTTCATAGACATTCAACATATTGTTTACATGTTTATGTTACATGTACGTTTGTCCCAGAAATCCCGCGAGATCTGTACATTTTCCGACTTTTTCACAAAAGAGCGCACTAAGAAGTATAACTCTTCAATAGTGGGAATAGAACGTATTGGTGGTTATTCATTCTTATCCATGGATGTTTCCCCTCTGAGTAAACGTCATCCTTTAGCACAAAAATAAGACAAGAGGCCCAGGGGCCTCATCGCTCACCTGATTAATTTGGCTATGAAAATCAGAAATCGGTTCAGCATTGAAAAGTTTAAATATAAAAGTGATTCGGGGAGGGAGGGGTATGATTTGAACAAACTTGAATCTACACTTCCTAAGAATGCTTTTGAATTAATGTGACACGTACATGTACTGGCTATGTTGTTCTTATGAAGAAATTTTTTATTGATATATCCTTTATCCTCTGTATAAATATGATCCCCTGTTATAGCCCCTCTATATTCTCCTGGGGGTCATGATTTGAACAAATATGAATCTACATTACCTGAGGATGCTTTAATATTAGTATGACCAATCATAACTCTGCTGTTCTTGAGAAGAATTTTAAAGATTTCCTATGTATTACTATGTAAAACTTTGATTACCTATTGTGACCCCATCCTACCCCCAGAGAGTCATGATTTAAACAAACTTGATTCTACACTACCTGAGGATGCTTCCATATAAATATGACTAATCATTACTTTGCTGTTCTTGAGAAGATTTTTAAACATTTTTCCTATGTATTCCTTTGTAAAATTTGATCGCCCACTGTGGCCCCACGCTACCTCCGGGGGTCATGATTGGAACAAACTTGAATCTACACTACCTGAGGATGCTTCCATAAAATTATGACCAATCATGGCTGTGCTTGAGAAGAAGATTTTTAAAGATTTTTCCTATGTAAAACTTTGATCACCCATTATAAGGCCCTACCCTATCCCCGAGGGTCATGATTTGAACAAAAATTAATTTGAATCTACACTACCTCATAATGATTTCACATAACATAAGTTTTATATTTCAGGCACAGTTCTTGAGAAGAAGATTTTTAAATGATGCCATTGATTTTTCACGAATTCATAATTATCTCCCCTTGGAAGAAGGCGTGGCCCTTCATTTCAACCTCCTATGCAGAGTTGTCGTTCGTTCCTCTCTCAGACACCTCTGCAATGGGCTCGCGTCAAGATTTTTGACATAACGTAAAAAACATAACATTTCAAGGATTATTTCAAAGTAAACTAATAGTATTAGATCTATTTCGTAAATATCTATCCTTAAGGACTATCATTAGCTCAGACATTTAATCATAATAAATTAAAAGAGACGCACTATTTCTCGTGCTTATCACTGTGATACACGCGAGCCAACGACAGAGATGAATGTATGAGCCCATGGTAGAGAGTGTCTTCATTTTAGCAAACTTGAATCCCCACTACCCAAAGATACTTTGTATCAAGTTTGGTTGAAATTGACACAGTGGTTTTTGAGAAGAAAATGAAAAGGTGAAACGTTTGGAACAACGACGATAGACAGCGGACAAATTCTGATCAGAAAAGCTCTTTTTATCCTTGGCTCAGGTGCCCTAAAAAAAGTACATCCCCAAAAACTACAACAGCCTTTATGTACGTTAACAAAAATAAATTTGACGGCTAGTAGGTTGTCTTTAAACAACATATTGAACTTTTCTCTTCTAGATAAACTTGAAATTTTTTTAAAATCGTTCCTAATAAGACCAAGAGCTTGCTCACATTGTCAGCGATTGGTATAAAAAGCGGCGGAAATGATTCAAGCAACAAGAAGGTCAGCAACTGTAATACAAATAAATGTAAAGCCACAATTTCAGTTTATATTTGTAAAAAAATGTTTCTTTCCCACTGATGATTAAACATATACATCTCTCTCCTCCACAAGCTCAATGTTGTCAGTTAAGTGTTAAATTCTAGCAGTGATTCTTAAACTTTAAACACTTTTTACATGCACTTTTTAATTTTTCAAAGACATTTGCATTATTCTGTTGCAAGTTTTTCAGATTTTCAGTAGTGTGCTAAATCTGCAAGAGCATTCTGTATGGAAAAAATGCGCACGATATTTGAACTATCTGTGCTACGATAACTTTGCGAAACAAATCAATCGGATTTCTCACCACGAGTATAATGCTATTCCCAGAGAACTTTTACAACAATTCAAAGCTTGTAGAGAAATTAAACACAGAGATGCTGAGTTGCTTATCGGATATTGAATTCTTATATCTCTGCAAGTTATTCATATCGCAGTGCTAATGGGTGCAATTTTTCTGACTACATTCTCTGTGCATGCGTTTTGATTTCACCGATTGCTTGCTGTGCGTAAAGGTATCATAGAGTACATTCAAACTGCCATTTATTTGTAAACTTTGTAAATGTTGATGCAATTTTCTTGTTTAATAACATATCTTTAGGTCTATGTATCCAGCAATTATTGCCTGTTCTGACACAGTTCAGGAAAAGGCCTCGGATGCTAATGTACTCTTAGGAGTTGCGCATTTCTGGTCAATTCACCAAACTATACAGCGAAAATTAGACCGATTGACCAAAGGTAAAAATCAATGTGTTTTATGTTTAAAATATTATAATTTCTGACTGAATCGTTATTGAATTGAAATTTGGTCAATTGATAGAAAACATGTTCAGGTGTATATTAATAATCTCGATAAGCTTCTTAAGCATGACCAGCATTTTTAGGCAGAGCTGATCGATTTGATCGTACATGTACAAATAAACGTCAGCAGTAGCTAAATAATTTCCTAGACCATCTACCTCTTCCATTTAACCGGTTTTTTTTTTGTTTTGTGTTGTTTTGTTTGTTTTTTGGTTGTTGTTTTGTTTTGTTTTTTTGTTTTTTGTTTGTTAATTAGGTTGACCCTCATTTCCTCAGCTCTGTGTGCAGTAAAAGCAAAATGTAAAATACCTTAGTCTTTCCATGTACAACTCACATGTTAATACACATTTTCCATCTGCACTACCCTCTTTGTAAGTCAGTGCTTTATCTTTACGGAAATCCTATACGTCACCTACCATGCTAATAAGTGGACTGGTGTAGTTGATCTCGATATTACGGAAGCCCATTTAGGACCTAACAAAAATATTTTTTGAATTCGATATTAATAACGAATTGTCGTATTTGTTATAACGAATTTAATTCGTTATACCAAATTTTTATCATTCGTTATAATGAATTTAATCTGTTAATAAAAATTTGTTGAATTCGTCATAACGAATTCTAAAAATTTGTTATAACAAATTAAATAACTTTATAACGAAATCAGAGAAATTGTTATTATAACGAATTAAATTCATTAAAACGAATTCTTAAATTTGTTATAACGAATTCAGTTCGTTAAAACGAATTCAACAAATCAATATTATCGAATTCATATATATTTTTCTATAGGCCCTGATTGTTGAATTTGTTTAAACGATTGAATTTGTTATAACAAGTTTTACATGTATGTTTGTTTATTTTTTAACGTCACTCTCGAGAATTTTCTGGATAATATTAAGTTTTGTTGAACATTGATAATGTAATAGAAGGTTTGGTTTTCAATAATCTTTGGCTATTGGCTTTAATTTCTTTATCACTAAAAAGTACATACATTTATAATTATCTGGAAAATGCCTACGAAATTGTGTCGTTAAATAGGCTCCGATCTGTGATTATGGATATTGCAAAGCACTGCATGGCTTTTATCCTTTAAATTTCCACGTTTAACTAAGAGAAACTGTTCAAGTAGCCTCTATGTTTCTTTAAACTTAAATATGCCAACAAAGGAATTGATGCAGTAAATATTAGTAATATTCTTGATAACACAGTCTTATATATTATTCCATCCACTATATATCAAATTGAAGTCGTCACCTTGTATTTCTTACAAATTTTCACCGACTATTGCTTCCAAACATTTTAATTAAAAAACCTATGCAGTGCATAGATATATATCGAACATCTGAAACAAAATCTTCCTCCGTGTTTATGTTCTTCTTCACCCTGCAACAATAGTCCTGTTGGACACTCCTTGTTGGTGACATAAATATAGTTAACAATGAGGACCTTAGATTTAATCAGTTA
Organism: Saccostrea echinata; assembly: GCF_033153115.1. Taxonomy (NCBI): domain Eukaryota; kingdom Metazoa; phylum Mollusca; class Bivalvia; order Ostreida; family Ostreidae; genus Saccostrea; species Saccostrea echinata. The sequence goes on from NW_026889750.1 coordinate 24,407,509, forward strand.
TTTCAAGACCGCCAGAATTTAGGGAATCATGTCTTTCAACTGGCTTCATAATTCCGTATATATTAGGAATTCTGTTGAAGATTACGCCAGGCGATGAGCCAAACATGAAAAAAGACCTTAACACTTTTTCTGAATGGTTTGAAAGTATCAGATGGATGTTGAAATTTCGTATTAAATGGTTGAGGGGCATTATGAAAACCATCTACCCGATCTGTCTTCAATAATTCTGAAGTGAAAAATAGAATTATATGACACGATCAATTACACGACCGTATAAGCCGAGGGCCAGAGTCGAAGTAGATGCTGGCACAAAAAAAAATCACACTGTTCAAATGCCGTAGATGCCGAGTACGGGTCTAAATTTGCAGCCCTTCACCGTCAAGGGTGGCGTCTTAATATGAGGGAAAAATTCTCGAAGGGAGAATAATTACCATATCTACATGTATATATACAAAATTCCTACACTACAGTGTACATAAAAATCCTTGCAAAGATGCATCGCGGGTTCCAGAAAAGGTTCTACTAAGCATTTTTTACTCCTCACCAAAATATTAACAGCAGTGAAGGAGAAACTTCAGGAGTACTGTGCAACAACATATTCGAGAAGTGGTGTGAATCAGATGTGGATACTTAAAAACTTCAAAGAACTCTAGGAAATTTGAAATAACAAAGTTTTACCAATATTAATAACAATTATCAAAACGTACGACTTTTCAACACCTTATACAACCATTCCCCGCGAAAAATTAAAGTCCTGGGGCCCGTTTTACAAAAGAACTTATGACTAAGACCAAACTTTAATTCTGCTTGTAACTTTTTAACTTACATTATAATAAAAATGATTTTAATCTTTTTGAAAGGAATGGAGTAAGATATTTTTACGCTAGCAATTTTAAACAAAATCATTAATATTGCAAAATTTTACAGTCATTTTAATTTTTCGGTCCTAGTCGTAAGATCTTTTGAAAAACGGGCCCCAGGCTTCTTCACATCAAAGACAGCCGCTTTTTCAATAAAAATGGGACTCGTAAATTTTCATATCTTGTCACTGATCATTTGCAAAACTATTTTGTTAAAAAACATTCTGATTGTACACATAGTACTTCAAAGGTACATGAGTTTCTGATTGACAGTATTTATGTAGTTTTTTTGTTGTTGTTGGAATTCATATGAGAATTGTGCCCCGTTATTAGCAGACCTATTTTTGTATTCTTAGGAAGCAGAATCTATATAAAAACTTCTACATGAAAAGAAAACGTCTATTGTCGTGGCTTTTAATTCGACAGTTAGAAAATTGACAACGTTTTATCAATTAAAATATTCATTTTCATTCTTACCTTGATTCAATATATCCCTTAGAATATATCCCTTAGAACTCGAAATAAAGAAACCACAGAACCCGACACAAATGTTTCATATTGAGATATTTAACTAGAAAAAAACTTTAATAAATGGCAATTTAACAACAAAACTTGATGTGATAAATTCAACTACCTATCATCAACTTCTTTTATTAATGTAGCAATATACCATTATCACCTACTTAAGAAATTGATTCGATACGCAAGATCTTGCTCTACCTAAGAAGAATTTCTACAACAAGTAAGGCTATTGATAAATATGTTGATGATTCAAAGACATCAACAGTCCCGTTTAAAGACTACAACACAGTGGGGGAGATTTCAATTAAACGTTTAACTTGACATTAAAATTTGACGCTAATTATTAAGCGTCACAATGACAAGCGATACGATCCCGATGTATTTAAAGGAAAAAATGGGATTAGAGGCTTTGATTGTGGTTTCTTTATGAATACCAAATCCTATCCTTGATCATTGGCAACCCCCCCCCCTTTCCATAAAAAGGAAGAAAAGAAAGGTTATCCCTTAAATTTCTTTAATTCAAATTTATTTAATTCATTCTTTAAGTAGTACATGACTAAACCATGCACAGCATTTTTTTTAAATCTGAATTTCCGCTATAAATTCAAAAAGTGTCGTTTAAAAAAAATTATAAAAATTGTCAAGATTATTTTGACAACCAGTTACACGAAGAAAGTATTTTTTCCGAAATTAAACGATAGGTTTTTTCATAAAAATTATTTATTTTGAAAAACATGCATATTTCAATTCTAAGATGAACCATAGTTCAGTTTAAATTCTTCAAAATTGTTTTTGTCGTTGTTAACCTCCACAAAAATACTTCGTGTGTTTCATAGTTAATAAAGGAATGAGTCACTGAATTTGATAGCTGACTAGCCAGACTTTTTTTGAAAATCAAGGATTTTATAGTTAGTTGGTTGAAAATTTCTTTTCCTCGTGAACAGCCAAAGGGAGTAACTTTTGGAACTTCCTGTCCAAATACGACTCGTACGATTTTGTCCAAAATGTGCTTACACATACATGTAGTAGATATAGTCATGTATAAAATATTCAACAATAGCGAAAATTAAACGACAGGAATTGTTTGGGGGTGGGGGTGTTGTACATCCTTAAGGTCAACATTTCGCAAATTCTATGCAAGGTCGATACAATGACCCTGTTAGCAAATAAACCTAATCGGTTAGTCGTTTTTCTTGCAAGTTATTAGGCTATTATTTTCACACTGAATTGTCTACGGATTTTCCGTTCCCCCGACCATGACAAGGAGAATACGACAGGTGTGAGTCGACAAGGGTTGCTTAGTCCTCCATGGCACCTGATCCCACCTATGATGTTTTTAGAGGTCCGTGTTTGCTCTGCTCCAAATTTGTATTGTTTCTATGGACTTCTGTGCTTGACTACTGTTCGTTTTCTTCATATTTCATTCTGGCAAAAATCTTAGAAATTTTCCCATCCATTCTCGTTTAGGAACCCTGATGTAATCCCCATCTTGATCATAATTAAATACCCTGTTATTATCTTGTTATTTTTAATTATCTTTATTTGAATAAACTTTTGTCTCGTGCCTGAGGTTTGGCAATAATTTTATATAAAAGCGTTTGTTTTCGTGGCACAGTGGTTAATGGAAGATATTGCTTCGTTCTAGAGTACACATTTAATCCTTTAAGTTGCGAATTCGAATCGATCCCGCTGCGGGACGTGGAAACCAGACCTTGAAAGCGACCGTGTTTACAGAGGTTTCAAATGGCAGTTTTATTTTTTAATACTAACTTCTCAGTGGCTTTCAAAAAATTCTACCTTCTCAGACTGGCCTATAAAAAATTATAATTTCTCAGTGGTGTGAATAGACGAGAATATATACATCCCTCCGCCAGCAATCGATGGCGTGCCAACATGAAAATTTCTCGAAGGGACATAAAGCAACCATACAAACAGAAACTCATTCAAAATTTAACACTAGTAGGAGGGAAATTTCAAAGTGTTGAATCCTGGTATAACGGTAAAAGACCAGACAGATTGCCTACCGATTAGATAGCGGGAACAATTAATACCTTTTTATGAAAAGATTAACAACATAATTAGACGACACTGATTTATTTATTTTTATTTCTATATTAAGGATCAGCTCCTTACTCCGCGACTGTATAGCGAACGCTCTAACCACTGCGCCACACGGGCAACTAAAAGTAGGTAACAACATTGTCTTTGTAAGGCTTATTATTTTAATTGTATTTTAGAAGAACTGGGATTTAATTCTTACTTATATACTTATACCCTTACCTCCCTTTCTAAGGAGGAAATTCTTCAAAATCATACATGTATGTAAGTTTTGAATATTTATAATATTCCCAACAACCAAAATGAATTTGAATTACCATATTTATATTGGATTCCAAAATCCTTACAAACAAAGATACATAGCGGGTTCCAGTAAATGTTCTACCAAGCCTCCTTCTTTACTCCTCACTTAAATATGAACAGCAGTGAAGGAGAAACTTCATGAAAACTGTGCAACAATATATTCGAGAAGTAGTGTAAATCAGATGTGGATACTTAAAAACTCCAAGGAACTTTTGGAAAATTTGAAATCACAAAATTTTACCAAAATCAATAACATAAAAACTTACGACTTTTCAACTCTGTATACAACCACTCCCCACGATAAATTAAAGTCCAGCTGCTTTTTCAATAAAAATGGAACTCGTAAATTTACTTACCTTGTCATTGGTCATTTGCAAAATTATTTTGTTAAAAAACATTCTGATTGAACACACAAGTAGTCTGAAGTTTATAGTAAAAAGATGCTTGAGTTTCTGATCGACAATATCTATGTGGTTTTTGGAGACCAGGTCTTTCAACAATCTGTTGGAATTTCTATGGGTACCAATTGCGCCCCGTTGTTAGCAGACCTATTTTTGTATTCACATGAAGCAGAATTTATTCAAAAACTTATACATGAGGAAAAAAATCTCTTGCTGTGGCCTTCAACTCGACATTTAGATAAATCGACGACGTATTATCAATCAACAATAGTTATTTCCATTCATATGTCGACACGATATAACCCAGTGAGCTTGAAACAAAAGATACCACAGAGTCTGACACATCTGTTTCATATTTGGATATTTAAAGTCGTTATTGGTAATCTAACAACAAAGCACGATGACTTTAACTTTTCAGTAGTCAACTTCTCTTATGCAGCAATATACCTTTACCACTTGCATATGGGGTGTATATCTCTGATTCGATACGCAAGCGCATGCTCTACGTATGAACAATTTCTAAAACGAGGCAAGTTATTGACAAACAAGTTGATGAAACAAGAATAACAACATCTCGTTTTAAGTCATCATTTCGTAAGTTCAATGGTCGATACAATGCCCTTGTCAGCAAATACAATCTATGATCATTAAGTCATATGTTGGCTGACGTTTTTCATACTAATTGTTAGGCAATTAATTACACACTGAATTGTCTACGGATTTTCCCGTTATTTACCGATTATGACAGGATTTGATTGTTTGTTGTTTAACGTCCCTCTCGAGAATTTTTCACTCATATGGAGACGCCACCATTTTCCGATGGAGGGCTACAAATTTTGACCTATACTCAGCACTTACGGCCATTGAGCAGTGAGGGATCTCTTTCGTGCCAGCACCTACTGCGACACGGGACCTCGGTTTATACGGTCTCATCCGAAGGACCGGTCTCCACGTCCCACGATGGGATTCGAACCTGCGACGTAAGGATCCACTCCTTACTCCGCGACTCTAGAGCAGACGCTCTAACCACTGCACCACGCGGGCGACAAATTATGACAGGAGCACAGGGCGGGTGTGACCGGTCGGCGGGGATGCTCACTCATCCATGACACCTGATCCTTCCTCTGATGTTTTTGGAGGCCCGTGTTTGTTCTGCTCCCGATTTGTATTGTATTAATGAACTTTGAGCTTGAATAATGTTCGTTATCTCCATATTTTATTGTATAAATTGTGAGTTTTGATGCTCTTGCTTGTGGTAAAATTTGATTTCAAATTTTCTAAATGTTTGTTGGGCAGTTCTGAACTCGGTGACCATGATCTTGCCTAAATAACCCCTTTTTTAAAGTGTTATGACATATACTATAACTATCAACCCTGAGGAATATGTTTATCTTCATAAGTTTTATCATTTTAAAATTACATTACAGACAAGAATTTTACACTTAACGCCCAATAACCTTGTCAAAATGTCCAAGATACATGGTTGTTACAATTAATTCCGACGATTACATGCAATCTTTGTGTAATTATAATTTACGCACAGTAACCTTGTTCAAACGACCATGGCATATGGTTGTTATAATTCCGAGATTACATGGAACATTTGTGAGCAGTTTAATCATCAGCTTTTCACTTCAAAAAAATGTCCAGTACTGTTTATCTTAAAATCCAATACCTTGAACTTGTCAAATTATATCCGTCTGTCTGTTTATAGACATTACCAGTTTAACTTTTGCACACAGATTGATTTGTCAAAATTAAAAAGAAAACAACAGTTGTTCAATTGTACACAACTTGTTTGACAGGGATAAGCAAGAGGAGTGAAATAATGTTGAATCCTTGTAAATTCAGAGGTTCATACACATATACTTGATAGGTAGAATAGGTAGCTAATGATCAGGTTTCTCTTGATTGAGCTTATTTTGGACAAGGATAAAGTCATAACGTACAAACGTATTAGTGTTCTAGCCACAATTTTCAAACAGAAACTTCAGAAACATATGCTTAAGAGAAAGACGTGACTCGAAGGTATGTCCTGATCCACCCCAACTTTGTCTCCGGGGTATATAAAAATAAGGGGTATATTTAATTCGAATTTATAACTTATAATAAAAAGTACAATAATTAATCAATTGAGAAATTGTTTTTTTTTAAATGTGAACACTAATATTACGATCATGAAGGGGTTATCTAAATTAAATCAAAATAAGCAGAAACCGACGCTACAGCACAGCTGTGCTAATGAAAACTGGCTTTGAGGTCACCATCAAATGTTTTCTAAGTAAAGACCTGCCTTTAGATCAAAATTTGGTTTTTTGCCATACACTGTTTTGTTGCAAACTTATCAAAGAATTAAGTATATCAATAAAGAATGAAAAAATATTATTGTTTAATCTAGAATGTAAGGTTGACTCTTCTTTAAAGTAACTTACTCTTGAAGTTTGATGCAGTTTTAAGAAACTTCAATCTTGGTCGTAACTTTTATTACTTCACAAATTATTTTTTATTTTGTATGATAGACAGACAAGACAAGACACGTTGACAATTAAGACATATTCAATAGGCTGTAAATAATTGCATCCCAATTACGAAGAAACCGTAAGGGGCGGACCACAATTCTTTGTATTTGCTTGTTTACTTGTGTTATAATAATTTTTTTTCGTCTACATGAATTTGCACTAGAATTTTTCGTGGGGATTTTTTAATTTTCTTTGAAAGAATTGCGAGCTACTGGAAGTATTTTGTTATATCTTTGGTTTTTAAATAAAGGTTTGTCGAACGTTGCGACATTTCAATAATAGAAATTAATATAAAACCAGGACATGAACAGCTTTCTGGTATTGTGATCAATATCCTTAATGTAATTAATCTCCTTACTATAATGTACACTTAATATAATGTATACTAATCGCAGATTAAAGTGTGTGTATAATGCCTCGAACTTAATTGGATGGGTTGCGTAATTTTGCTTTACATTTTCAGGTTGTGAATTAACATTGAAACATCAACAAAGATTTCTCAGTATATGCAAATATACATTTTCAACTTCACTTTTTATTAGCTTTTTTTTTTTTATCTATCGTGAGTTGCAAAACTTTTAGAAGCAAAGTAATCCACAAGTGTAAGCCAGGTGTATTCCATGATTCATAAAATGAGGTTCAATACCTTTTAATACTTTAGTTAGAGGAAATAAATAATTTGGAAAAGGAAGATTTTCCGACGATCACTCAACACTATCAAAGGAAATGATTCACGAGAAATTAAACATGACAGCACAATTATAGTAAATATATTTTCTCTGCAGTCATTTAAAGCAATATAGTTCATTGAGGTGCAGCTTTGTCTTATAGAAAGATGTTAGGTAAAATGCGACATTATATTTAATACGATAATGTAATTATTGACATTCGACATTAGATACAAGCTTTTATCAAATATGGAGTGCAAGTGTATTGAAATAAATTGTATAATGAAACTTTGCTTTTGTCTGCGGGGTGCTAAGTCGTGTACATGTAGACCGTATTTAGTTTTACTCAATAATAATCAGTTGAAATGAGCTAGTTATCCTCTGAACGTCCCTTTTTTAGCTCACCTGAGCCGAAAGCCCAAGTTAGCTTTTCTGATCACAATTTGTCCGGCGTTGTCTGTAAACTTTTCACATTTTTGACTTCTTATCAAGACCCACTGGGCCAGTTTCGACCAAACCTTCCACAAAGTATCCTTGGGAAAAGGGATTCAAGTTTGTTCCAATGAAGGGCTATGCCTTCTTCCAAGGGGAGATAATTAAGAATTGTGAAAAATTAATAGCATTTAAAAAAAAATCTTCTCAAGAACCACTGTGCAAGAAAATATAAAACTTAAGTGGAATAATTCTCAGATAGTGTAAAATCAACTTTGTTCAAATCATGACCCCCGGGGGTGGGGTGGGACCACAGTGGGCGATCAAAGTTTTACATAGGAACACACAGAGGAAAAATATTTAAAAATCTTCTTTTCAAGAACAGCAAGGCCATGTTTGGTCATATTTATACAGACGCCTCCTCAGGTATTGTAGAATCAAGTTTGTTCAAATCATGACCCCCAAGGGTAAGATGGGCCACGATGGGCGATCAAAGTTTTACATAGGAATACATAGGCGATTTTTAATCTTCTTCTCGGGAACAACAAAGCCATAATTAGTCATTTTTTGGAAGCATCCTCTGGTAGTGTAGATTCAGATTTGTTCAAATCATGACCCTCGCTTGAAGGGCTGGGCCACGAGGGGGATCAAAGTTTTATATTGGAATACATAGGAAAAATCTTTAAAAATCTTCTTCTCAAGAACAACAAAGCCATGATTGGTCATAATAATATACAAGGATCCTCAGATAATGTAGATTCAAATTTGTTCAAATCATCACCCCCACCCCCACCCCCGTAGTATAGAGGGTGTCATAACAGGGAATCAAAGTTATACAAAAGAATATAAAGAATATCGATAAAAAATTCTTCTCAACAACAGCAAAGCCATTTTTAGTCATATTTGAATTAATATGTCTAATAATTGCTTTGCTGTTCTTAAGAAGTAATTTTTTTATTGATATATCCTTTATTTTTCTTTGTATAACTATGATCCCTTTTTAAAGATTTTTCCTATTTATTCCTATGTAAAACTTTGATCGCTCATAGTTGCTCCACCCTACCCCCGGAGGTCATGATTTGAGCAAACTTGATTCTACACTACCTGAGGATGCTTCCAGATAAATATGACCAAAAATGGCTTTGCTGTTCCTGAGAAAAAGATTTTTAAAGACTTTTCTATGTATTCCTATGTAAAACTTTGATCGCCCACTGTGGCCCCACCATACCCCCATGGGTCAAGATTTGAATAAAATTGAATCTAAGCTAACCGAGGTTGCTTCCATACAAATATGATCAACCATGGCTTTGCTGTTCTTGAGAAAAAGATTTTTCCAATTTATTCCTATGTATCACCCACTGTGACCCCATCCTACCCCCGAGGGTTGTGATTTGAAGAAATTTGAATCCACACTACCTCACAATGATTCCACACAAGTTTCATATTTTTCTAGCACTGTTAGTCTTGAGAAGAAGATTATTAAATGATGCTATTAATTTTTCACGAATTATCAGTTATCTCCCCTTGGAAGAAGGCGTTTCATTTGAACAAACTTGAATCCCCTTTACCCAAGGACACTTTGTGGCAAGTTTGGTTAAAATTAGCTCAGTGGTTCTTGAGAAGTTGAAAATGTGATAAAATTAATGACAAATTTCGATCAGAAAAGCTCACTTGAGCCTTCGGCTTAGGTGAGCTAAAAGTTCGTTAATGAACATTTATTGACTGGGTTCAAGGGCAACATGCGTTTTGTCTTACCCAAGAACCGAACCGTTTGTCTGAGGCCGTTAGGCAGAAAGCAAACAGTTTGGTTCGCGCGGTCGACAAAACGCATTTTGCCCGAGAACATGCACAGTCGATAAATTATATGTTTTGTTATACTTTTTTTATATACATGTACCTTGTGTCGAATCCCATGATGTGTAAAATACTTTTACCCAAACTGTGGTTAAACTCGGTCAATTCTGTCACTGTCGAACACCAGCGAATGCAAATAAGATTTGGCTGACCGACAATGTGACGTAAGCGGTTCAATATCTCATCGACAGGGTTATTTTTCTATTGCTGGAACATCATGTTGCTTGAGCCGGACGCTTAACATTTATTATAACAAAATGGATGCTGACGTTGGAATTGTTTACATTACACCTTATCTACGTAATGATCAAAGTTTTAATTTAAAAAAGCCATAGTATGGAACTCTCGTGTTTTTGCATGGCGTTTAAAAAAAGTAGACTGGTGTTGATGTGAAATCAAAACGCTTTGACATCATACTTCGATCGTTTCGTATTATTCCGTTTTTCTCACAGAAACACAAAAGACAATCATGATGTAGTTAATAGGTGTTCATGACGTGATGTGTGTTTATCTCTAAACTGCAAGAGTTCATAACACAGTTGTAAATTTGACGAGAATAAAAGAAAACAAACTGTATACCGGAAACAATCACAGCTACAGTCTAACATGTTAAGATCCTTTAAAAACTACAAAGATTTCATAAATGCCTGATTTTATAGAGTCTATTTACAAAAGTATCCCGATTCGAAATCTATTTTTGCCATTTTTTCCACTCAAGTCCCGGGGCTTCTCTTCATGTATATCTGGAATTGTTGGCAAAGCATTTGGAACAATTTACTTGATCTTTTGGTTTTGATACTTTGATCAAAATGAACTCTGTGGCTAACAAGGTTTACTTATTCGGACAATAACTACATGTACCAACATGTACCATGACATACCAACATATTAGAATAAAGGCGCCTCCGAAATAAAGAACGCGCATTTTTAAATCGTTCACCTTTTCTTCTGTGCCTGTAATTTTTCTTTGGGTGTGTCGGAATTTACTTTTTTCCTGGGACCGAGTCTTCATAACCAATATGTACTTCCAATTAATTCTTAAATGTGTGAAACGATGAATTCTGTTGTTATAAATTTTTTTCTTCACTTCTTTTTGGGTAAAATGTATGAACGCGGGTTTTTCAGTTATCCGCTAAGATCATTGTCCGATAAGCGTAATCTTTTTTTTTTAAATTTAAATCCGATTAAATTTATGATACCAATAAATTAATGCTACACCTGAAATAAATAAATAAATTACCGCTGCACCTGAAAAAAAAATGAAGGGAAAAAAATAAAAACTAAAGTGTAAAACTTAAAAGAAAAAAAACTAAAACACTTTAATCTTAGTTTCAGAAAACAGTTAAGATTTAAAATGAGATTTTTTGAAGAAGGAATGTTGAAATCTACATTTTCCTTTCTTTAAACCAAAGAACTAATGATGGAGAAACCTGTAAATTTGAAAACTTGATATTTCATGATATATTGCCAATCGGATATTTTTTTTTTTTTTTTGAAATATTGTGATGCATCGTGCATGATACATTTTTTCCCTCATGATACACAGCCCTTAAGAAACACCTTCAATTTATAAGCAATTTTTTTTTGTTAATTATGAATTCCGATCCAATGTAACATCATTGCATGATTTTACCAGGAAAGGTATTCGTATTTTTGTTAAGTGACTTAGAACTTCCTAAGGTGAACTCGATTTAAGATCATGATTTGTTAAGTATGTGCGTCCAATGCTTTTTAATTAGACATTTATAGACCTGGCACGAATAACTGTCCTTTTAAAATTGACCTTAAATTCCCAAATGATCTTGTATTAATATTAATCAAGACATACACCCAGATTACAAATAATCTTTGTATTTATTAAATGGTACTCCGTATCAAAGTCAAGGAGTGAACACAAATAATTGTTTTCTGAAATTCACCCTGAACTTGCCCATTTGGCCCTGGGTCAAGGTCATCAGCACACCCTCATAAAGCACATGTATGAAATTTCAATGTTTCTCAAACGTTCACAGGAACTTGTATTTATTAATAACAAATGCAATTATACTCTTCCTCAAATTCTAACACTAGTGTGCAAATTTCCCTTATCATAAGTAACCAAAGAGTTTCTCGCGAGAGACTTCTGCTTCTAAAATCAGACCAAAACTTGGGAAGAATCTCACTGATTATTCTACTTTAAGTAAAGCCCACACCCTTCATCGAAAATATGTACCTTTTTAATCAACGCTCAGTGTTTTCTTGCGTGGTGTATACAATGTGTTTGTTTGTTAAAGAAACTCCTTTTCCTTTATCTATTAGACGGAAGGTGAAAAGATGACTAAAGACAGATAATTACAGACTGACGTTTCCTGTTTAGAAAAACTGTTTCTAAATTTTGTAACAACTCATAATTTGGCCAAATTTAATAATTTGGACTGGGCAAAGGAAATGTCCAAGTACTTTGATAAAAGGAGCAACGAAAAAAAAAAACAACATATTTTAAACAACGCAAAGGCTCTAAAAACCAAAAATGCAGTTTAGGGATGTTAGCATTGCCCTGAAGGTCTCGTTTCCTCGCCTTAAAGGGCAGATAAAGCGTTCCCTTGTCTGTATATCTGTTTTTTTTCCTCTCTACTCTCCTCGGAAAATCGGAAAATGAATAAAAGTCATTTGGAATTTTAGATTTTTCTAACAGGGTCTCGCTTCATTCAAGAGAAGCAGAGTAAGGAGTTGATCTTTACGCTGTGGGTTCGCCTCCTACTGCGGGACGTGGAGACCGGGCATTCGGATAAGGTATAAAGACGTAAACCAAGGTTTCGTAAATACTTGACTTCCAGGATAAAACGTCAAGATCCTTCATTGCATTAAACCATAAGAGGAGAGGTAAGGTCTAATTTGCAGTCTCCCACTGGCAATGGGTGGTGGCATCCCGACATAAGTAAAAAAAATTCCCGTAAGAACGCAGAGCAGAGGTCCAACCAAACAACACATCTACGGCATTGAAAGTTTCGGAAGGAAGCGGAATCAGTTGAATTGTGTTTGTCGTTAATGTTTTGCGTTGGAAAACAAGGTCTATGATTAATAATGTTTGCAAGAGAAAACCGGAAGATGATTCATCATTGTATCGAATACATTTCATAATAATTGTATAATATGTACATGCAATAAATAATTATTTACTACAGAAATTATATTACTTAATACATGTATCAAACTTAAGGAAGGGTATTTCTACTACTTAACCCGACGGTAGCTGACTGCTTAGCGCCGTACACCTACGATTCCTTTTACAGGAAATCTTTGTGCAAGTGCCATGTATATACATGTATCACACCTTTGTTTAAGATATTATTTGTTTATGGACGCTGATGATGGATCATACGCTTTAACTAGTCCTTATTTGACACATCCATATGCATGTAGGATTCTCCAAAATTTGACACTATACAAGCTTATCAGAGAGGTTCTTTCTCTATAAGGCCATGTTGCGGCCTACAATGACTTTAAAATGCCACGTAATATTTTCCCTCTAGAAATTGCATGAATTCTCAGGCTAATGAATTAATGATCCAGCTTAGTGATAAATGTTCTTTGGTTAATGATGTCAAGAAATAGCGTCAAAAAGTAATGTACTTATTCGTCCTTGTTAGCATTAGGGAAATTGGAAAACTTAGAGGGTGGGTATGTTATTACAGCAAATCCTACACACATAACCACCTTAATAGCTTGAAGCAACACCAAAATCTGCATGTGACACAGGTTTTTTTTATGCCCCGGTAATCGAAGATTCGGGGGCATATAGTTTTTGCCCTGTCTGTCCGCAAAAACTCAAACCTTGCCCATAACTTTTGATTGGTTGGAGCTATGGCTTTCATATTTCACATGTGTATTCCTTGTGACAAGACTTTCTTTGGGTCCCATCATATTTGACCTTGACCTTGGAGTTTGCCCAACCTTTGCTAAATTGGCCATAACTTTTTAATAATTGGTGCTAGGGCTATCAAACTTCACATGTGTATATCTTGTGACAAGACCTTCCTTCGGATACACTTTGACCTTGACCTTGAAGTTTGACCTTTTGGTTGTAATTTACTTTTCCTTTTAATGTCTCTCCTCTTTTTTAAAATCGATCTTTATACGTGCCTCACATTAATTTTTCTACATCGCACCAAATGAATTTTGAAATTTCATATTAATACAACTGGTGTCGCCCACGTGGCGCAGTGCTTAGAGCGTTTGTTCTGGAGTCGCGGGGTAAGGAGTTGATCCTTATGTCGCGGTTTCGAAACCACTGTGTGACGCGCGCGGAGACTGGTCCTTCGAATGAGACCTTATAAATCGAGGTCGTGTGTCATAGTATATGTAAGTGCTGGCACAAAAAAAGATCCCTCTTTGCTCATTGGCCGTAGAGTGCTGAGTACAGGTCTAAATTTGCAGCCCTCCACCAAAAAGTGATGGCGTCTCAATATGAGTGGAAATTTCTCAAAAGGAAGTTAAACAAACAAACAAAGAATACAACTGGTTATGTTTATTTTTAACCCTGTTTCTCATATTGCGTTCGGCTAGGACTTCAGCTTATGTAAAAAAGATGACATGGATTGCTTTATGAATTTATATCATTTAATCCTTGAAACATTTAATAAAACAACTTATTGCTAACTTTCAATTAATACTATGATTAATCAACCTTCGAAATACAAACTTCACCTCGCCCTTCAGCCTCAGAGAATATTGTACTCCTCAGGTGACTAAATCATCGTAATGACCTCAAAACAGCAATGATTGTAAACTGTAGTTGAAAAAAAATGCGTTTGTGCTACAATGTATTAGACTTGTTTATTATAAGTAACTGCGATTGATATAGAAATTTTTTTTATTAATACCAGTTATCACATACATGTTTATAATATGGATTACAACATTATATCATTAATGAATATAATAAACAAATACAAAAAAATTATAATTGTGACAACTGAGAGAGGAGAGAGAAAGAAGGAGAGAGAGGGGAGGGGTTAAGAAAGGTAAAAAAAAAAAGAGCATGATCAAAGACAAATATCTGTTCATTAAAGTACTGGTAAGAGTATGTCCAAGCCTTGTGCAAAATGTCTTTAAGTGCCTATTCGCAGGGTCTTGCATAAGTGAAAGCCAATTTTTCCATTTGTTATTAAACTCTTTAATTTGATTACTTTTTGTTGCACTATATTTCATGGTAGATAGTAATGTTTGAACATCTCCACGTAATCCTTGTAATCTCAAAACCTCATTACGACATTTAGTTCTGTATATAAATGATTTAATACATAACAGTATTGTATTTAATTCCTTACTGTTGGGTATTGGGTTTCCAAGTATGAATGTACAACTATCCGTTGGAAATTCTATATTATGAGCTTCACAAAGAATGGTAAAACTATTTAAAGTTCTTGAACCTTCTGGCATTCCCACATAATATGAAAAATTGTTTCCTCACATGTCTGACAGAAGCTACACAATTTAGTATCTTTCAAACCCATTTTATATAAAATCTTATTTGTAACTAAGATATGTTGATTTATTCTGAATCGTAGCCATTGTAATTTAGAACTTTTTGTACACTGAAAAGGAATTTTGTATAGCATTTCCCATAGGGAATCTTGAATTTCAAAATGTTTACTCGATTGATATAGAATTACCGTCATGAAATAAATACCGGTATTTCTAGTCTTGGCCTTGCAGAGGGATGCTCATATTTTCTCAGTATGAGTGATATAAGGGTGGAGATTTTTTTTTTTTTTGCTTCCTGGGTGTTGAGGCGACAGGATCTATTTGGATTTCAGGATGCAACGCAAATCTTTCGTAGCAATGCTAGCTTTGATAGAACCAGCTCTTGTCTAAGAAAAGCAAATGCCAAGGGGGAAGGGGCCCTTCAGATCAGATTAATAATTGTATGTTGTTTCATGCTATTTTAGAATTTTTCACCCAGGTAGAGAGATCATGATTTATGCGTGGTGTTCATTGACCATCGCCTACCGTTGCAAGAGGAGTTCCATTTTTAAAGGAAGTTTCCAAAAGACCAATGATTTTTAATGCTGAGCGTTTCGCAAAGAAACAATTACCACCCACGATAAACACCTATGTTTTGACACTGAGCCGAGAAAGGAATTAAACCCTCGGGCCTCCAGATTACGAAGCGAGCGCCCAATCTTGAGGCTAGCAATAAGAGCCATGTGTACAGTGTACATGTACTTTGAATGTTGCAGACACCTGTTTTACTTTGGATATACTAAATCCCTTTAACAGTAGTGAAAGGAGCTGTTGATTTTTTTGGAATGCCGTTGAAGAAGGGAGGGGCAGAGACTTGGCATTTATATACATGTAGTATTTGTGTATAATTATAATAGTTTAGACAGCTTTTTCTTTTAATTGAATATATTTTGTAACGCAATATTTACGATGTTCTTTATTTTACATATATACACTAGTATACTTTAACACAACCGATCTGAGTTTTATGTATGACTGCTCATGCATATGACCTGCTCGTAGGAAGCAATATCAGTTGGGGGGAGGGACACAGGCATACATTTTCAGTTGGGCGTGCACCATCAACTACCAAAAATTCCTTGATAAGCAAAGAAAAAAAGGTCAACAGACGTTTTTTATTGAGGGGCCACAAGCATGTACATGTAGTAGCTATGTTTTCTATAGTAATCTATATATAGGCAATTATTGGGGAGGGGGACGTCAGGTCATATGAGCAGTCATATTTAAAACTCAGAACGGTTGTGTTAAAATATGCTGGTGTATGTATGTAAAATAAACAACATCATAATTTTTTTTGTTTATTCAATCACAAACAAATTCCCTTAAATAATGTGTTAAACATTTAATACACTGTGACATCCTTCGAGTTCAATAGAAATTTCGTTATCACATATCGGCATATTTTTCAAACAATAGGTAACATATCTGTAAAACAATACACAAATACGATTTAAAGTAATGTGAAAATTTGGTTCAAAATAAATAATAATTGGACATTTATTAACATTATATGGTGTGCATTTTGTAAAAAATCAAAATTCAAATCATGCATTAAAAGTTGATTTAATCCTTCACTGAAACGTTTCATATTTATGATATTTTAGTATGATCTATTTCTTCATAAACAATTGTTAACTGTTGCATCTAGAGACATGCATATACTAGTAGACCTTATTTTTGCAGACCTACCCTAAAATTTTCTTTATTTGACCGCCATTTTTTTTTATCTCTTAATCACGTGGTTAAAGTGATCGATGTCGAAAAATATACATTGTACACCAAAATCATAAAAAAGATGGATTGAAGTTACAAAAATCACATTATAAATGATTTTACCGTACCAGGCGAAAATGACCTTATAGAAAATCATCGATATCCTTTCATATAAGTGAAAAATTCTCGAGAGGGACGTTAAACAACAAACAAACGAACAGTAATGAAGCTCAAAAGTCCATTAAAACAATTCAAATCGGGAGCAGAGAAAACACGGATCGACCTCTGAAAGCATCAGAGATGGGATCAGGTGCCATGAATGAGTAAGCATCCCCTGTGGACCGGTCACATCCGCCCTGTGCTCCTTGTCGTAATTGTAAAGTAAATGTTACATTTTCGTTTGTGTGTAACTTTGTAAAGTCTGTCAAGCTGTGGTCAGCCAACTAAATCTGGATAATTATTTAAACTTTAAATGGTTAAAACGCTTGATTCCTGCAGGTCACACGCCAAATACGTCCATCTTCCTTAAGACCTTATCAATTTTGTGGTCATATCATTTGTTTCAGTCTATTTGTATGTTTATCTCTAGCATGTCCAATATTCCCGTACTGGTACAGTGTAATTCTAACACATATACGAGCGACCTTTAATTTGTGGTCTACTTCTGTCTAAATATTACTGTATCAAATAAAGTTGTCATTTTCCTGCGTCAGCCCTCAGCGGGACCCTCGCTGACTCTGTCAGGTTCTAGTTAACGTACATTCCTCCCCTTCAATTTTTAAATAACTCGGGGAAAAAAATCAATTACAGAAGCCTTTAAAACTATAACAAAAATTAAGTATTGAGGCGGGGGATTATCTCCGAATAAGTTCGCAAGTCTTGAAAAGTTTTACTTCATCTAACGTACCTGCAGTAATTTAGCCTTCTGCATTTTTTTATCTAACGTTTTCTGATGACGTTAAGTCTTATCTGAGAGGGCTACAATTCCAAAAGATCTTCGTATTGGTGCAAAAATATTTTACTATTAGCGACTTCGTGCGAAATAAATCTTTTTTGAGTTAGACTTCCTTCTGATAAAATATTTAAAAAAAATCATTATCAACAGCACAGGGACCTTTATACACTAACACAAGGTAGAATACGACAGGATATTTACAAGCCGTCTTCTTCAACAGCCATGACAGGCCTCGCGTGATTTCCAGAGATTTATTCTAGGAATTTGCTTCACAAAATGACGGTTTTAGATAAATGTTACTGTATGTTGTCACTATGACATCGACAAAGAAATTCTTTGCAGATATATATATAAAAAAAAATTCTATATATAAGATCCACTCTCGAATTCTCATTGGCTGTTCACAAAAATTCGATATGACAGTGAACATGGCGGATCAATTGAAGTTGTGACGTAAAATTACCGATATTCAATATATTTTTGAATAAAGTTACGTCTTGCATGCATCGTTTTCATGAGTTCAGGTAAGATATGTAAATATAATAGTAAGGCCATTCCAAGTTTATTTTTATGTTTAGCGTCCGCCTTGGCTTTTGACATCCAACATCAGAAAAAACAAACAGAATCAGGAGTCTTGAAGGTACGGAAGCCTATTTAGGACCTATCAAGAAATATTTTTGAATTCGATATAACGAATTGTCGAATTTGTTATAACGAATTTAAGGAGAAGGACCTTGAGCTGAAAAAATACTTGTCATTCAATTTTTTTCATATTTTGTATATTTCTAATTAAGTATGTCCCACATATCTTAAAGCAGTTAAATCATTAGGTTTCTTACCTTATTTTGGAGATTTTGATTGACAAATACTATGCCTTACAGTATCTAAGTAGAGTTTTAATTCTCCATGTTTCCGGGCGCATTACTCTGTCCATAATGGGATTTTTTAAGCATACATAAAAAATATCAAAGTGGACTTGTATCTTTTAAAATATTTCAGAGTATAACTAGGATTTAAAATTCGAAAAAGCAAGTTTTGTCTATCACACTGCATCTGGACAGGGAAAATAACGCACTTTTTAAGACAACTTAAACAATAAAAAACGTAATTTACAAAAAATTCTATCATTCAATATTTTTTAATTTACGTTGAAATGCAAATCCTTCAAATTATTGATTAAGTGTAAAAGTTTCGAATGATGAAGCTAACCTCATTATTTCACAGGACATCGTTAAAGAGGACATAAGCATGACAAAAATGTGTCATGTTACATTTCTCGAGTACGGGAAAACCAACTATGACGTCACACGTAAGCTAAATAAGCGAAATAAGATATAGTTACCTACATAAGATTTCTACGGAAGCCCATTTAGGACCTATCGAAAAATATTTTTGAATTCGATATAACGAATTGTCAAATTTGTTATAACGAATTTAATTCGTTATAACAATCTCTTTGAATTCGTTATAACGAATTTAATCTGTTATAACAAAGAGCCATAGCTGCCTTACCGACGACACGGCCGACTCAAGAATTTAAAAGGAAATCACCTGTTTCTATTTATAGATATACTGTACCTTTTCAATTCATGAGCAAACTATCTAATATGATTTGAGGACGAGTGTTGCAAGTATATCAAATGACAATCATTTTACTTGTTCAATACTCTAATTCTGAGACAAAAGATTTACGCAGAAAATCTAAAAATAAAACAAGTTGTTATGAATTTGCAAACTTTAATAAAATAGTCAAGGACTGTCTTTTCCCGAGATACTTTCAAAGTGTAATGCGTATATTATATCTTTCTGAAATTGTGTATGTTATAAAACATAATAAAGAAAAACGTAGAAAAGATACACAAATGAAAAAAAAATACAAAAAAACATAAATGGAAAAATGTGGGGCTCGAACTCGCAATCACCATATTTACATTCCAGCAATCATACCGCTGCGCCAACGAAGTCAATGATGTCAAGTTGATAAATTTAAGACAGATTACTAAATCTTACGATTATATGAGAAGAAAAATTTAATATATATTTCCATCATTTTCAATATGAAGACCACCTTTAACCAAAATTATCTAAAGGGAATGAAGTGCAGACATATCCAAATAAAATTATTCAAAAGTTGTTTTTCTGGTTAAGGGTGGTCTTTGGCAACAGTTTGTCATCGTTAGGTGGATACCTTAATATTTACTATATATTCTATACAAACTGGATAATTTTCAAATTTATCATATGAGGGAACTATTAACATTTAAATATCATTTTTGTGTGATTTGGTTTTACGCATGTATAAACTAAGACTGTATGACAAAATTTTGGTTAAAAAATGTATTTAAGAAATCACTAGTAGAGTAGGCGAAAATGCCTATCAAATGCGCTATGGCTCTTTATTGAATTTGTTATAACGAATTCTAAAATTTGTTATAACGAATTTAATTCATTTAAACGAATTCTATAATTTGTTATAACAAATTAAATTCGTTTAAACAAATTCTAAAATTTGTTATAACGAATTAAATTCGTTTAATCAAATTCAACAATCGGGGCCTATGAAATAATAAATATGAATTCGATATAACGATTTGTCGAATTCGTTTTAACGAATTTAATTTGCTATAACAAATTAAGGAATTCGTTTTAACGAATTTAGTTCGTTATAACAAGTTTTAGAATTTGTTATGACAAATTTTTGAATTTGTTATCACGAATTCACTAAATTTGTTATAACAGATTAAATTCGTCATAACGAATTCAAAGAAATTGTTATAACGAATTAAATTCGTAATATCAAATTCGACAATTCGTTATATCGAATTAAAAAATATTTTTGATAGGTCCTAAATGGGCTTCCGTAGATTTCCGTTATCAGCCATGCAAAAATAATTTTTGTGTTCCCCGTTTCTCAAAATATTTCATCATATACTGATTATGACCTGTTTTTACATAATAATACCGCCCCTCTGTTCACCGAGTATGATCTTGCTGTACTAACATATCATGATGACGTCACCGACTTGTTGGACGCGCAGTTTAGGGAAACAGAGGAGTGGATCAATCTTTTTCATAATTTGTTAATGTTTACAAGAATGTTAAAACTTTTTTATTTTTTTTTATATAAGATGGTAATTAAAGTTAAAGAATTGTCAAAATATTATACAAGAACTGATGCTTTACACGTTTTGCGCTTATATAAACGGAGACTATGACGTAGTTAAACAGTCATGTGACCATGTGTCCTTCGTCCCCTTAATTCGTTATAACAGTTTCTTTGAATTTGTTATAATGGATTTAATCTGTTATAACAAATTTGTTGAATTCGTTATAAGGAATTCTGTAACTTGTCATAACGATTTAAATTCGTTAAAACGAATTCGACAAATCGTTATATCGAATGTATATATTTTTCTATAGGCCCTGATTGATAAATTTGATATAACGAATTTAATTCGTTACAACAAATTCTTTAATTCGTTATAACGAATATATTTGTTATAACAAATTTTAGAATTCGTTTAAACGGATTTAATTCGTTATAACAGATTTTGGAATTCGTTATAACGATTTCAACAAATTTGTTATAACAGATTAAATTCGTTATAACAAATTCTACAATTCGTTAAATCGAATTCGAAAATATTTTTGATAGGTCGTAAATGGGCTTCCATATGAAAGTGATTATTCTGGTCGAAATCTTTGAATTCTGTCATTTTCTCTAGCGATCTGTCTACAATATTTCAGATTAGGTATATTTTAAGCATTTAATACCTTGATTTTGCTAAAGAATAGATCTTTCTACGAGAAAAATATATAAATGAAATTGATTCCTTTGAATGACATCATTTTTATGACTATAAAGTCTGTGTTTTATTTTTTGACTTGTGGGGGGGGGGGGGTGCGAATAGGTAGGTAGGTTTTTGAAAGATGGGTGGACGCTAAACAGAGAAAAATCTTGGAATGGCCTTAGGTATTTATGATTTAAGTCAAAATCTTTTGCGGGAGTAAAACACGCCCGCGTCTGCACCATTACAGAGATCATAAGAAGTTGTAACTTTCTCCCAATAAACAAAAACCAAACCACACACACATACACACAAATTGATAAATATTTATTTAAAGGAGGAGGGCTACATTGTTGCAGCTGCATCCAAACGATAATATCCACTATTAAGTAAATATAGGTATCTGTTGCATGCTTATTTTTGTAAAACGATTCTATAGAATGGCGTCAATGATGAAGAGGTGTGAGATAACCATTATGACGTCTCTTCAAGCCATCAAATGCTCTCTGGGGCATCTCTAACATGTTTTCGGAGATAAAATAATCACTATAGATGAGAGATGCATTTATTAGTAAGTTATTTATGAGAATGGGGAAAAATTTTGGATACTATTTCTATGAAATACTTTCAAGATAAAAATTCATATTCAAATTTTGCTGATAAGACACATACACTTACATGAAAGAAAATACACAGATATTTAAATGCGAAGAAAGTAAACGAGTACATTATCAATTTTTTTTTCTTCTATGTCCTGTATATTTTTTGTATTGGTTCAATTGCACACAACGGAACCTTGGTATTTGTTAGCATTAGGATTAAAATGAGTCGATCGATAACGATCATTATAGTTAAACATACTATATAACTCCTCAACAGGGCGATAATGACAACAATGCCGATCTGCTCATTCGCAGAATAACGACGAAAAACTTGAATATTCTTAAATATGCTTAACAGGGGAGTGATCTTAAAGCTCTGAAATATTGATGTGCTTACTCATTTAAAATGGATTAAACGTCAGAATAATTATTGGAATTTATCAAGATTTTCTGGATGATGCAAATTACTATCAAAATATCGCACTTTGCTCTATCAGCTTGGTGCTTGATATCATGTGTACAAGGATCTTTAACATGGAAATTTCCAGGTAAAGTTGATACTAGTACTTGATATATCCATCTTTTAATATCCCAATAGGCGCAATTCGTCCACCCAATGTTTGGAACTTTCATTAAGAGTTTCTCATCTTGCGCTGCTAATATATTTTGCCTCATTGAAAAGTTGAGCTAAAAATGATTTACAATTCAAGTACGATCCAAAAATTCATTTTACGTGTTTATGTATAGATATATTAACATTGTTTATGTAGTAGACCCTATTCATGTAAAGTTTGATTGCAAAAAAATACAATGTCGCTGTTTAAGTGTTAAGTGTAGCAAAATTGATTATGGTTTCGCCCGCTTAAACTAGTTTCGATTATATCACATTTATGTCATATGCAATGTCTGTATCAAATAATATATAATTGTCTGGCGAACTACATTTTCATGTGTATGGTATAATATTAAATGGGTTGTTAATTTCATATCACCATTATACTACGATACTTCTTTCATAGATGTTTTTAAAATAAAATTCGCAAGCACTGCTAGAACTAAACAAAGCAAATCAAATACATGTATACGATTAGTTGAATAGAAAATATAGTGAGAGGTTTTTTTTTCTTGCAAAAAATATAATGCAGACAGCTATGTTTACTTAAATCCACATTTGAAATGTGGAACAGATGTACGTCCATTTAACTTCCTAACATTGATTTCCGTACAATCAATAGATTTGTTGCATTTTAAATGGAAGTTTGGAAAATTCTTAGTTAAATGCAAGTAAGGATGTCAACGAATAATAGATCAATCGTCGATATATCGACTAACCAAAGATATTTTCCTCTCCAATGAATGGCAGCTTTAAAATAGTGAGCACTGACCTCACAAAATACTAGCAATACTCTTCTCTGAGTATAATGACAAAGTGTAAGGGACGGACATACGGAAGTGTAACATACGGACATACATGTACGCTCCATCACTATGTCCCCCCCCCCCCCCGATTTTCAAGTGGGGGTATAAACAAAGTAAATTTCTTTCAGCCATCTACAACGGACACATGTGCTAGCCTACTGTAAATTTTTGATAACAATTATATAACCAGTATTATAATAAAAGACTTTGAAGGTACAAAATTTTATTGACATAATATCTATGATTACATGTACGTATTTTCAAGAATCAAGTAGAAAAGATACGTTACTGATAAAAATCAATGTTCATTTCGAGAGAAGTAAAATTCCTTTAAAAAGTAAAACGCATCTTCAATTTGTCGTGATTCCAACATGATCACCAGAAATTACTATCAAGGTTTAAGTATCTTTCTTAAGGGGTAGCGTTTCAATGCGTCAAGTAATTCATATCGTCAGGAAATGAAAATCATCAAGGAAACACGGTGGAACACTTAAAGAATGGAACAAAAAGTGCGAGGAAAAAATATAATGTACAGTGTATATTGTTTTATACAATGCACTACAGTAAAGGCAACTAAATATTATATATACTTGTACGTTTCCCTTTTCTTGGACATGCATGTTTTTCTAAAATCGATAAATCAAATGAATAATGATTTCATTTTTTATCGGTTTGTTTCAAGTATGTTGTCCAGTATGGTATCCTCAATTTTCCAGAATTTCATTTGATTACGGTATTTTACCTAGTGGGCATAGGTAGTGTATTTCTGTAAAAATCGAATTTAACCGACAAACAATTAGAATAATCATCGATTACACATGTATGAGAAGTCACTAAATTATCTGATTGTCGATTGACGAGTAAAAAAAATAATGGGAAGATCATTGTCCTTAAAAACTTATAACTTCAAACTTTTTTTATAATTCAATGTAGATTTCCAAAATGTAGTGGGTTGGATGTTCCGTATTAAGCCAAACTTCTAGCCTACGATCCCGTAAACAACACCTGACGCCAAATTCGGTGTTAACTACTGTTATCAAATTAATCGATAAATTTAAACCTTATCAAAACTGACAAAGATATTTGCTTACTAACTAAAGTTATTTGACTTCTAAGGCATGTCAAACGTTGCAATATTCGATCTTTTCCATTTGCATTGTATATTTTCCATTTGTATTAATATATAATTTTCCATTTGTATTGTAAAATTTTTCCATTTGTGTTCTATAATTTTTTTATTTGCATTGTAAAATTTTTATTTGTATCATATAATTTTTCACTTGCATTGTATAATTTTTCATTTGTATTATATAATTTTCAATTTGTATTGTATGCTTTTCCATTTGAATTGTAAAGTTATACAATACAAATGGAAATTTATAGAATACAAAATTTATCGAAAATTATAGAATACAAATGGAAAATTATACAATACAAATGAAATATTATAGAATACAAATAAAAATTATACAATACAAATGAAAAATTATACAATAAAATAAAAATTTTACAATACAAATGAAAAATTATACAATACAAATGAGAAATTATAGAATACAAATGGAAAATTATAGAATACAAATAAACATTATATAATACAAATCGAAAATTATACATTGCGAACTGTCTCTTGCCAACCATCACTTTACCTGTCAATAATTCGTCAATTGTCAAACAGGACATCACAGTACATTTGCCTTTTTGCTACATCAATAATATTTATGTCAATCAATAATACTGCTTTACAGGCAAGAATCTGACTTCAAGCATGCCTTGCTCATTTAAACCAAATATTTTTATTTTGTTTCTATATATACTCGTTTACCATTCTTTATTGTATTCTCATTCAATCAAATAACCTGTTGATTAAATTATACACAAGAATTTATTGATTAATAATTTAGCAAAGGGGAATAAATCTCATTTGCTTCACTTATTACAATTTTGTACTCTGTTTGCCTCATAGATACCAAGGAGCAGAGAAAAGGCACTTTTACATACAATTATATTTACATTTATATTATTGGATTTAGTTTGTTTGCTTATTACTCAGGGACAGAGGATAAGATTTTCAAAGAATTAATGCATTTTCACTATATAAAATTTAAAGCCCCGCCCTAACACGAGAAGCCCTGACCAGGAGCCATGAAATTCAAAATTTTATGAGCTCCGTGATGGGAAAGTCGTGTGTACGAATCACGCCGCGACTTATCTAAGTCGATAAAAAATAGGTAGCAACTGTTCCTTCGCCAAGCTCTGGGTACCTTGAAGTGAAAGTTGCGGGTCCTTCGGATGAGACCTTAAAAACCGAGGCCCTGTGTCACGGTAGGCGTTGGCACGTTAAAAAACCCTCACTGCTCCATGGCCCTGAGTGCCGAGTATAGGTCTAAATTTGAAGCCCTTCACCGGTATATGGTGACCTCTCTATATGAGTGAAAAATTCTCGAACGGGACGTAAAACAACATACAATCAATCAATCAACAAATTTTGAGAGAGGCACCCTTACGCATCATAACTATGTTCTTAGTTCCTCGGTTTAATACCTAAGAGCAGAGATAAAAAAAAAAGAATTAATGCATTTTCACTATATAATAATTAAAGCCAGGAGCCATGAAATTCACAATTTTGGAAGAGGCACCCATGCGCATCATAACTATGTACTTAGTTCATCGGCTTAATACCCAGGAGAAGAAGAGAATTTTTTTTAAAGAATTAATGCATTTTCACTATAAAACATTAGAACACCACCCTTACCCCTGACCCAGGGGTCATGAAATTCACAATTTTGAAAGATAAACCCTTCTTTATCATAACCAAGCACTTATTTTATCGGTTTAAAACCCAGGAGCAGCGGAGGAGATTTTCATAGAATTAAAGCATTTTCACTATGTAATCACTAGAGCCCCACCGTAACACCAGAACCCTTTACCCAGTGGCCATGAAATTCACCATTTTGGAAGAGCAACCTTGCTTATCATAACTATGTACTTAATTAGTTTGTTTAATACCCAAGAGAAGAGAAGATTTTCAAAGAAATAATGCACTTTCACTGTATGATCTATATAGCCCCACCCTAGCAGCAGAACCCCTGATCCTGAGGCCACGAATTTCACAATTTTGGTAGAGGGCTCAATGATAATCACAAACATGCCATCAGTTTCACTGCTTGATGTCCAAGAGTAAAGAAGAAAATTTATAAAGATTGCATTAATTTTGGTGGTTTTAGCCCCATCCCTCGGGCCCCGGGGGTCAGGGACCATAAAATTCATAATTTTTCCCCCTTCACCCATATCTGCTATATAACAAAATTGGTTTAGCGATTTCAGAGAAGAAGCTGAAAATGATCAAATGTTAATTGTTAACGCACGACGGACGACAAGAGACAAAAACGGATAGCAATAGGTAACCTAGTGACTCAGGTGACCTAAAATTAAAGTTCATTTATTTCTGCAAAATCGATAGTTTGTAAATATGTATACATTGGAAGTTCAAAACTGTACACCCAAGGATTTGAAATGTAATAAGATTTTTCAAGAAACTACGTACCTGTATTCCCTACAGTTTCCGTAATATGGTAAAACTATTTTTATTAAGATCTGTATGAGTACAATGCAACATTTCATTGAAATATACGTTTTGAGAGTGTGTTACGTGTGTATATATAATTATATAGTATATGTTAACAGAATTATTGGGGTGGGAAGGTACGATCCCCCAGTGGGTGTGAACTATTAGGCCTAGGAGTCTACGATTTCAATCGTAAAATAAACATATATATTTGGGATATGCAAATATACAGGTATGTAAGTTTTTAAAGTTGCCCGATGCTTCCACCCTTGCCGTTTTATCATGGAGTACCGCTATTCCAGAAACATGCATAGCTAGAAAGTATCAGATCATTTTCTCCAGAAAAAGAACTTTCGAACTGAGTAGTTTGATTGGATATAAAAAGGAAGCACTAAGTAATAAATTGATCCATAGAAGGTGAATTATCTGTTCATCTAATGAAATTTTTTCTTTTTTCAGGAACAGGAAACCCTCGCTGTAACGAGATGGAACCACTGAACAATACTAATGGTAGTTCGTCGGAGCTCGAGTCCGATAAAAAATTCTATGAACTTGCCGTCTTCATCAATGGGGTGATTCTTTATCCGTGTATATGCATTCCAGGCTTACTTGGAAACATTCTCACACTAGTGGTTTTATCACAGACGAATATGCTTTCTTCTACCAACGCATTCCTGAGTGCTCTTGCGGTGTCAGACATGGTTAGCCTGATAAACGACATAATATATTTCTCCGTAATGGTCTTATCGAAATCAAACCCGGAAGTGGCGTATCACATTTACGTTCATGTGTACCCGTTTGCTCATTTTGTTTTCAACATTGCTAACTCAGTCTCGTCATGGCTAACGGTGTCAGTTGCAATAGAACGATTTTTGCTCGTTTGTTTTCCCGCAAAATCTCGAACTATGTGTACACGACCACGTGCTATTGCAGGAACTGTGGTTATCAATGCTGTGATGCTGAGCGTTTCATTGCCATACGCTCTCCGATACAAAGCAGTCCCCGTCTTCGACGGCTCAAGTAATACGACTTTGCTACAGCTCAATTTAACCGACTTGTGGCAGGATGAGCAGTTTTCAGTTTACTACTCCTGGTGTATAAATTTTCTCAGGTGCAACATACCTCTTGTCATTTTGATCATCCTTAATGCCTGCATCATCAAAGCGCTTTTAAAACTTCGTGCTAAGAATAGATCACGATATATACATCGACAGAGGGTGACGTTCATGCTTATTATCATTATCATGAAGTTTTTATTATGTACAACGCCAGATGCCATTTTGTCGACATTTTACGGGTATGGATACACGGAAGACAATTATCGAGTCCGCGGGATCCGTGAATTTACAGACATGCTACTTGCCTTAAATGCCGGCACCAATTTCGTTGTTTACTGCGTGTTAAGTGTGACATTTCGAATGAACTGCAGGAAACTGTTCTGTCATAAGGAAATTCCAAATGGTGCTTCAAGGGACAAAAAGTCCGTGTATAAGCTCTTGTCAGATAAATCGATATTTTGGAAACAAAACAAGAAAAACAACAGTAGCCTTTGAGTTTGTGGGAAACACATAGCCCTTTGAAATTCTAACAAATGAGGTGCCATAACATTTTTCTTATCGTTATTATTCTTTTATATGATTTTCCGTCCCCTTGTATTCTGTGTAGCTCGTTAATCATGATCAGGCCCCGGGGTAATGACGCATGAGCTTAATTCAATTCCTCCGAAATGGTTTAGAAGTCAGACAAAAAGTGCTGTTCATAATCGCACCATCAAACTCCTGTTGTCTGCAAATAAAAAATTTCAGTACGTCTTACACCTCTGACTGAAATTTCGACCTAAGTCAAAGTTTGTCATGATCCCGGGGCCAAGACTCTTTCAATGTACAAGTATAGAATGTTTATATAATTATATCTATTTTTTGCGGAATTAAAACAATTATTTTCTATTCTGAAAGATGAAACATTGCATCACACACTGAATGATTTTAATTAGTTAACAAGACTCGTGAGGAAAAATCCAATATTAACAACAATTAAAACATGATTGTGACGGAAACCTTTTGTTTGTGTTGTCCATTCTATAGCTTAATGTTGAGCTAACTCCTTTAACAATCCATTAAGTTACCTGTAAGTGTCCATTCTTTTTGGAAAACTGTCCATTCTTTTAAGAATGGACAGTTTTTTTTTTCAAAAAGAATGGACAGTTGAAACTAACAGAATGGAGAGTTACAGGTGTTCAAGAGGGAAACAAAAAGAAATACATTAAATACTTTTTAATTTACATGTAAATAACAAAAAGAACGCAGAGATCGAAGTTAATCCAGAACACAATGTCTGCACAGCATCCACTCGATTTTACTCTTTTAAATCCATGAATGATGCATATTATTTCAATACCCAAAACTTAATTTTCACAAAACTTGAATTCAAATGACACAATTTCACATTTGATTTAAATTTCGGAAAAATCATTCCCTCGAGGAGAATTAATTTTCAGATAGAAGTACGTCTAATATTAAGGAGGCTGGGGGTCAACAAATTAACCATTAGATATAACTTATTTTTTTTAGATATGATATCTTAAGCTGTCAACTATCATTTGGCAAAGAAAAAAATCATACATTTTAGTTTAAAAATTTGATCATTTTTGTATATCTTTATATGGAGCTCTTCTTCTAAAGGAGATCAATATAGTCTAAAAATGGCCACGACCACCCAGCCCTCTTAAATCCTCCACCAGAAAACAGTTTGCACCATGAACACTACACCGCTGCAGTTAATATTCCGGTAGAAAATACATAAAACTAAAACATTTCCAGATTTGATTTGAAAAACATTTCAGATCGAACATTGGCCCATTGTTAATCCAACACCCAGAACACAATTTGCATCTCGCCATTTCACTGCTGCAGTTAATATATCCTCAAAAATAGAATTCAAATAAAACATTTCCAGGTTTGTTTTAAATTTGATCATCTGTATCTGTCGTCGAAGTTCATTATTGGGTCAAAATTTAGCTAATATTTCTTTTACTCTTACTTTTCTGTTTCCAGATCCAAATATCACTAATTTTGTGCATATTTTGGTTTATTAGATTTTGATTCTGTCATATACTCTCTCCATCACAGGAAAACATGAATGCCTTTGCAACGCAAACTGTAAACTGATATTGAAGCATCGCATACTTGTATAAATACTAGTATCGAACAAAATCCACCTGTAACTGTCCATTCTTAAGACAAAGACCTTTTGTTATTTGCATCTGGAAACACAATGGCTATTCAACAAATTGCTCTGCATCCCTAGCTTACCTGTGGCTGTCCATTCCGTAAACAATAAACTTGTCAATGTATGTGTGCTACCTGTCATTTTGTACATTTTTTATTTAATTTTCAGAACAAAGGAAATTATGTTTTAAGTAGGAGAAAGGCCTCAAACTGTCCATTCTGTGAGAGAAAGAACTAATCTCGGGCCTACGGCCCTCGATTAGTTCTTTCTCTCACAGAATGGACAGTTTTCGGCCTTTCTCCTTTGAATAGGAACGACAATGAGATGTTTTGAAATACAGTAAAGCTCATTTTTAGCAAAGTAAAAATGAAACCCTTGAATAATTCTTGTTGTTTATATCGAATTGTTTTGTAATTTTCTATTAATGAATTCGCTAATACCGTATTGTGTTCCACGTTTCTCCACTCAAAGTGTTCAATACGATTGAAATTATTATATATATATATATTTATTATTACATTCTCAACAGTGAAATACCGTGATTTATTTATTGAATAAAAGTGATATTCTCTCACAGTGTGAAAGGATACCAAAGTGATACTCTCTCACAGTGTGAAAGGAAATCAAAGTAAGTAAAAAATAATCTCTGGCCTGTCATAAGATAGAGATATTAACTAAGCATCTTGATAGAGCTAAAACTGCAAATTTCTTCCCAAATATGTTGCTAAAATCCATGCTATGTAATGTTTTCAATCATTAATTTTTTCAATCACATAACTGCATCGCTAAGCTATGACGTCTCAACCGCTCAACTATGACGTCAAGCCTATGACAGTGTTAAGAAAAGACAGAGGCAAAGGGAAAATCAAAGAAAATGTAATAAACAGAAAATTCAATGTTTTGTAGATGAATATGAAATTTATTTCACTCGTGAGACAGGATTTTTTTATATTTTCACTCGTGCTTCGCACTCGTGAAAATATCAAAAAATCCTGTCCCACTCGTGAAATAAATTCCATATTCATCTACAAAACATTGAATATCCTCTATATATTTCTTTCAAAATTAATTATTGAGTAATAATAAAATGGAACGTCGTACTAAACAAAGTATAGTATTACGTTCTTTTTAAGTTCTGCAAAATATGTCAAAAGTCAGTCTCGATTCACGATTTCTTGTTATAGTTTGGAAAAGATTCTTCTCCAATCTACAGGAGTCCATTTAGGATCCAACAAAAATATATTTTACATTTATAAATTAAAATTGTCGAATTTATTATCAGAATTTAGTTCGTATTAACAATGTTTTAAATTCGTTATGAAATTTGTTGTAACAGATTTGTTTAGTTCGTTATAATGAATTCTAAAACCTATTATAATGAATTTAATTCTTTTTATCGATGTTGACATTAATATAAATGCCTATGGTACATGTACAATAATAACGAATTGTCGAATTCATTCATACCAATTTAATTCGTTACAATAAATTCAAGAATTCGTTTAAACGAATTTAATTTGTTATAACAAATTTTAAATTTCGTTTTAACGAATTTTATCTGTTAAATTTAAACAATTTTATAGACGAATTCAGCAAATTTGTTAAAACAGATTTAATTCGTTATAGCGAATTAAAAATTGATATGACGAATTAAATTCGTTTTAACAAATTAGACAATTCGTTATATCGAATTCAAAAATATTTTTTGAAGGGTCCTAAATGGGCCTCCCTACCAATCCAATGCATGTGTAGTCGATCAGTCATATAGCCAAGAAAGCCTCCGGAAATGTTACATTTGTTTAGAGTACTTGAACAGGTCATAGAACGACTATTTAAAAATGTTTAACAAAACATGTTACTCTTTATTTATGTTATTGAATGAATTTTAAATAAACCTCTTAGAAACTTCTTTACCATTTATTTCTCTGCTGACATCCTCTTGAGTGCTCTATTTTCACCTTCATTCCACTTATAAATACCTTGCTCATACTGTTTTTTTTTTTTTTTTTTTTTTTTCAATTCAACTATTCAATGATAAGCACCCCCTCCCAAGAGGTCACTACAAGAGTATGCACTCTGTAAGCGCGACACTGTTTC